>NW_024737034.1:0-367500 GCF_018991925.1 Homarus americanus | reverse complement strand
TAATAGAGTTGCAGCCGGTGGCTGAAAATATACAGACTTACATTTGATTTAGACATAATGATATAATATGCATTGAATACATTTACAGGGCTGTACAGTACATAAATCAGGAGTTGTTTATTATTTTAACAATAGATGGGATGGTGCTGTTCTTATATCTATCGGTGCGGGCTCTTATGAGCTGAATTTTGTTGTAGTGGCGGACTGCGCGAGTTGGGTGGGGGGCGGCAGGAGGTGGCGTTGACGAGGGTGGTGCAGTAGTCCACTGCCAAACCTTTCCAGTGCTTGGTGGTGGAGGTCACTGAGGGATGGCATTTCCAGAGTGGAGAGAGCGTTGGTGTAGCCGGAGTATTCTGCGCCGAGCATGATTCTGCAGGCCCTTTTCTGTATCTTATCTAGCTGACGTTGTCTGTCTGTCTGTCTGTCTGTCTGTCTGTCCTGCAGTGACCACAGTATAGAGTCAGTAAATAAAAGACCAATTTTATTCAATGTTAGAAAGAAGACACAATCCATCAGACTTACTCGAATTTGAAAAACAAATCAGCCAAAAAAAAAGAAGATTTAATATGCAAATAGGGGAGGGAGGGAGAGAGAGAGGGAGGGAGGGGAGGGAGGGAGCCGAGTGATTACATTCCACTGTAATACTCTCACGTCGTCACGAATTTTGGCAGCTAATTAGGCTCGTCTGTAGGGGAGGGGCGAGACGTGTCACTGAGACAGGGGTGATAGAAGGAGGGGCGAGGGGAACGAAACTCTACTGAAGGGAGAGTTTGAGGGGACTAGAGCCTACTTGAGGGGGTGAAACCTTGAAGGGGACGTAGTGAACGATAAGAGGGAAACGTTACCATTACTATGAGGACAATAACATGACAGTCTTGGGTGATGATTCCCTATCACCGTGGGAGGGATTTGAAATGACATGATTGTCTTGGTGGTGAATGACCTATCTTTCTGGGAGGAAAATGACATGATATTCTTGGAGGTGGAAGACATTTCTGTGGGAAGGGAACGTCATATCACTATTGGAGGCGGTCGCTCTTCGTTTAGATCATAATTTCTTACTCCCAGAACTTTTATATTACCGCAATTCATAATCTGGTTGTTTTTTTGCTTGGATCTGCTGGACTTGGGTTGACCATGCGCCGACAGCTGCTGGGGAGATGAATTTGTTCTAGTTGAGACGACGTTCTGTGATCCCTAGTAATAGAAAATGAAGGAACTGGATATTTGTATTTGAAGAAAAACTATAAGACCCCCCAGTAAGCCTCGCCATCTCTCTCAAATCATCGTGAAATGTTGATATGGATTATTATTATTATTATTATTATTATTATTATTATTATTATTATTATTATTATTATTATTATTATTATTATTATTATTATTATTATTATTATTATTTTACAGAGCCATGTTATATTTGAGAGATTACTTCTGTTTTATGTTTAATTAGTAATTGAACGGATAAATTAGATTAATGGTGTGTGGTGTGTTAGACGGGTGATGTGATAGACGCACTGTACTGTCGTATCGTGGTGAACCTTATTATATGTCGCCCTGGATGTTTGACGATTAATCTGATTTGAAAACTTACATTTTTATTATTTTATATAGTCTTTAAATTCCCCCGACTGTTACACTCTGCTGCGCCTCCGACGTGGTCTGTTTGGGGAGTCTCGTTGTATATTTGAATAAGTTTTATTATTTAATAGACTTTAATATACAGAATTTGGATGATAGATTGCTATAAATTTTACGGATTCTTCATAAATTGTGTTCGATAGGTTCGGCGACTTCCGTTACTGTATTAATTTTGTCGTTTGCTGAAAGACGATTAAACAGAATTTCCTAAAGATTGAAGTTGCGTGCACCTTCGACACTTCCCTTCCTTGAATCTTAAGAAATATTGACATATTTGTTGGAACCGAAAGAGATTAAAGAATTATTGGCTAAATATATGTTTTAATACTCCTGCTTTATGTATCGCTGATTAAACGTCTCTGGGGAGCCTTTTGTCTCGGCACAGCTTAAGCTACAACGGTCGACCAAGTATAACTACAAAACATTAAACCAGTTAATGTCTTCGTTCCACATAAGGCGAGCAGCGACGCGGCACAAACTCTCCACCAAGTCTGCCGCCACACACCTCCACTCAGCCTCCCCCACCTCCCCACATAACCCCCCCCTCCACAATCCCCCTCTCAACTCCACCACAACATAGTTTCCCTGGTGGAATTTTGTTGCCAACTCTGTTTTGAGGAAATGAGCAGCCCAGGGAAAACCACCTCTACCACACGCACAGGCTGGCGAGTCATGGGGACCTCCTCTCTCCTACCTTACTTTACACACACACACACACACACACACACACCAACATTGCTTCTGATTCTAAAAAAAAAAATTTATTCTTTAGGTTACGATAGGTTAGGCTACCTTCGTGTTAGGGTAGTTAATCATCACGTGACATAAGCTGGGTGGCTAACCTTCACGTGATCCAAATAATCGTATGTTTAATTGTCCTCCCCAATTTGGCTTGAAAGAAACTACACTGACCCCACCTGAGATGAGGCTAAGGGTGACCGTCGACATATGGATGAAAAATACACCAAATCAACAATAACTGACCCACCAGCTTTTGAGAGTCTAACCTTTATGCCCCAAGTCCAATAAAACCAAAGTCCAACAAGCTCTAACTCAAACAAGTTCTAAGTCCAACAACCCCAAGTCTAACAACTCCCAAGTCTAGCAACTCCCAAGTCTAGCAACCCCCAAGTCCAGCAGCCTCACCATCAACAACTGCACTTACTTGTATTACTCGGCCATATCTCTATACCCCTGCTGCCATTCATTGGACGTCGCATAATAGAATTACCTGCCTTCACTTCAGGTGCACAGTGGACATCAATCGGCGTCGTAGTCATCATTTTCTCTATCATTGTTGAACCTTTGGAGTCTTAAGTTATTTACCGGGTCTTATATTGGTGATCACTTAACTAATTCGTGTTATATTTCTAGTGGAACGTTGTATTTTGGCTTAGTTATGTGTCTTTGTTGTTATCTACGTTACGTCAGATCTCGGTGAAAATCTCGACTGCCTGACGTAGAGATTTTGTTGATGTAACGTATAACCAATTCCTGATTACTGTGGTGTAATATTTTCTATATTAATACAATATAATATTTCTGTAGAGATTAAAGGTTATATTATTTATCTCAATTTCTTTTTATTATTATTATACTTACTATTATAAAATGTTACCTACTCATGGCATTTATTCTTCGTCTTAATTCTAATTTTTTTTTTCACCTGCTGTGCATCTTCCTTCACCACCGTGCCAAGTGTGTTTCCTGCCTCTCCCTGTCTCCTCCCATCATCTCTTTTTCTCCCGTGTCATCCATCTCCCTCCTTCGCTAACTCGCCTTCCTCCTCCCCTCCTTTCTTCTGTCATCATCTGTCACACTTATCTTTATCACCTTTTTACCTTCTTCTTAACCCATCTTCCTGCCTTTTATCATCTCCCGGAAGTCACCCTCTCCTCTCCTCTCCTCTCTCCTCTCTCCTCTCTCCTCTCCTCTCTCCTCTCTCCCCTTCGCTCCCCTCCCCCACCTAGTTTTATCTCCCCTACGTCTCTTCCCTCGAGACGCGGTGATCAGAGGTGAGGGAGAGAAGCTCACTTAACTGGTAACAAGGGAAGAGGAGAGAGATAAAGGGGATGATGAGGGTGAAGATAGTGTGGTGATGGTGATGATGGTTTAGTGATGGTAACGATGATGGTATAATGATGATGATGACTTATATGATATCAATAAAAATTATGTTGATAATGAGTATGATGATGAATAATAATATGAGTATGATGATGATGATGATGATGATGATAGGCGATGGCAGCTGATGTAGGATGATCATGATGTCAGTGGCACTCTCAAAGAAACTCAGAGAGATAATGAGTGCCATAGCAGGTGACAGGACAGCGTGGCGACGGCGGTGATAGATGAGGAGGAGGAGGATGCGTATATGAAAACCACAACAAAAAGAAATAATAAAACTAAGAAGAAGGAGAAAACAGATAAGGAGAAGATGATAATGTTGTCGAGGTAAACAAAAATTCCCCCCAAAATTGGGACACGATTTTTTTTTGGGGGGGGGGAGGGGAGTGGTAGGGGGGAAGGGGGATGGCGGCCAATTTTCCAAGGCATTGATCTGGAATATGTTCGCTAAATAATACGCTTCTTGGCACATTCCTTATACTCTGATTATCATAATACCGCTGCCTTGCCTCTGCCGCGTGCAAAATTGACGGCATAAATTACAAAATTGAAGGGAGGGGAACCTGTGCTAATTGATAAAAAAAATCGCCCAGAAAAGTATTGATGAAGGTTTTTTTTTTGTTGATGTTGGCCTTTCGTGATCAGGTGCGGTGAGTCATGTTCAGGTGAGTAAGACCTACTGTTACGTCTTTATACTGGGAAAAGTGTGGACTGCTTCTTAAGCTGCTGTGTATTATGGTAATGCTGTACAGTTTATGAATAACCATCAACGGTGAGAGTAAGGGGAGAGAGAGAGAGAGAGAGAGAGAGAGAGAGGTGAAACAAATGGACAGACGGAAACGAGTAATAAAGCAGGGATAGAGAAATGAAAGAAGGTAGAAATCGAAGGGAGACAAGCAAACACAAGAGGAGGTAAGATAATGGCAAGAACAGGACAAGTTAGTCTTTTGTTGTTATCTCACTCACGGAAGGAGAAGGGTATATTGCATTTGGTACGTAGTGTGAGTCTGTTTGTATCGTTTTCTTTGTGTAAGCATATCTAGATCTGTCTCTCTTCCTATCTTTCTCAGACAAGTCTTGTAATCTCAATATCGTGGATTGATTGTGTTCAAGCTTCCAGGTACTTGAGGGTGTCGAGACAAAGGTAACATCAGACAAAGGGTTAGTCCACCACTGACCCTACTAAAACTGGTTCATGTTGACCCCACCACCTGTTGAACCCACTGCTGGTTCACGATATCCTCACCACCAATTGACCCCACCATAGGTTAAGGACTTGCAGGACACCCAAGTTAACCTAACCTATCCTAACCTAACCTTAACCACCAGAAAAATAACATATCGATATCACAAGGTTCTCGTATACCGATATGGGAACACTTAAGGTTTGGAGGATACCTAACCTAACCTAACCTAACCTAACCTAACCTAACCTAACCTAACCTAACCTAACCAAACCTAACTAACACCAGGAAATTAACGTTCCAACATCACACCGAGAATACTCTTTTGTTATTGTTTTTATTGTTGCTTCTGCTCGAACACAAAACTAATATTTCGTCCCGTTTATACATCAGTCATTGGGAGAACGCGTAATCGGCTTTGCAGATAATCCCATAGAAATTGACTGTGGCAAATGGAGCAATAGTAGAAAAGCCCTGTATTTGAATAGTCATGAGGTTGGGTGTGTTTGTGGTGGAGGGGTAGAATGGGGGCTCCGCTGGCCACTGTAGCCTCTCGCAACACCTCCTGCCGCGCTGCCGTCACACTTGTAGCTAACAATCCCTGTTGGGGAGAAAATTTTCCTTTTTTTCATTTTTTATGTTTTGGGTATTGGGAATGTGTATTAGGTTAAACTACCGCCGTTTCCTACTACTACTACTATTTTTTTTTTAAATGGCCTCCAGCCTCCCCCAATAGCCACACCTTCGCCACCATTTAATTACCTTAATATTAAATATCCTAATACATAAGTAGCTATCCTATCTGTGTTAAATTAGTTGAGCCGCAGATCTATGCGGCATTCAGCGACAGTAGCCTCATAGTCAATATCTGCAGCAGTTGTCGGAGGTGGGGCAGAAGCTCTCGTTCCCCTGAGGCAGAGTAAAGCCGACCGGAGGAGAGAGAAAGACAGTCGACATCTCATCCAGGCTGTAACATAACTTCTGGGCTGCTGCTTCTGTTCGGAGATCAACTCAGAGGTTGTAAACACTCGAGGAGTGAAGCTGCCTTGATCAACGTTTTGAATTCTCTCCCCATATGCCCTTCTCGGTCAATCAATTTGCATGTAACAGTCTTTAGCCTTACCACTGTGTATTGTATCCTAACTTGTGTTCTTCCTCCCACAGGCAATAGTTTCCGGTGCGACAGGCGTCTAAGTTGGATGTTCGCTCTACGCAACACTACCAGGAGCCTATCTGTACGCAGGAACCTGGACGAGGTAGTCTGTTACATGGACGGCACCACCCTCCCCCCGAGGCTGGCAGACGACGAGACAGTCACCCCAGCCTACGAGACCACCACACTCGGCATCGGTGAGAACTTGGGAGAAATAGCAAGGATGGGAAGGAAGGGAGGGAGGGAGGGAAGGAGGGGGGTGTGATCAAAGCCGTCATGGGAATAGTCTTGAAAGACAACAGGAGGTAATTTTGGTGTCAGAGCTTAAACTCCTGGTCTAGGGACGTTCTCTGGGCTAAGAAATGGTGAGCCGCTAAAGAATTTAAGGTACATTACGAGAAAAGTTTCCCTTAGGATGTGTAATGAGGATGGTACCCACTAGGTGGTCACTGTGAGGTTGTAAAGTGCAGAGATAAAGTATTAGGCATATTCAGTATACGAATCATTGTATGTTAGAACTTAGGGTGAGAGGTTGTGATGATTTATTGTATGTTAGAACTTAGGGTGAGAGGTTGTGATGATTTATTGTATGTTAGAACTTAGGGTGAGAGGTTGTGATGATTTATTGTATGTTAGAACTTAGGAGAGGTTGTGATGATTTATTGTATGTTAGAACTTAGGGTGAGAGGTTGTGATGATTTATTGTATGTTAGAACTTAGGGTGAGAGGTTGTGATGATTTATTGTATGTTAGAACTTAGGGTGAGAGGTTGTGATGATTTATTGTATGTTAGAACTTAGGGTGAGAGGTTGTGATGATTTATTGTATGTTAGAACTTAGGTGAGAGGTTGTGATGATTTATTGTATGTTAGAACTTAGGGAGGTTGTGATGATTTATTGTATGTTAGAACTTAGGGTGAGAGGTTGTGATGATTTATTGTATGCTAGAACTTAGGGTGAGAGGTTGTGATGATTTATTGTATGTTAGAACTTAGGGTGAGAGGTTGTGATGATTTATTGTATGTTAGAACTTAGGGTGAGAGGTTGTGATGATTTATTGTATGTTAGAACTTAGGGTGAGAGGTTGTGATGATTTATTGTATGTTAGAACTTAGGGTGAGAGGTTGTGATGATTTATTGTATGTTAGAACTTAGGGTGAGAGGTTGTGATGATTTATTGTATGTTAGAACTTAGGGTGAGAGGTTGTGATGATTTAAAATCGTACGGACTAGCAGAAATATATAAGTTAAAAAGGAAAGAGCAAAATAATGAAACAAATATGGCAAAGTTCTACAGGTAAGCGTGTTAGTTATACACAAACAGGCATTGCAGTCCATCAAGCAAGAAAAGTATAATGCTATGCCACCAATCCATCAAGCAAGAAAAGTATGATGCTATGCCACCAATCCATCAAGCAAGAAAAGTATGATGCTATGCCACCAATCTGGTAGATTTATACACAAAGTATAAGTTATATAACCAAACATACAACTAATCTTGGTAGACTTAAACATTCAAACATGTTGCAAATATAGAACCAAACATGGTGGAGTCAAACAACAAACAAAACATGGTAAAAGTACACAGACAAATATGTAAGAATTATACAACCAACTATGGTATAATTATTTAAACAACCAAACATGGCAAGAGTTAAACACAACCAAACAGGACAGTTAAACACAACCAAACAGGACAGTTAAACACAACCAAACAGGACAGTTAAACACAACCAAACAGGACAGTTAAACACAACCAAACAGGACAATTAAACACAGTCAAACATGGCAGAATTAGGAGTAAAGGTTGAACCCCGAAACCTCAAAATGAAAATTCCCTCAGTAATATCCTGCCCCGCCCCCACCCCCTAACACATTAACTTGTTATAGGTATTGTTAGTGTTAGCGCTAGATAGACAGCCTAGAACACCTTCCCATGTGTAGCTCACCACTGGCAGCCATGTCCTCTGCTATTGTTTACTCTCCTTAAGATTGATAATTACATTTAGGTTCATCTGTTTCAATGCCTTGGTTTCGATTCTTCCCTCATGATATATCCTAAAGTTGAAGATTTAGCAGTAAATTTTGTAGGTAGTGTGTGTGTGTGTGTGTGTGTGTGTGTGTGTGTAATAATAATTAACTGTTTATTGAAAAAGTTCGGCAGCCCGAAGGCAGAAAATATACATTGAATATAAATGACTTATTACATACATTGACATGGGAGGGTTAACAAAAGCCTTCATGAGAAAGGTAAATGAACATACAGTGAACATACAGATTATTGTTTACAGTGGTGGTGACGTAGGTCTTGTGCACTGAGGTGTTGAACAGCAAACACGTAGTGTAGTAACTCCCTCTCAGATGGTGTTATGAGGGACCACACGTGTTGTAGTAACTCCCTCACAGCTGGTGTTATGAGGGGCCTCACTTGGCGTAGTAATTCTTCACAGATGGTGTGTGTGTGTGGGTGGGCGTGCGTGTGTGTGTGCGCAAGCACACACACACACACATATATATATATATATATATATATATATATATATATATATATATATATATATATATATATATATATATATATATATATATATATATATATATATCCATTCACAGGCCAGTTCCTACACCACAACTAATGGTCACTTCCTACACCACACCTAATGGTCATAACCTGCACCCTATCCACAGGCCTCAGGCCTCGGGCCACACCCTACAACCCATCTCTGTAAGAGTTTCACTACATTGACCGTGATCCAGCCACATACCAAATTACATCAATCTACTTCAGTTTTGAAATGTTTGATCATACACAACTACTCATATGGTATCACTCACTTGTTGACCTCACCTAGTACACTCACTTAATGTCTTTAAGTGCATACAAGTTATAAGTAATTCCGGTGCCGTTATTAACTACTGATGTCATTCTAGGTCCCATGATGAGGCTGCTGGCCCTACATGAGTCAGAGCTCCCCGACCCTATGATGCGGTGGATGCAGACAGCTGACCCAGACTGTGACGAGGAGGAGGCCGCTCAAGTTGACACTGTGTCGGAGGACAAGCAAGACAAAAGGCGTGACCATGGGCACAACAATGGACGTAAGAGAGCTAACCAGAAGAACAAGGCCCAGAATGATATGGCTCCTGTTGAAGCACAACCGAATTCAGACTTAGAAAGCACTGCGGCAGACGCCGAGCCTCCAGCACCCGTCCAGGAGGAGTCTCGTGCCTATGACAGTGGTGCCAAGACCACTGAGGCAACAATCGTCCCACTCGTTGCTCTCTGTCTCATTCTCTTACACGCACGTCCACACTGAACTGTCCTGTAAGACTTATAGGTTATTGAACATTATGAAATCCATGAAATTATATTAAAAATATTGTTATCTTTGACAATTTGTCATATGGCAATATCCAGCAAGTAATATTACACTATCAGGGGTGACCAAATTTTGCATGAAACCATCCTGCAAGGATGACTTGGAGTTTAATTTTACTTAAGGAGCTGTGTAAAATTTTAGGTATATATATATATATATATATATATATATATATATATATATATATATATATATATATATATATATATATATATATATATATATATATATATTAAAAATGCCACTTTGTAAAACAATCCCCCATCTTGGACGTGCCAAAGTATATATTGTTGAAAAGAATATATTATATATCACAAAATGCTTGACAAGATGATACAAATAAGTTTGTGTGGAAGACCCCAATAAGTAGCTGTGTCCCCTGCCTTACCTCCTCAACCTCCAGACCTCAGCTGGTGTTAAAGATGTGCTTCAAACATTAAATCATTGCCAATTCAAATGAACTCTTTTGTACCGTCAAAATACATTGATACAAGAAAGTATACAATAAATTACAGAGGAAAGTAAATCACTGAGATATAATTACTAACTAGGCTAAGATACATTGACTGTAATCTCTATAGTATCTTGAATGTTATATTATAACTGTGTACTGGTACAGTATGTGTACAAATGATTTGCCCGACTTGGCAGTTGGTAAAGAAAAATAATTATTCATTCTTCCTTATATTATTAAATTTTCTTTATTTTTTCCTGATTTTCATTTTTTAACATTTCTTATTGAAGCCTCCCTGTATTTTTTCTTATGTTTTCTCATGCCACAGTTTTTCGTTCTTTGTAAATTGTATCCTCTCTTCATCATCCTCTCCTCTTCATCCAGTCTTTACCCTCCATCCATTATGCCAGTCTTACAAGTGATCAACTGTCTGAGTGACTGTAAATGAAAGAGAGCGAGAGAGCGAGAGAGAGAGAGAGAGAGCAACATGCTTCACCAGTGTGTACATAGCCTTGAGTGTGCGACCGAACTATATTTTCTTACTGAGATGTTACAGTCGGTATACAGTAGTTGCCAGCCTCCTACCCTACACTTTATAGATACATCAATTGTACTAAATAAATTATCTCTGCCTTGAATGACCGCTTCTGGAATTTTATTTTTCGCATTCACGAGGAAGTCCGCTTCTCTAATTGTTTCTCGTTTGATAGTTTGTATCATTGTGGAATGCAGGAGGTCAAAGAACAGTATTCATAGAAAAATAAGTTGGATATTTCAAGCTCTATGTTTTTAATGAACACTTCCTTATTCATGTGTAAATGAAAATGTAGTATCAAGTGGTCAATATGATACACAAAATAAGTGCAAACATTGACATAATGTTGTGTATGTTATATGCATAATTCATTATCTGCAGATCCTAAGATCATCTTTTCCTCAGGTCTTGCAATGTTCACTGCCTTAGTTAACTTATATTGTACAATTATCGTTTTTTCTTCTTTTTTTATGTATTACAAAGGGCAATTTCACCTGAAAAGTGTATAAAACCACTGAAAAGGTTCTGCAGTGGGATCAGCAACTTTTTTTATGATCAGTTTAAACAGCATAATATATGGGAATGGTAAGAGTACTGTAATTTATTGTTTTTTTGTATGTGTTTTTTTTATGTCATGGAAAAAATTATTGTACTATCTGATAACTAGCTTATTGTTTAAAGTTAAGAACAAAAGATTTCTTGCCGTTCCTAAAACGACAAGTACCCGGTAGAAAGAATTAATATTAAGTTGCAAAGCTAATGTTCTTATGTATCTTTTTTTTTTTCAAATGGCTTCTACAATCTGGTAGGTTGCCTTTCCTAGTATGCATATATGACTTCTGAAGTCAACAGTGGGTGACTGGTGTTGTTGTTTTTTGTAAATAGCTGCAACATCTAAATCTAACGGGGAAATTTTATATTGCAAATCACAGAATGTAGATTGACAATACAGTACCACTGCAATTCTAGATTTATGTTAAAATGCACACTAGTTTATTACCCACTGCACAAAATTATGAATTAATTTACTGTGACTCCTCAGAGAATCCTGCAATCTGATTGATAGCTTCTGTTTTACCCCTGCAGGAAGCTTTACTGACGTTATGACAGTACAGTATTCTAATTCTGAGTTTGTTCTTTTTACCCTATTGACTTTATTTTAAAAAATCAAAGTTACTTTATATTAAGTATTGTAACAGACTAAACCTTTGTTGATCTAGTATTTCACAAAACTGTCCTTGTACACTAATTTAATCATGTTTTCATTATTTTTATGTATTAAGTAAAATTCTGACTGTTTTCAGCAGGCGGTTACAGTGTACAGTAGTTTAACTAATGCAATAGTAGATCGTGAGGAACTGCATTTCATGGACAGAGCTGCAATTTGACTCGCTTTTTCCACAAAACGAAAATCGAATAAGCTCACTCCATCACAGTGATTCACTCATAAGGCCTCTTAAATATAACATTGTTAGGAAAATGTGTGAGTTTTTGTAAAAAAAATTATATATATATATATATATATATATATATATATATATATATATATATATATATATATATATATATATATATATATATATATATATATTTATTCTTTTTATGTAACTGTAGTAGCTGCATCTGTGTAAATGCTGTATTGCAATATGGTACAGTAATACTGTACAGGTAATGAGTAAGTGAATATCCTCAATTACTAAAACTCACATATTTAATAGTAATATCGGGTTACATATGAGAGGTAATCAGATAGAGAAAGTACTACAGTCCATAATTTTCTTCAATAGGGTCATGTTTCTGTCAGAGTGGCAGGATTTATGAACCATATTGATAAATGACTTCAGAGTTCTGGTTTTCATTTTATATGTTTATAGAACTAACGATTCGAGTAAACATATTATCCTCTACAGTTTGGTGTACTGTATTGAGTTGTGTTTCACTGGATATGTTTAGTAAATGTGCCAGTAACATGACGCACTGTATAGTTCAATGCCCGATTTTGTAAATTGTATCAATTAGTGACTCACCAGGTGCCTCTCTCACCATTTGACCTCCCTGCACATGAATGGTCGCATTGTAAAAAAATTAAGTATCCACTGATCTCGGAGGAATACAACTAATGTCATACATAACAAGGTTCTGATATGCATCCACTTAGTCGTGTGCAAAATGAGATGAGGAGAAGGCTGCAGTACATTATTAAGTCCTAATTATTTAGATATATTGAAACCAACCCAATGCCATTGATTACGTGCTGGATTTGTTGATAACAAGTAAAACTTTTAAGAACATGACTTATGCTTGTTCTGAATGTGCTGATGTTCTAGAGAGAAGTACTATACACCACTGTACTCTTAAGTTCTGTACATCACTGTACTCTGAAGAAGTGAATTTTCCACTAAATCAAAGATTCCATATTGACAACCAACATACACCTAAACAAAAGAAAAAGGACAAACCATTTTTTTTTATAATTGTCTTGAAGATAACTCTGGTATCTTTTCATATGAACCATGTGTTTTGTTTTTGATAATATGGCCATAAATATTAGTGATTCGTCTCATATTCCACATGTGTGAGATGTTTACCACTCTACTGTACTGGGATATGTGTTAAGGTTATATTGGCCATTTTCAAAAGTACAATTTGGATAATAAACCTTAAAGCATTTCCCCTGCTACTGCTAATGATTCAAATAACCTTTTAGAGGATATATGAAATACGCTGAAACAAACATAAGTAAACAGACAGGATTAAGTAATGCTGCTTGCTTCCACTGACTGCAAAAATCAAGTTAATCTAATCAAAGGAATTATGTAGAATATCTTTACACCCGTTTCCCAGATCATACATCAAGTTAGCTGTTTTAGTATGGATGAAAACACTTGTACCAGATTACTGTTCTATTTTTATGTGCACTCAAAAGAATTGTTTTGTTCTGAAATGGGAATCATAATTATTACTTGGAAGTTAACGAATGATAATAATTATAAATAATTATGGTAGTCTCTGTATATGAAGAAAACTCAGTGTGCATGATCTGGGATACAAGCTGTACTGTTATGATTAATACTAAAACTTTTATATAAAAAGTTCTAAAGACCTCAAAAATATTAGCCATGCATACTACAAAAAATAAAGAGCTTGTTGTTATTTCATACAAAATGTGTCTTCGATACTAGCCAGCCCATGGACTAGTTTTTTGCCTAGTTCCACGGCTTGCTAGTGCTAGTCGTCTGGGCTAGAATGAATGTCTAATAGTGCAGATGTATATGCAGCATATTGGTTATACTGTGTGCAGATCATTTCTCGTTTATTACAATAGTGTCGTGTATAATGTGTCTCCTTCATCCTCACCGTAATACAGTATAATGTTACACCCAGTCTTCCCTGACAGGTAGTCAAGATACTGAAGCATTTGTAGAGTGACACAAGTCTGGGTAAAATCCATAGCCCATACACTCTTTAGTAATTAATTTCTCTTTATGTCTGATTCAGGGACATTGAGAAATTGTCTTAGTTAAGGTAATGATTGTGATCGGTCACCTTATCATCAGTTAATTACTGAATTATTCTCACACTAGTGGTGATATAATTAACCCCAGAATATAGTTATCAGAACTATAGTATACACAGTTATCATGCGTATGATGACATAATGACTGCTTAACTTGAGGTACTGTACCATAAGTGGATTGACCAAATATGGCTTTTTTGCAAATATACTGACAAGAAAGGAAAGAAGGAAGATAGACCAACTGTTTCACCGTCAGTAATAACAGTGATATATTACTGTACACTGGAGGAAGCTGAAAGTAAAATACAATGTATGAAAACTTAAAAAAAATATGAAGTATTAACGTGTGCAAAGTCAAAAGACTACAATGAAAAAATGAATTCAACACCCATAAACTACAGTGACTTTTGTGGTATTTTGCTGGATATAATTACTAACAAAGCCAAGTCATGGTGGTAAGTAAGATTGTTAAAAAAAAAAATTATGAAACTAAACAGCCTAAGTTAGACATGAAGTGGCAGCGCAAAAACAAAGATGTCCAAAAAATCGTTATCGTCTATTTTAACTCATACCTGTACCTGGAAATAATCATCTGAAAGGTCATGAAAGACGTACATTGGGCTAACAAACGTAACTAAAAATTACTTTCCTCTTCAGCCAGTGACGATGACTTCCAGATGCCGCGCCAGACTTTCTCTGGTAAGGAGATCCATCCCTTATTATTTACGTGATGCAATAAGTAGCCTGCTGTTCAACATTTGCATAAGTATTATACATACAGTAGGCAAAGATTCCAGGCAAATTTTCATTAGGTTTGTTCAGGCACAAATGACGGTGAGGTGTACTGTGATAAAGGCCTTTTGGAGGTGCTTAAGTTCTGTAGTCTACGAGCACTTTTGTTATTAAATTGTACAATAACTATTATAGGCAGTAATATAATTCTACAGTAAGGCAAATAATGTTACTATTCACAGATATCACATGCCACTTACAGTACATAGCAGTGAGTCTTCCCGGACCGTAAGATTTAATTCGTATAAGTATTAAATTATTAATGTGTTTATAGATAGTCACTGATCTCTACAGTCTACACACAATAGCTTGAATTAACCTAATATTATAGGAAACAAAAATTGGCCGACCATTAAATGAGACTTGTTCGAATTGATTCCCAAATTCTTGTTTCCGAGAGCTTATCAATTCTGGAAGGCTTAGAAGTCAACTGAACGATATATTGGTGCACCATGTTATTTTTCCACAGCTTATTTTATTTTACTTCCACTGCAAGTGCATTCGTTCATTTACTGATAGTGGCAAGTGTACAAAAAGTAATGTCGTGAGCCTGAAAAGCAGAACTTCACAACTTAGTGTATAACAGGCAAGAACGAGATCCTCTTCACCAGTATGAGCTTCCCATCTGTAGTAAGTCTTCGAACTGCTTGTCTACCCACCGTTGGCGTCGTAATATGTCATTTGGGTTTGATACAGTTTCGAAAAGGAGTTTAAAAGGATTTTTGTTGCAGGAGATGTGACACGATTTGTCTCCTTCAATGACCTTGGTATTCTCTGACACACTTCCGCTCCATATACTCATTTGTGTTAAAAAAATCAAAATTATTAAATTTTGAAACGAAATACATTTCAAACTTTACATTTTCATATTTACTATAGGTTTCCCCTTTTTGTATCATAACTTTGTGTAATTTGTACAGAAGTATAAAGGCTTAAATGATCAAGAATGATTCATGAACCCTCATGAAGTCCGAACTATAATTCATAATCCCGAACTTCATAAGATTCGAACATCTAGTTTTGAGGAACTTGAGGCGTTGAGCGCTTCAGTCATACTCTCAAACACGGGAGGTGAGGAAGTGCGGCCTCGTGTTTCCTTGACTTGCAATACGTATTTTACCTGTTGTGTCCAACTTTCTACTGACTGTACACCACACCAACTGTGCATCTTGTGCTGGAGTACTTGGCCATCTGTTGAAAGGATCGTCTGCAGCTGTGACTGTACGTAAGTGTTATGAGCAGGTTGTGATAGATGGTCAACAAGAATGCTGGTTAACATTTGGTGTTAAATCGCGGAACTTTATACAGTATTGATATTTAGGTAATTATTCGTTTTTCGCCCATTTCCTTTTTCTGCTGTTATGAGAAACTGTTTTTCTTGAGTATTTTGGTGTGTTTTAGTCAAATATCACCTTCAATTCCTGTGGAAATAAGCCTTTTTTTTTCTCTCTAACAAATCAGCCTAACCTGACCTAACTTTCTAGCCGGGAGACCCGTACCCCCCGCCATGTTAAACAGATATCTGATACTGATGAAAGCAACTTTGTTGAACCGTTATGGTGTATATTTACTGTACATATATCTATTTATTTTTTTCGTGGACGTGACAACACGCTGGGACCGAGCGGGTCGGTTGTAACAAATAGGGCAGACGACAACATGCGCCATCAACAGCAGATACCTAATATTTGTGGGTAAATATATTAAAAACTAAGCCTTTGTACAAGAAACGTTACTCATATAAATCGATTCATAATTAAAAATATAACATTTAGGGTAGTCAGAAACACTAGAAGAGGAATTGGTGAAAGACCAATATTTATATGGGGAGATAAGGCAAAAAATGTTTTATTACATTTACATCACAAATTTATATTTTTCGAGATATTTTGAGTTTTCGATTTCACTTGAGCAGGTACAGGTTCGTGGGAGACATTGTTTACATCTTACTCAAGTGACTTTGCTCCGTCATCAGCAGAAGTCACTGTCACATGATAATCTAGCGCATGGGTCGACCTTTGAATTTGAATAGGTTAATGACAAGATGGCTTCTCTGTGAAGGGTGTTATTTTTTTTGGCAATTTTGACAATTTAACTACAGTGTTCTAAAATTGGTGCAGGCTGCCATTATCGTGAGGTATTTCATGAAATGGCGCCATTTCGCCAAGACAAAAGTAAGGTAAAGTTAGGTTAGGGCAGATATTTTGCATATTTTTACTCCACAATATGGTAATACAGGAGCAGATTGCGGTTAACATTTAGTAGTTCCAACTGTAAAGGGGGGTGGGTTTCTCTCAACTCAAGCTGCCCCCTTGAGTTACTTATACTTCTCTTGACTTAGTTCCTTCAATGCTTCTGTCTACGTACTGCAGTTCATAATTACTACATAACCTCAGTTCCTTGGTAGCATGGCGAGGGTCTAGGGCACATGGGTATTGTAATTCTGATATCAAGTCACTTGGACGGAAATAAAGGTGAACTACTGCGGGAAAATGAATACCCCTAATGTACTCTAAGAAAAGGTTTATTAATATGAAGTCAAAGTAGGGAAAAAGATATCATTAACATACAACTCCAAGATGCAACTCCTCGGTTTTACTCAACTGCAAATTACTCAGATACTGTACGTTACTACACACAACCTTACTGGTGTTACATTACATTACAGATACCAGGACCAACTCTGTGGCTTTACTTACATTACATATAGACACCTGACAACTCCTTGGCTTTACTCACATGCCATTCCAAGTGGGTACTCTGACTTCTCCCACATTACTGGTAATACATTACATTAACAGTTACCAGGATCAACTCCGTGGCTTTACTCATATTACAACTCCAATCAGATACTTTACTTCTCACCCCTTACTGGTGGTACATGGCAATACAGTACATTACCAGACAAACTTACATCTGATACCTTCACACTGTTGTTAGTACATATGAGATGCACTCACAACACACAACACGTTAATACTGAAACCAACAACTTATACATGGGTTCAGAATTATCCCCAAACATATACAACAGACACTGAGGGCCATATAACTTCAAGGCATGTCCCAGGGTATAACACTGGCGCCTCTAACAACTGACGACCGCTGTTGTAGTCGGTTGTAGTCCTACACATGGCGAGCGTCTGGGGTCTAAGGCCCATGAGGCCACTACCGCTAACTGATAGGTAGCCACCGACTCCGGGGCAGTTGGTGGGATGTTCCAGAGCCCACACATTTGATCTGGGAACAACGGGAGAGGGAAGGCGTCACGGGAAAGCATGAACTCAAACACAAACAACATCTCTCGTCTAGCAACGTCATTTACTTTATATTACTTCTTACACTGGGTGAATGACAAGTCCACTGTTACAAAATGAACACTGATATTCACACAATTGACTAAATAAAACTGAATGGCTACATCAGCCGGGGAACACATGCTACATACCTAGGAACAACGGGAGAGGGAAGGCGTCACGGGAAGCTTTCTACTTCCCGCACGGGGTTTATATACTCGCGAGTTGCCAGACGTGGCTATCTCACGCAATGACAGAAATCACAAACAAACCAACTGTTACTCATTCAAAGATGACCCTCAGTTGACAAAGGTCTGGCGTATTACTAAAGTTGATTACATAAACTAATCCAAGATTGAGCTTGCCAGGAGAAAGTGGAACAAAAACGTATTGACAACTGTCTTCGAAGGCGGGACTTACTGTGAGGGATCCTGGTGTAAACATCGAGGGGGAAAAACGCGTTTCCTCTTAGGGATAGCTAACAAGCTACCCATTCATGTTTTGCGGGCATGGAGTATAATAAGAATCCTCAGTTTAAAAACAGACCAACCGTCAATGTGACCATGACACAACACCTACTTATTTATTGAGTCTTGTATGGGGAGGTAGATGGAAAAACTAAAAATAATTTATTCAATGGACGTCTCCGTCGCAAATTTATATATTTGAGGTAATAATGGAAGCCCCTCGAAATCGAGGATGGCTGGACCAAGGGCCTCCTAGGCGTGAATTTATTAAGGTGTAGAAGCTGTCGCCAACACAACAACCACCCTAAGTTAACGAGCTGCACGACCCAGTGTCAAGGAATAGTCCGAGTAGACTGGACAACTCGCCAACTGTACTGGCTAACCATTACCCCGGAATACTATCCGCAAATCGATTAACATCCGAGTTCCCAATTATTGCTGGGTAGACAGAGGCAAATGGTGTAAAGAAACTTGGCCATAGTTTCACCCTGCCCGAGGATCGAACTCGGGTCTGCTCGCTTGCGAGGCGAGGATGCTGACCACATGTCGCCACATATTTGAAGTATTTCGGCAGATATGACCCCCCCAATTCCCAACAAAATTGGTTGTTCAAAGTGGGCAGGGCATTGAAGCAGAGGGAAAATGTGGGGCAAATTACTAAATAAAGAGAAAACGAAAACTTTACCAAATCTTTCCTAACCTATAAAAATCTTAGAACTATGAAAAGCTTGCCTTATTTGTGTTTTCGGTGTTTAGTGTGTGAAGGTGGTGGTGTTTTCGGTGTTCCGATGAGGAGGGACTCATAAACTTGAATTTTGGTAGAGTACCCCGTTCAGAAGTTTAACTGTCATTTTACCCAAATTCTTCTTCATGGGTTTCGGAACATAACGCTACGACTTCTTACTTTGACTGTACTGTACAATCCGTGTGGGTCCCCTCTGTGCCGAATAGAATCGTTTGGCGTTAACCAAATTAAAAATGAAAAGTGGTGCCCCAACAGTGAAGACTTAACCAACTACCTAACAAAAGATATCTATTCAAGTATTTTTTATTGTTTTATTCCCCAGTTTTTCTCCTACAGACGCTGCCACCCACATGCTGCACAACAATCATTTTGTTTGTTGTGCTTCACATGACGTCCTTTCCATACTCGCAATCACTTGTTGGGAAAGTTATTATTATATCGTATTTTCATTTATCGTATATAAAGTGAACCAGCAAAACCTACCTATCCTAGGATACACTGTATATTAAGTTTCGTTACGTTAGGTGTAATACTTAACAATGGTTAGACGCCAGATCCAGCAATTTGAGGAATTTCTCTATAGAATAATATTTTTTTTCTTAGTTCTTTAGAAGTCCAAAAATTGGAAAAGGAAAACGTTTATCGTAATATCATTTTGACGACTTTCTCTGTTCTAAACACTTATCTATGGCTGGGAGATCAAAGCTGTTCCACCACAGCAATGGTGGGCTAGTGAAATGACATGCATAATATGCATACAGAAATAATACTAGTTGAATAAAAAAATTAACACTGCTCATTATACAAGAAGCATAAGACATCATGACTAACAATTTTGACAGAATAAGTTTGCTCCTCTGTACCCTGGCTTGCCCCACTCCAATTTTTAATCTGGTGTTACTCAGTGCATCCTGCTTCAGACATCCTGTCTGCGGCTGCCTACCGATTCGCAGCAGCTTCCACAATCGTAACAGTGCCTGGATATACGGGATGAGCACAGTCATAATAGGAATAACTAAAACACGAATGTTTACATAATACGTCTTGTGTAAAGAAACGATTGGTGTATGATCACCTGAAACATGATAAGACGGTCAGTTACTTTACAGGATTATTTGTACACTCAAACAAAGTGCAACTAAGTCAAATTAACTTATTATGACGGTGGGTGACTCAAAGCTATGTACCTGGATACACGCTATATGGGATGAGCGCAGTCAGAATAAGACTTATACCTTAGTGCTTGCAAGTTATATTCGCCAAAGGTTACTCAGTAGGGATTTTCACAGATATATTGTCCGCCTGAGAAATGGTACACACCATTCTATGAAAGTTAGTGCTATAGGTTTACTTTAATTCCTTAAGGCAAACGTTTATAGTCTAATCATTGTTTGAGCTTGCAGTGCAACAAGTATATTATTCACACGTATGGGGGATGACTGTGTAAGGGGGGGAAAGTATTGTGTCTGGAGGGTTACCACCCAGACTTAACTATTTCTTTAAACTTAATTATTTCCATCTTATTTATTTATATTCTGTTCTGTGGGTTAATCTGGGAGAGCCACGCCCTTGTCTATTATTACACACTTTTGTAATTATTTAATTCTCAATATAGCCACCACCAATTTCTCCTCAGAATATAACACAAACAATAAACCCTCTCATCGTGGTATAACACGAGAGGTTAGGCACGTGAGTTATAAAGTGTATTTTCAGGGATGACAATTATTAGAAGGAATGAGAGATGATACACACATTGTACTTAATCATTATATATTAAAAACATATGCGATTACTGTCATAATTTGAACCACCAATCACAAATACAGGAACTTCACTTAAGTTCAATTGATACTGATTACTTTAACACTTAGACAAAATATAAACTGACTTATGAGTCTTGCTTTATGATTAGGAAAACAGATATTTCAGTTGACATTTACTACACTCAATAACATACCAAATATTGCACAACAGTGACACTTGAATGATGGTCACTCTAAACACTTGTCTAATAGCACACAGTGATGTATTGCTTATAGCACTATCAATTACTTGGGCACTAAATCATAATATTAATTACTTAGTTCCCATGGAGTAATAATCAACAAAATATATCATCTCCAAATGCAGTTAGCACACTCCACGTCCATGACAAGAACTAATCCTGTTTGTAGTGATCTGTACGGTCTCAATACTCGATCTGGGACCGCGATACTCCCGATAACCCGTCCACAATAATACATACGAGAACATTTAGCACATCCAGGTTGGCTGATAACAACACCCAGGCTTATATATATATATATATATATATGTGTGTGTGTGTATGTATGTATGTATGTATGTATGTATGTATTTTTTTTGGGGGGGGCACCCCCCTACATCCCGTGCAAGGTGAAGCGCAGAAGTGCTTACAATGCTCAACTGGGAAGCATGCTAAGTTCATGCTTGCCTTTATGTCTCATGAGTTAAGGGCGTAGAATCCTGAAGAGCCATAGGTTTTTTTTTTTTTGTCAAGGGCGTAAAAGTTTGAAGAGTCATAGTTTTTTGTCAGTAAGTTATTGGAAGCTCCAACAACTTTCCCTGAATACGAATTCGCAACTTTTCGATTTACAACAGGTACCTACATTACTGCTAGGCGGAATAGTACAGGTTATCTACCATCTCATTTTTTTTCAGATTACAGCTGCCTTTCAAGAAAATATTATCCAGTTTACGTGTTGAATTATTAATATTTATGTCTCCCCTTACTTTTGACAATTCTCTATGTATTGTAAAACATTTAATAGAAAACGTATCCGTTGGAGGTCATCCTGCAGAATGTACTTGCAGGTTTCAGTCATCCTCAGTACAGTTGTACCCTTAAATCTGTATAATGAATGTTAGTATACAGCAACTATTAAGAAAGACTTCCTGGTTCCTTTATAATTGTTGTGTAACTCCAATCTATACTTACTTGTGAATGATATAGCCGTGTCTGATAGGCAAGAGCAGTAATATTTACGTCAGTCTGTTATGAGGTTAATGAGCAAAGATATAAATTTTGTAGGATACCCGAGTATAATAAATGGATCAAAGAATCTATGAGATATATTATATGTATGTAAATGGTTGAGGTTAACTTATGTGTTCAGTGTGAGTTGAAATATACAAAACAGACCTAACTTGCCAACAGTGTACAACAGAGATGTGACTGACCGCCTTAGTGGCTAACATGCCGATCAGGGACGAAAAGTAAAGTGATAAAATAACCTTTGTGTTCAAACTAGACCTCAACAACCGTTAATTTTTCAGGTTCGAATTAGCTTGTTTGTAAATAAATTTGCTCACACCTCGACGTATCAGACAATAACTGCATTTGATAATATAGAAATATAGTATAGAATTGTATAATGAAAGGAAATAATACTGTTACGAAACCCCTTAAGCCGCTTACCAGCGTCCACCGCTGGTTACCAGTGGCCAGGTAGTATGTACAGGAGCAGTAGATATCAGTGTCGTCAAATTACCACTGGCTGTCCCGCCATTCTCCGGTAATTTCTCGACGATCATTATCAGTGTACAGACAAACAATAGGTAGGTAGATTTCCACCAGGTCACAAAAACACACTTGTGAACTATAGCCTCGTTAAAATCACTAGATCTTCACAAATCTGCTCATAGGGTATGTCTCCACACCTGTCTTTTCACTTTATATCGCTCACAACAATTCCACAATACCTGCACAACAATTATCTTCAGCTGTCACAAGGCTTGTACTTCACACTCTGAGCAGAAACGATCGACTGACTTCAAATTTTTTTTTTTTTTAAGATTTGTAGGAATATTACCTACGTGGACCTTAAGCTAAAATGCTGGTCCACCCACTGCTGGGATAAAACACCAGCATCATTTTAGTTAACTGTACATCTCCACCACTAGCGTGGGAGTGGATGCTCGGTAAGAAACTGTAGGGTTTCTTGAGAGTGGTTGGTGGTTAGCATTTTGGCAACCTACTCTATGAGTTAGTGCTGCAGTGAGTTTTCTGCTCTGCTGTCACAGGTCTTGCACATGCGCTGCTCTGCTGGTACTTGTACAATGATTTCCCATATGCATGGGTATCCCAGTCTCAGTCGGTGGAAGTTGACTTCTTCCCTTCTTGTTATATCCTTCACGAGTGGTGGTCTCTCATAATTCGTGACCAGCTAGTATCACCTGGCAGATCGTGATACTGGTGTTAATCTTCTATGTTTGTCTATTTTCCACTGGGCAGTTCGTGTTATTGTGGTCTTCTTTATCTGCTCCTGACTGGGCGGGATGTTCATCTCAAGGTTTCGCTGTCCTAACGCAGCCTTGGCAGCAGCATCAGCTCGTTCATTCCCTGGAATTCCGATATGACTGGGCACCCAGTTAATGATAACTTGCCGATCTTGTAGTTTTAACCCTTGCAGTAGGCCAACAACGGATGTTATGAGATGAATGTTGTCTCTAGGCTCTCTGCATTGTAGTGCTTCAATAGCACATCGTGAATCAGTGTGCATTACAACGCCTTGTTGACTGTTTATGGAAGCGTGTCTTAGGGCTCCAAGTATGGCAGCTAGCTCAACTTGCAAAGTAGAGCATCCATCTGAGGTTCTCCAAAGGGACGTGTTTCCTCCTTCTGTGGTGAAGGCTGCTCCTGCCTTCGTACTGGTGGGCTCTACGGAACCGTGTGTGTAATACACTGTACTATTGTGAGGTGTTAGAGCCTTCATGTTTCTCTCTGCTACCTGTCGGAGCTCATGTGGGTTACAATCAGCCTTTCTTGTCCCAGTTTGTAGAATGTTGAAGACTGCTGGCGAGGACTCCCACGGTGCTGGGGCGCTGTAGTCTGGACTCATTGTATCAGGTCCTTTGCTGAGGATTGTGTCTTTCATTTCCAGTCGATTTACAGCGTCAGATGCGCGCAATAGCCATGTTTTCTTGTTAAAGACATCTCTGTTAAGGTTCAATGCTTGTAAGAATCCATTCTTGATGTCAATTTCCCGAGCCCTAGTAATCAGTTTTGTTGCTAAGCACGCTGTTAATCGTTCCGTCCTGGTTTGGAGAGATGTGAGACCTGTCTCCATGTGTAAGTTTTCAATTTTAGCCCGAGGGTGTTTATATACGTCTCGTCAGATGCCGAGAGAATTATAGTTACATCTAGGCGCTGCCCGTCGGAACGAAATATTTCCTGGAGAGCTCGCAAAATGATCTAGGCTTACAACACGTAAGTAACTCATAACAAAAGTGATATAATACATGCTAAAAAGGAAGCTTACATAGATAATACCTCAATATACTGTATACAAGAAAATCTCTGAAAACTTGCCAACAAAAACTGCTGCTTGGAATAGAAAATAGTCAAAAGACCTAGTTCACAAAAATTATAATACTAAATTGTACAACGGCCTAACAATACTCATGTAAGATATGTGGGTGCTCAAGCATAGTGCTGTTTTTATTGGCTAAAAACTGCTTCACAGACAAAGCGTTGTGGGCTGGCGCATTGTTCATCTGACAGTATTTTTTTTTTTTTTATTTGCACAAACCTTTGGCATGATTTAATTCTTCGAATCAATAATTTCGTAATCCAATTTCCTGCAGCGGGAAGGTAAAGAGGTGATGTCTGCTGGTGGTCCTGGCATGTAAATGGAAGGTGCTGCCACGATCCTGTTCATTATAATTCTCCCTCTACCTTCCCATCGTCTTAAATCTCCTCTTTTGTTTCTCTTATCCGTATTGCTTCTTCCAATGGTTTTCTTTTGTTTTGTTGTAAAATTAAGAGGTTAGATGTCTCCTGTCAGGCCGCTCATACCCGGGAGTTAAATTAAATTTGAAAATCTTGTGTGAAGGCAGCGTGTGTGTGGGGCAAGGTGGTGTTTAGGTGGGTGCTTTCAAGATCAAGATCAAGGTGGCGGTAAAAAAAAATTAAATGGAGAGACGGAGATGGTTAATTGGTCTGAGTGGATGGTTAAAGACAGACCACAAGTATTCACCACCTCCTCCAGGATGGTCGAGGATGTGGGTGGGTTAATTGACCAGTTGCATGGGCCTGTTGAGGACGGAGATATCAAATGGTGCAATTTCTTCAAGACCAGTGAGGGAGATAACGAGAGCCAGAAAGCTATCAGTGCAGCTCCTTCTCATGAAAGTTAATTAGGTCAAACATCTTCACGTGAAAGTTAATTAGACTAGATATCTTATTAACAAGCAATTAGCAAGTGTGGATCCCTATTAAATGACATAAATATCTATAAAAGTGGTCATTTATTTTTTATTTGAGCCATTTTTTTATATCTGTTCATTTACCCATTATTTTTAGGGTTCACTTAGCCATTGTGAAATTGTGGAAAATTCCTTTTCAATGCAACTCATGAGTCATCCGTGAGAAATTTATTCATGGACGGACGGACGGACGAACAGTGCCTCCTATTCATCTCCCATATCTCACATCCAGCCGTTGGAAACAAAGATCATTGTATTAGTTAATATGAGAATTAACATCTTGGCACGTGACTCCTTCACCCCCTCACACAGGATGAGTTCGTGAAAATGATTATAAACCTTGAACACGACTTCAAGGTTAACAAACTTGGCTTCTTGAAGGTGATATTTTATTGGTCTGAAATCTCAAAGACAATGACTGTATGTTGGAGACCTCGTTATGGGTCGTAATTCTGTGCTACACAACAGTTTTAGGATCACGGAAAGATTAGCTCCCCAGTTTATATCACCTTCAGATTAAACACCCTAATTTTTAACTTAACTTAACCTATGTAAACCTAACCTAACCTCTCATTTACTGCGAAGAGTTAAATAAGCGGTGGGGCCAATCTTCATGTGAGTCCAGTTTTACTTACGGAGTATTTCTGATATATGTTTGTAGTTGACATTTCTTATTTTGTGTTATTGTGATTTAAATGATTGATTGATTGTGGTCATTACATCCCTGGCGACGCAACTTGTGATTTAAATACAATTCTCTCTTTGTGTAACTTTTTGAAGACACTGTCGACTCCGGCTGAGGAAAACTGTAACTTTCTTGTCCTTGCTTGGTGTGGCATCAAAGGGGTAAACCAATTTGGAAACGATGACGATGATGATGTTCGTTTAACAGGATGATGACTCAACCTTTATAAGATGATAATTGATTACAGATTTTTATGGATGATAATTTGACCCCTTGAGGATGATAATTTGACCCCAGCGTCATCAAAGGGTTAATAATCCCCAGAATTTCAAGTCCAGATTCACAGAGACTATTTCCTCGATTACATATAAGAGAACACACTTAAGTCACAGTGAAGTCTCAGTACAATTATGAGTCCATTTTACCCACAAAATATATTGAAAATGTCTTATGAGATCTTCCTTCTCATTACGATAAATAAATAAACTTGTAAAAAATTATTTAAAGTCACTATTTAGGGAATGTAAATAAAAAAGTGAGAACAGCGGATATATATATATATATATATATATATATATATATATATATATATATATATATATATATATATATATATATATATATATATATATATATATATATATATATATCATATATTCAAGACATATAAGATGTCTTGAATAAAGACGAAAGCTAAAGTATATATATATATATATATATATATATATATATATATATATATATATATATATATATATATATATATATATATATATAAACACGGAAAGTCTGGGATCAGGGTACAGAAAATAAGAGAAATCTTGAAATCCCATACAGGAAATGTCGGGGTAAGGTGACACTGTCGGGCACACCACCCTCGGGGATAGGAGGCTGGGCCGAGGGAGGAGGTGGGGTGATAATAAGGGTGGTAGAGGCCAGGATGACGGGTTTCTTCCCTCTTCTTCCCTTCTCCCTCCTCTCTTCTCTCTTTTCTTTCTCCCTTCCCCTTCCCCTCTCCCCACCATTTCTTCCCCTCTTCTTTCATTCTCCTTTCCTTCCCTTCCCCGATCTTGCCCTCTTCTTTCCTTTCCTTCTCTTCCCCTTCCCCACTCCCCTCATCTCTCCATCCCCTCTCCTCCCCTACTCTCCCCCCTCCCCATTCCCATTGACGCACGTTAAATCAGGTTGTCTGTGAAGCCTTGGAGATTTCCCAGGAGTGATTGATTATATATTACAAAAACAAGTCTTTCCATAAGTTACCAGGTCGACTTGGTTGGTTGGTCGACTTGGATGGTTGGTCGACTTGGATGGTTAGTCGGCTTGGTTAGTTGGTCGACTTGGTTGGTTGGTCGACTTGGTTGGTAGGTGTACTTGAATAGCAGGATCGACTTGGATGGTAGGACTACTCAGATGGTTGGCCGGCCTCATAAAGCCATGTTGCATAATTAACTCGGTCGCTTTAAATAGTAACTGCTGAGAAAGTTTACCCCGAGGAAGCAAGGTTATCTAAAATAAAGAAAAAGTTACAAGTAAACACATACCATTTGATTTATCTGTCTGGTAGGGGGGAGGGTTCTCTAAGGTTAATGGACCACTTACCGGCCCGCATGTTCCTGGTTGATTGGCAGGTGTGTGGAGGTGCTGGTATGAGTAAACGATTCTTATTAGGGTATCACCTGAGCTCCACCTCATCTTGTGTGTCGCCACCGCCACCATCCCTTAGGTAACATACTTAAGTCATGAGCCATTTAGTGTACACTGTTGTCGTTGTCTGTTTGGCTGTGGTACATCACGAGTTGAAGTACCAACAAGTTCTTCTGACATTTGCTGATTTTAAAAGGATTTACTAAATATTATTTGTCTTGCTCGAGTTATTCTTAGTTGACAACGACCCACTTACTTAACCCCGTCTGGAAAAGGCCCTCTGTCGCTTCCCCCTCAAGACTTGTAACACAATCGAGAACAAAATGTGGAAATAACGTGTGCTGGGCTGATGACATTGGTTTCGTGAATCGGGCCTTTTATTGGAATTCCCTTTTCAGTTCCCCGGTTCATTGGAACAAAACCTTGGTGTTAATGATGGTTGAAACATTTAAGGCAATTTCTTACGTTCTATTTCAGTCTCGGTTTCTGAACACTCAAGGAAATACCGATTTAGTGGTTTTAGTAAAGCTTCTGTGATCGTAAAAAGAGATGGAATACGGTAGAAGCAAAGACAACACACACACACGCACACACACACACACACACACACACACACACACACACACACACACGCACACGGATCGATTTTCGGATAGAGAAGAGGTGTTTGTCGTGGCGGTGAAGTGCGCTTGTGCTTCCCGAAAGAGAACGGTAGTTTTTCACAGCACCGTTCGATTACCCGTAATCAAACGTGAAATGATGTTGAAGTGCTTGTTCCGGGTTGGCTCAGCTGAAGGTAGGAGCAAGTTATTGTACTACTGTTTTTATTATTATTATTATTATTATTATTATTATTATTATTATTATTATTATCATTATCATTATTATTGCTGTAAAGGTCATTCTTAACATATCTGAACCATCTTTTCAATCAGCATGATATCTTGTCTGGACATATCAGTCAGACTATTGGGGGTACATAAACCGCTTTAATGTACTTAGTTAATTTTAAATGGGAGTTATTTAGTGTTTGATCAGTATTTACCTTACTCCCATAAATCAGTTTTTCATGATTCCACCTTAAATTAATTTCTATAACGACTCCACCTTGAGTGAATCCGTGTGTATATATATATATATATATATATATATATATATATATATATATATATATATATATATATATATATATATATATATATATATATATATATATATATATACATAATTTTTTTTATGGGAGTTAACCCACCCTGGCACAGGTCATTTTCAATGACCCACATCAAGACCTGGGGGGCGAAAATATAATAAAATAATAATAATAATTATGATGATAATAATAATAGTAATAAAATAAATAAAAATTAAAAATAAATAACAATTTATAAAAATAACTGACAATTATAAAAAATAAAATAATAATACTAATAAAAATTTATAAATAAAATAATAAAAAATATCAATAGTGAGAAACAATATATGTATGTTGTGTTGTCAATAGTAAGAGAAACATTGAATCCCTGCAATTGTGTGTAAATGAGGCAGAAAGTCAGATCAGCAACCTGGGACTTGGTCACAATTTTTGTGATGCCATATAGCAGCAGGGTCTACCATTAGACAACACATTATTTTTCCAATAAGGACTCCACCTATAATGAATCACTTTATAACGACTTTACCTATAATGAATCCATCTATAGCAACTCCGCCTATAATGAATTCAACTTTAACGACTCCGACTACAATGACACCGATTAAAGCGACTCCGCCTATGACAGCCAAGTTGACCACTGGTGACCAGACTTACCTCAACTGGTCGTGGTTCAGAAGTAATTCATCAGTAAAAGTCGTTTAATATTGACGTGATCAGATTGGCCTCGATAAATTCACATAGATCATCCTTAACAGGACAAAACAGATATGTCACGTGTATTGGTCCTGTATTGGTCATGTTTTTCTTACACTGATGATCACTCGTTTTCTGGACCTGTGATTACTAGGGATTAGTAGATAATTATGATTGTCAGAATGTGATTAGTAACAATTATGTCTCTTGATGATGATAATGATGATTTTCTGAGCCTTTACTAGTAGGAGTTGTTGTAGGTGTTGTTGTTGTTGTTGTTGTTGTTGTAGGTGTTGTTGTTGTTGTAGTTGTTGTAGGTGTTGTTGTTGTTGTTGTTGTTGTAGGTGTTGTTGTTGTTGTTGTTGTTGTTGTTGTTGTTGTTGTTGTAGGTGTTGTTGTTGTTGTCGTCATCTTGATCATAAGAAACAGCACAACGATGATTCCCCCACGTGTCCTCTTGTGGACATTTTATTTCCCCAGTGCCTCAGGGTGTCCCAACACTACAGGACATCAACACTAAGTGAGATCATTATGTCCTCAAGACAATACTAACCTATGACTTGAGCATCTGGACAGTTGATGTGGAGTGTTTTTGTGCCTACGAGTGTTAAGGAACATATGTCAGCTTCCTAAGGTTAATTCTCGTGTGAAATCTTCATAAATCACAGCTTTTTTTTAACCCAGGGTATCGTACTGTGGTAGTGTGGTGTGTTTGGCGAACATGTGAAGGTAAGCTTCCAGGTTATTTCACCTGATGAGTAAAACATCATAACCCTACCTGGATGGGTTAGGTTAGGTTGGCTGAGGTAGTTTGTTTAAGAACCACAGTTTTGCTCTGAGCAGGTTCCTCGTCATCCTGGAGCCGGGAAGAACTCCACTTCCTGGCTGCCGTGTGTGTGTGTGTGTGTGTGTGTGTGTGTAGCCTGAATGGACTCCTCACTCATCTCACTAATTTTATACTTCCTACTTTTTCTCTGCCATAGTTAACAGCTCATGTTAGTCACTATTTTATTCTTCTCCTCAGACCACTACAACAGTGAGCGTGTTCTTGACTGATGTTGTGTACTTAAATGAACATCTTACATTTACCAGCCTGGCACCAGTGAAACTATTCAGATAGTACTGTATTTATTGTAAAAACAAATGCAATTAAGTTTTTCAAATATTCGTTTTTTGTTCATGAAGATAACCACTGACTAACGAAACTAGTTAAGAGAAAAAAATGCCAACATTATACGTTTGCATATTAAATTTGACAGTGGTGAGGAAGCGTGTAGTGGTATCAGGTGATCAGTGAGGCAGGTGGCGGGCCAATCAGTGTGATGACGTCAGTACATGACAGGTTATTTATGCTGCCACCTAAATCATTTATCACACACTGCTTGCCACCTCGAGCCTCACCACCACACAACACTAATTTAATATTTACACACGTGATGACAAACACACTAATCCTCTCTGGAGTTACAGCAACGCGGCGTGGCATAATAAATATCAAATGAACACAGTTACACAAACGTATCACCGATATAATATTAATTCAGGTCAAATGAGATTCATCTGCACAGAAGTTCAATTGAAATTTGATTGCATATTTTTAAATGCAAACTTGTTAATATAAACGGGAAAATTGTCGAGGAGTCTTTACTGATCACGAGAGAATATTCTCCTACATCTCTGACCTTCATTATAACCTTAAAAAAAATACGAGTAATTGTTAAATTTTTCAAGTCTGATGATAATGTAGATGGGAGCCGCCAGGTGTACACGTGTGACACTCAGACCCTACAGTACTAAACTCAACATTGTCTTCACTTTGTTATTATGTTTTCTTATGTCTTATAATCACCTGTAGGTTATAAGAGGTGCGACTTTGTTGGTCATAATTGCGGGAGTATTTTTGTATATACGAGTATAGAAACACATGCAAGTATAGAGAGGTGTGTGTGTGTGTGTGTGTGTAATAAAATTAATAATAAAATATAATAATAATAATAATAATAATAATAATAATAATAATTAACGGTTTATTGAAAAAGTTCTGCAGCCCGAAGGTTGAAAATATACATTAGACAAAAATGACTTATTACATACAAAGACATGGGGTGGGTGGGTCGTTTAACAAAAGCTTTCATTACTGAAAGGAGAAGGAACATGAACTGAACATACAAATTATTATATTTTACAGCTGATGGCCCGGGCTGGTCTCTTGCCATACTGTGTGAGTCACATAGGCCTCGTAGTTCAGTAACTCGTCCGTAGGTGTTGATATGAAGGACCTCACGGGGTGTGTGTGTGTGTGTGTGTGTGTGTGTGTGTTAGTACAGTCCTGTATTTGTTTCGTTCGCATCTGTTTGAAATTTTAACCCAAAACTAAGTCTACCTGTGAACTATCTTGAGGTTACCTGTGCCTGTCTGGAGTCTGTGTCTGTCTATATGCCTGTCCTTAACTAGCGTCCACCTGTCGAGCCTATCTGTACATGTTTTGAATCCGTATCTACCTGTATATATCTTGAGTCATCCTTTACCTGTCTAGAGTGTTGTGTCTTGGCTCCATATACATACCTGTATACTTGTCTGGAGTTGTGTTTACATGCATATCTCCTCGAATCTCTACAAACACACAAACCGTAATGTGAAAATCCGTGTTCACTTTCATCATGTTTCAGGCTTGTAAAGAAAGTCTCTTTTTGAGTCACTGAATTCACATGACTTCTTTTTTTAAAATAAAATTTGCGTTTTTTTCTACTAGAAAATATTAATGATGTGGCGACATAAGGGAAGTTTTATTTATTTACTTTATTTTATCAAGAAATGTAATTGGAGTAAAACGTTATTCACACATTACATTTCTGACTGCTGAAATTTGTATGCAAGTAATTTGTTCAGGTGAATGTCAATCTTCTATGTGTAACCAGTTTATATATATATATATATATATATATATATATATATATATATATATATATATATATATATATATATATATATATATATATATATATATATATACACCGCCCCGTAAGTACTGTACTGCGGTGTTCCTCAGGACTCATTTAGTTTAAAACTCGGGTTGAAACAAGACGACCCTCTTCAAGGGAAGATGTTGTTTAATGATACGGGCGTTAAAGTTTTCTACCTTATACCCTATAAAACAGAATATGGCTCTTACATAATGTGTTAACAACCAAAACTAAATAACGCTGATATAAAAAACATCGTAAATCAAAACATTAGAAAACTTTTATAAGCATACAGGCCGTGAACCACCCTCATTGACATTGGTCGTTCTCGGGTATCACCTAATTAGCCAATCATAGTCAGCGGTGTGGGCCGACATGTGACAAATGTTAAAAAATTTCCCTAGTTAGATGTTAGATATTTTCCCTGAAATTAATGTTAGTTATTTTCCTTGATGTTAATGTTAGGTGTCGTTGATATTGATGGTATATAATTTTTAATACCAGTACTTTCGCTAATGACCCATTAAATGATCACTCGGTATGGTTCCACTAATTAACCGTTTCGTCCTTGTTCTTGTTTTTTAAGTCATTTACCTGCTAGTCTGTTGTGTATGTCATTATACAGATCGTGGCAACACCCACGATCCAAACACTGGCATCTCATTGACTACATCATTGTCAGAGAAAGAGATCACCGAGATGTCATCACCCATGCCATGCGTGGCTCAGACCACTGTGACACTGATCATCGACTTGTCGGATCCAAGCTCTCACTTCACGTTGCCCCAAAACGGCGAAGGCAGCAAACCTCCTGAAGAGGTTAGAATACTAAGCGTCTGGAGGATCCAGCGGTAGCACTTGCTTTCAGAGAGCAGCTCGAACATGGGCTTAGAAACAATACAACAGCAAACAACGTGAATCCCAGAGCCGAATGGGATACTCTTAATACTGTTATGACAAAGACCTGCAGAGAGACCCTCGGCCAGTTCAAAAGAATACACCAGGACTGGTTTGATGAAAATAACGCGGCAATAAAAGTACACATTGATGATAAACGTGCTGCATTTACTGACTGGCAGAACAACCCTCAGTCTCGGACCAAAGTTGATACCTTGCGCAAGAAGAGAGTGGGAAGTCCAGCGGGAACTTCTCAATCTAAAGGACGACTGGCTTAAAAATAAAGCATGTGAAGCACAAAAACTTGCAGATCAGCATAAGATGCGCGAATTTTTCATTTCCACTAAAACATTTTATGGGCCAGTTACTCGTGGCACAACCCCCTCCGCTCACCTGAAGGTAACCTCATAATTAAAGACGATGAAGGCCTCTTTCAGCGCGGGAAAGAGCACTACCATTCATTGCTCAACCGAAACACCGATGTGAATGTCCTGACTACCCAGCAGGTCCCTCAGCATCCAGAGCTGACCCACCTCAGCTATCCTCCATCCCTGGATGATGTAGTTACTGCCATCAAACAGATGAAAAATAACAAAGCCTCAGGGCCTGGTGGATTCCCAGCCGAGGTGTATAAAGGTTTTGGACTGGCCATGTTACCCGCAAGGACGACAGTAGACTGCCAAAGCAGCTACTTTACAGTCACCTAACGAATAGTAAACGTAACGCTGGCGGGCAATTGAAAAAGTATAAGGACAGTCTTAAGACAAACTTGAAAAGGTGCCAAATCGACCCTCTCACCTGGGAGCCGATTACACCACATCGTAACGCTTGGAGGAGCACCACCACAGGTGTCAATACTTTCGAGTTAGCCCGACTGCAAACCGAGGCAGATAAGCGCCAACGTCGGAAAGACGCTGCCACCGCCCCTCCCACAGTAGATGGAGCCCTCCACATGTGCAACGAATGTGGACGATGCTGCGGGTCCCGTATCGGGCTCTTGTCACCTCAAAACTCACTGACCTAGGTGACATCCCTAATAACCCATATCATTTTATTATAGCTGGATGATCGTCAAACTCGATTCCGAGTGACAGCAAAGTAGTAGTAGTAGTAAATATACTTTATACCCTAGAAGGCGGCCGTGCTCGTCGTATTTATAAAGTACCATCCCCCCCATAATGCTTTCTATGTATTGTACACTGCGTCGTCTACAAGCACTGTATACCACCCTGCTACTGGTGTCAACCTAGCGTAGTCGTAGTAGAGGCATTCATAGATCACGCGCCTCCCGTGTACTCCCACGGGAGGTACTCGGGCAGGGAGATGTTAGTTAATACTGTAGCAGAGTACTGTTTGCAAGGTGTTTTGTGTTAGTTAATACTGCAGCAGAGTACTGTGTTGGATGTGTGGTGTCGGTACAAGGCCTGCTGGGATCTCCAACACTTGTCCACCCAGCCGGTACACTGTTGACATCGCACAGCGTAGGTGTTGATGAGGTGGTTGGGGATGGGGAGATGGTGGTGGTGATGAGACGGTGGTAGTCGGTAGGTGGAGCAAGAGGTGGAACAGATGGTGTTGAGGAAAGGAGAATGCGGGTTGAGATGGTTGGGAGGAGGTAATGAACAGGAGGGGAGAGAGAAAGGTGGCAGTGAAGAGTGAGAGAGAAACGGTGGTGTGGAGGGGGTAAGGGAAGGGGAGGAATGAAGTGGTGAGAAGCATGAGAGAAAGAAAGACGTAATGGGGGGGGGGGAGGTGTTCAGCAACAGGAAAGAGGAGGCTGGGAGATGGTGAGAACCGAGAGAGATAAGTGGAGATAGAGAAGCGCAGGTGGAGAAATAGAGGAGGGAAGTAGAGGAAGAGGTAATAAGAAATGAGAGATCGAGACGAGAAGGAAATTAAGGAAGAGATGAGATGGGGTGATTAAGCGGTGACAAGGAGGGATGGATGTTAAGAAGATGGAGGTAACAGAGAGAAACAGTTCGAGGTGATGTGGAGAGATAAATGAACAAGAGAGGTTAAGAGGAAGACAGATTAGAGGGAAACTCTTGAGTTACGTTGCTCAAAAGTTATTAAGCCTCATTATAATGCTCCGTATGCCTTAATTTAGTTCAAAGTTCAGTCAAACTTCTCAAATAACATTAATAGTGATAACTGTTTAAAGATATTGTTGATATTGTTCAAATATAATGGCTGCTCCTCATGTAATGAGGATGGCCGGCCCAAAGGCCGCCTAGGCGTGAATTTGTTTAAGGTGTAGAAGCTGTCGCCAACACCACAACCACACCCGAGTTAACGAGCTGCATGACCCAATGTCAAGGTATAGTTCCAGAAGACCTGACAAGTCGTCAACTGCACTGGCTAACCATTACCCCGGAATACGATCCGCAAATCGGTTAACATCCAGATTCCCAATTACTGCTGGGTAGACAAAGGCAACTGGCGTAAAGAAACTTGCCCATAGTTTCACCCTGCTCGGGGATCGAACCCAGGTCCGCTCACTTGTGAGGTAAGCATGCTGACCATTACACCACAGGTCACCACAAGTAACATGGTGAAGTAGCACGTAAGTCATATCATCTGAAGAAACAATTATTACCGGGTACTGTATTTATTTACAGTTTTAGTGCGAATCTCCGGGTAGTACAAGTCCGTCTAAGAGTACAGTAGTTCTGTCTATCTGAATCTCTTATCATTATGAGGAAGGTGTTACTAAACCAGACACCACGATGAGGAATGTGTCGAAAACTAAAAATACGTATTGTAAATTTTGTGAATTAATTGGAAAACAAAAGAAAGTTGTAGTTTAATTGGGCCTTCAAACTAGTCCCTGAAAATTTCCATTGGCACCTCGAGTTTATGTACACAACTTTTGAGTTTGTGAGTGTCGAGCGAGTATGGATAATAAAATTGTGTATGTGTGATGTTTTACGGCCCCTGTTATACATGTCTTACATCCCTGAATATTCTAGATGTGTGTGCGTATTCTTTCATTGATATGCGTATATTTATGACTGAATATTCTAATGCTTGGTGTTGCTCTGAAGATAGAACGTGTTTTGTCTTGGAGCAAAATCACAATATTTTTTTTTTTGTTAAAGGCGTATATAAGAGGTGATCAACATAATACTAATATCAGAAGAAAGTCAAGGAGATATTTAGTGGAATAAGAGTAAAAGATGATCCTTGATAGTACAGAAAGCCAATATAAAGATGAGTTGACAGCTGGAAGTAGAGACTGGAGATAAGACATATTAGTCACAGCTAGTGTTAGGGATGAAGGGAAGGAAATGGGAAATAAGGAGAAAACACAGCTCACGGGATGTAATAAAAAAATTAGGCGTGTCTAGTGGTAGAGACAAGAGGAAGCGTGTGGCACATTAGGTCGCCTCACTTTCCGCGCGTGTCATCTAGCTTGTCATGCTCCAAGTCATCCGCCGCCTCTGTCTGCTTACAGAGTTCAGCGTTCTATTTTACCCCTTAGTTCTTGATGTGTAACTGTCGTCTCTGTAAGTCTTCCTTGTAGAGCTTGAGCACGTCCGTCGATCACTAGGGACTGGCCGAGAAGAGGGTACAACAAATTCAGTGTATCGCCTCCCTCCTAGCGTTTGTGTTTGTGCCGGCCATTTGGCCAAGAATACCTTAGCTGTCTTTTACCATTGCTGGTGGCACTGGTCCGGCAAATTTATTGCTTTTCATTTATTGACAACACCGGTGCTGTCAAGGTGTTGGGATTACTTGCTGTTTTAACTGTTTAGTCAGAGACAAAGGAGTTCCATTGCGCAACATCCTTCGGGACGTTTTAGCACAACGCTGCCCCAAGTTAGTGTTTTATGCGAATCCAGTAATCATCATTCCCCCTCTGTATTTTAGAGGAGTTAAGAACCTTGTTTTCTTGGGTCATGGCGGTTTGTGACCTGAGCCTCGACAATCTTGTTGTTCACTGTCATGCAACTTCAGCTTTCATGTTAATGATAGTGTCGCCAAGATCCTCGCTTATTCTCATAACAAGATAATTATAGTGCACATTTACAAAGACTACAGCAACAATAGACTGACAATTCAATTTTGATTCCGAAACGAGATGTTACATCAAGGGAGTCCGTCAAGTTATTGTAGAAATTACGCCTGCAAGCCAAGATTTTTTTCCTTACAGAATGCAGTAATTTTTTCTCTCAGTCGTTCTATATTGCTTTTCGATCTCCAAGGACTCCACTGTAGAAAGCAGTTTGCTTGAAACACACAAGGAAGACGTCATTCCGGTGACATACACACTGGGCGAGCAGCAGTTGCCTGTGTTTAAAGACAGGTGTTGTTATTGTTACAGGACGCCTGTTACTACCGAAAAAGTAAAAGGGTGCCAGAACTGCGTGTAGAACAAATAGGTGCCAGGATCGTCCGGAGAAAAGGGGAGCATTACGGTCACGTGGGCTTCCAAAAGCCTATGGGGAGCAGAGGACAGCCGCCCACCGTCTGTCCTTAAAGAAATATTGCCGTCAGTCTCCCCCACAAAGGGACTATTACTGCCACTATTGCCCTACAAAGAGTTACCGCCACTACTCTACCCCGTCTTCCATTTAGATTGAGTAAATGAAACGACCACAATTAGTCACACCAACATAAACAGTGTGGCGTGGACCAGGATGGCGATTCCCAAGGATAAGTAATGAAGGGCAGGGCGTGATGAAACGGCGATCGGCGTGACGGAGAAGGATGGTGATCGTCCTATAAACAACAAGTATTACCGTGGGAAAGATAGTGTTTCATCGGACGTGAGGTATGAGAGAGTAAAGTAATGTCCCTCCCTCCCTCCCTCCCTCACTCTCCAACTCCCCTCCCCCTTCACTCTCCTCCCCAGACGGGTTGGAGCACTTTAATCTACCCACACGCCCCCCACCTAATACCATCTCCCCGTTCTCCTCTGCCCTTTAGACGTGCGCTTCTCCTCCTCCTCTTCGCGCACAAAAAATAAATGCGGCTCAAGGCTTTTTAGAAGATATCCAGAACCTTCTACTTATGAGAAAAACTTTGTGAAATTTGAAATTATCACTTCTAGTTTAATACTTAAATTAAGTGTTCCTACATCTCATCCACTCTGCAGCTCATCCACCCTGCAACTCATCCACCCTGCAGCTCATCCACCCTGCAACTCATCCACCCTGCAGCTCATCCACCCAGTAACACACCCACCCTGTAACTCATCCACCCAGTAACACACCCACCCTGCAGCTCATCCACCCTGCAACTCATCCACCCTGCAGCTCATCCACCCTGCAGCTCATCCACCCTGCAGCTCATCCACCCTGCAACTCATCCACCCTGCAACTCATCCACCCTGCAGCTCATCCACCCTACATCTCTCCTCTCTTCTTGCTTAGCGCAGTATTAATAACATTAAGTTTATTGTCTCTGCCGAAAAGCTGATGCATCAAGATGATATACGCCAAGTTGAAATAATCTTAATTGAAGAATATTCGACTTCCTTATATCATTCTATACTGCGCAACACCAGCTAAATCACCTGACTCCTACCACCTTCTCCCCCTCAACGCGTGACTCTAGTAAAGAGTATTGCCTTTCTATATTGTGCCACCTGTGTTGTTGCTGCTACTGCTGCTCCTCCTCCTCATGTGACAGCTTCCGGTGGAAAGTGTGGGAGAGGTGTGAGGTCGACCCCATTACGAAAAGGTTAAGAGGAAATCCCCAAGGGATCAGTGGAGTCACACTGGAACAGGACCACGCCCGAGGTCACCCGTCACGCTTTACCCCACTGTGTACGACACACCTCTCACCCATATCACCACCCACGGCACACCACCACCCACGACAACACCCACAACACACCACCACCCACGACACCACCCACATCACACCACCACCCACAACACACCACCACCCACAACACACCACCACCCACACACCACCCACATCACACCACCACCACGACACCACCACACACACCACACACCACACCACCACACACCACACAACACACCACCACCCACAACACACCACCACCCACAACACCCACCACCCACAACACACCACCACCACAACACACCACCACCCACAACACCACCACCCACAACACACCACCACCCACGACACCACCCACATCACACCACCACCCACGACACCACCCACAACACACCACCACCCACGACAACACCCACAACACACCACCACCCACAACACACCACCACCCACAACACACCACCACTCAAGTATTACTCAGCGTCAGACAGCAATAATCAATATGTTGCAGCTCATCTCCGGTGAACATTCGCGCTGAGGTACAGTACACGAGCCGGCAGTTAGGACTCAACCCCGGATTTCTTCGAGGTCTTTATGTATTTTTTTGACTATCTGGAATTTAGAACTCATTCATATAAGCTTTGAGACATGGCGGTTAATATGGTGTCGTTAGTGCAGTGAAACTTTGCTGTAGAATGAGGTATATTTATTATATCCAATAATGATGAAAATAATACATACGAAAATTTGTTAATTCGCACTCAGGTTCCTTCATCCATCGCCCGCCAACCACACGGTGTCTTGCGATCACGTGTCCACCTGGATAGTTATGAATTTCAATACAAGAAATACTAACGCGGTCCTGAGTTATTTATGTTTTGTACTTCATTTCGATGACGCACAGCAAGCAAATTCTCGAGAAAAAAAAAGACCAATATTTTTTTCCTTCTCAGAAAACATCAGGTTTTGAAGGAGACTGAAAAAGAAAAACAGTAAACCATAATATTTGTATTTTACACGTAACCAGTATAAGTTGGATAGAAAAACAAATTCAGTATTGTCATGTTGATCAACTTACACTCTGTAGTAAAATTCGTCTCACTAGGGATCCCTGAGGCCTCAACCATGTGAAGATCTCTTATGTTCCTCATCCAACCCACGTCCCATCCTCGCCCAACTTGTCTCATTCAACCCCATGTACCTGGAGCCCGGTGAAGCCTGTCTCATCATAACTCATCCCAGTTCACTTCAGTTCATCCTAGGTCATCCCAGTCATTCCAACATAACTTACAATGTCCCATATGAGTTTATCCCAAACCCAGCACAGTTTATTTTAACCCAACATAGCCTACAGTACACCAGCCCACTCGAGACCGGCCCACTCAAGCTCAATTTACAGTTTCAACCCCGTCCTACTCAGTCTAGTACCCATCTATGAACGACTCAGCCGGTCCCGTCTCGGCCTCTTTAGTCACCTTAAACCTCACCAGCCTAGATGACATCCTTAATAACTCATATCATTGTATCATAGTTGGATGATCGTCATACTTGATTTCGAGTGACAGGAAAGTAGTAGCAGTACCCATTCTATCCCAGTTCACCCCACCCTACGTCACTCAACACATACAGGCCAACAAAGACCATGTTATTCCATCATTATAGTACACGTCACCCAAACCCAATTTAACCCACATTATCCTACCCCATCCTGGAATGGACCTTGTCACCCAGACCTATCACAGTTCACCCAGTCCATCCACCTTATTTAACGTAAAGTTTTTCAAATTTATCGTCTGTATATTGGAATTGCAGAGTTACGAAGTTGATGTGTAAAGGCGTTGGCAGCTGTGTGTAATGAAACTCTTAAGAAACTGTGCCAACATTTACCTAATACCAGGCCCTGGAATTCCCCCCCCCCCCCAAAAAAAAAAAAAAATAATAATAATAATAATAAAAAAATAATAATAATAACAATAACGAGAATGATTGAGAGTTGTATAGTTCTGCGAATCTTCAATGAGTTCTGTTAAATTTATCTCGAAATCTAGACTGACATTAACGGTGAGTATGTGGTCATCATGGTGTACAGTATGAAAACAGTCACCGAGTCACCGCAAAGAGGGATTAATCTGAACAAGGCTGATTATATCTAACCAGTGTGTTGTCTTATTTACACTTAGACAGGATCAGCTCGACTTATTGTTAGTTTTTTATTTGTTTTGATCATACTACTTTTTATAATTACTACAAGCCTACATTAGACAGTATAATATTAGTGATGCTATAAAAATTTCGAAAAGTTTTAGTCCTTTCATGAATTTATGTGAACAGTTGATGGCCTCTGTAATTGTAACACTCCTGCAGTCTCGTTTATTTGAAAGCGACAAGTTAGACAGCAGCAACACTTTTGTCGGGTATTAAAGGTGAATAAGAGTGTTATTACTGGCTCCAGCTGGCAACAGTTTTGAAAGTTGGTAAGAATTATCTCCAAACTACCATCAGCGTAGCGAGAACTACCTTTGTGGTGATTATAGGAAACGAGTGGAACATTAGCTCTTTGGGAGTCTCTTACGTTGTCTTGGTGGTGGTGTTAGGCAGCTCCGAGACAAGGTCCATCACGTAGTGTCGAACAAAACTTTCCTTGACACTTTGGCAATATCTGTCATCTAGTGAACTAGTGCTCTTCATCATGAATTGTCAGTTGTTTTAGTGATGGTGAATATTGCTTTGGTAATTCTTAAAATCTCTTGGGATCTTGAACTACCAACTTTAGGGTATTTCACCGGAGTGAATAAATACTTTCTGACTTCATGAGAAGCCCAAAACGTGGACGAGAAAATCGTTTCCCGTAATATTAATTTTAAGACTTGTTCCCTCTTGAACACATATCTTCGGCCTCAATATCTCAGTGACGCAGAATTGGTACGACGGATTACCAGCTAGTGCTATTTATATGATTTATCATTCATGAAATAAACCAACTTTACCTAATTTAACTTAATATAAAAAAATAATAATCTTTTATTATCATCTATGAAAGGAAACATCGGCCCTTCATGGAAGTAGAGCTGATATTCCACATTAACGGAAATATATACATTTTACTAATTTAAGAATATGATATTGTGACATAATGATGGAGAACGTTTTTGAGTTCCTTACCAAACACTGTAACAGGGAGCCTCGCCAGTCCCACCCTGTGAATAATATAGACTTGGCCTCACTCTGCTCTGCCTCGCTTCCTGCTTGTCCAACTCGACTACCTTCCAGATACTCTTGAACACCTCAAGTGGATTAGATAGTTTATATGCCCTTTCATACTTTAAGGTGTTTTTGATCATGTGTGAAGAATCTACCCATTTCCGAGGGCTTTTTTGTTTTTTGTTTTACGCCGTGGAAATTCGAACTTTGAGTGACGATGAAGACGATAAACCTTCATGCAGCTTCATTGACTGAAATTTTCTTAACCTGCACCATCACCCTTACGCTTTCGTGTGACCCTTTTCTTACGTACACCATTATTACTTTTCCAGGAAGTTTGTGGTTGATCCAGTCACTCTGTTTCCTTTTCCTTTTCTCCTTCACACACTATTGGTTAGTTATATTTTTCCATTCCACATGTTCAAACCATCTTATGATATTTCTCCAAACTCACTCAGTGGCCCAGTGTCCTGTATCTTTTGGTTACCTCAGTCAACACACGCCCCCCGATTAAATGTACTTATTCGGCTTCTCACATCTACCAGTAATATCAATAATACTTAAGTTATCCATTTCAACAAGACTAAATTTCGCATCTTTCTCTCTTTCGTGTTCTCGTTTCTCCCCCTGAAGTGAGAGAGGTCTACGCAGTCCCCCCCGTCCATAGCACTAATGGTTATATCTGTATCTTTCATAATACTCGAGGCAACCAATCACTTCCTTCTTCTGTATTGTTCCTCTTTTCTTCTCTCTCCTCTTTCCTTCTCTCCTCTATCCTCCTCTCCTCTTTCCTCTTCTCATTTTCCTTCCCTTTTAGCATGATTTTGCTGATTTTAGCACATTTTAAAGAGAGTCTAGCATAATTTGGCAAAAGAGATCTGGTAACACTGTCTGCGCGATAACTCCGATCGAGGCCAACACTTGTGTACTATATGGGCCGCACACACTGGACAGCTGTTCTCACGTCCACAAAAAAAGGTAAAATTGCACCATATCATAGTATTTTTTTTTCGGTTTAATAGTAAAAATAATATACTTAATAAAATAATAAAAAGAAGAAACACAAGAAAAACGCATATTAAGCAGTGGTTGTTTGTTTGTTCTCAAATAGCACAACGTGACAGTCTGTGGGTGTATCTTGCAACACAAACTAGTGAAAGTATGGCACGAGAGGCTCAATAAATAAGAGAGGTGAATGCACCGCTTGGTAGAGGTCTGGTATACCCAAATGTGTGTGTGTGTGTGTGTGGCAGGCAGTTCGAAGACGTAAAGATTGTCAGTAATCTGCAGAACCAAGGTTTATGATGCAAATAAGACGAGGGTACAGAGGCGAGCACGTATGTCTCACGCCGAGGTAGGAGGGGCGGGGCGGGGCGTGGGCATATGTTTATGTGGTTCCTGGATCGGAATTCCTGCGTGGTTGCGCCTGTTTGGGGGCGCCCTTCATCCGTCTGAACTTCGACTCGGGAACTTACAGTTTCACTCCTTATCTCAAAAGGCGGAGAAGAAGCTGTTGTTGATAGGCCTCTCCGGGTAGAATTAGAGCACATATGATGACTTAAGACCTCCCACCTGCCGCTGCTGCTGCTTGATAAAACACGCACACACCCACGTATATATAAGGAACACAAAGGGATTTTTTTTTCAAATTCTTAGGCTGTCAGTCCATCAACTCAGTGGGTCAACTTATTAAGTTATAACGGGACAACAGGAATGTTTGGGCGATGACTGGGTGTTGAGCAATTGATGGAACATGAGTGATGAAGGTCAGAATATAATCCTCAAAGAGAATGATAGGCAAGCAAGAACGCAAAAAAAAAACTGAATTCAATAAACATTAGAGAAAACTTCTATGATACATTATTGTACATATACTGTACGTCACAGAAAGCAAAATAGTTACCTAGGATGTACAGCTGAAAATCATATCACAACTGTGCGGTGTTTTAAAAATAAAATCATGGTGAGGCCTCAGTTAAGACAGGCAGGCAGGCAGGTTTCTTTTGAGTGGTTGACTGTATAAAGAGGCGAGTTTACCTGTGGGACGTTCACTGGGTGACTGTGAATCTCGGGACGAGTCGATTCTATTTCTTCTCAGCCTTTAGGTTCCCTGCCTCTCTTGTGTAGATGTCACAAAGACGTGTGACTGAATGTTTGGTTTGGATTGATGATCTCTAATATATAGTGAATGCTCTTATGAAATACACACAGGTATGTACACAAAGCTAACTGAAAATAAAACCATGAACGCTAGGAAGACCACGCACACATGCACACACCACAATCGGGTACAGTTCTACGCGTCAAGGATGTATCCTGTACGTGTACACACACACACACACACACACACACACTTACATAGACGCATGATCAAACAAACAAAACTGAACAGGTGAAACAAACATACAAATAAAATACCAATAAATAAAACACACACACACACACACACACATTTACCAGACACTAAGGCTTAACGATATATATAAAGCGAATACGTGACCAAAAACACGCCGAGAGAGAAAGTTGTAATTTGATTGGGTGATTAATCAAGCCGGGTAACCTGAAGGCGGGGGCAGATAGACAAGTCTTGGTGGGGGTGATCAATACACGTCTCAGGGGCGGCAGGGCGGGGCGACACATCCACACCCACTTATCACTCCCGCCATCATCATCCTTGTTTATTGGCTCATGTTACCTGCAGTCTTCACTTAATAAAAGAAAATGTGGCGTTTTTTATGAAATTTTGGTGTAAGAATTTGTTTTTTGTGGGGATAATATTTTATTTTTTTTTTAGAGTTTACGCGAAGGTTAAGTTAGGTTAGGGTGTTTAATCATTTGGTGAAACAACCTGAGGTGCCGAATCTATACGAAATCTGTTTTTTTTTTCAATGTTTCTTTAAGTTCTTATTAATTTTCTCTAATCTTGAAGGCTTAAGTTTCCTTATATATTTATTGAGGTTTTAATGTCTTTAGTTCTTAGAGACATAGTTTCCTTTGTTTTTTTTTAAGGCAGAGTCTTTCTAAGTTCTTTATGTATAGTTTCGAGTAAATTATATAGTGATCAGTTTCTCTTGTACCAACAGTATATAGGAAGACTTGCGGTATATCTGTAAAGCTGGTTAATGAATAATTCAGAAATTCTCAGGATAAAGGCCATTTGTACCTGAATTATAAACGTAAAAGGATGGAGTATTTAATTTTTTTTCTTCTTTTTTTTGTGGGGGGAGGCCATATCGTGGAATTTTTCGTTATGGGAGAGATACGCAGCATAATTATAGGACACTGAAGGTGTCAAAAACGCACACATTTTTGTCTGAAGTTTTGAGAAATTAAGAACAATATTACTTGACGTTCACACATGAAGGGTATAGAACGGATGGCTTCACTCCCGCGTTTACCACTAATTGTTCCCATTCTCTCCCTGAGGTGTGAACCCCAAACTCTGAAGTGTGAAATCCAAAGCTTTCGCTAGTGAGCAGGAGGTAACCCCCCTTTGCTACGAGATGGAACTTCCCCACCTAAAAAAAAAAAAAAAAGTGCTGAATGGACTACAGTATATAGGTTCCAGTGCTTGGCTTTGAGCCTAAATTCCATAAATCAGTCAATCAACCCAGCTGAATAAAATCGTCTGGAGGTAGCCAGGATAAAATAGATAAGAAGACACCGCACGGAAGGGATTATTTAGCGGGCACCACATAGTTATTGTTATACAAATTTCATGTGAACAAAATTAGTTCAGTTGGCAGCAGTCCGATATAGAATCAGCAGACCACATAGTTCACTGCTGGAGGACTGGAGGGAATGAGAGCTTGAGAAATGGCATTCGGTGACAGAAGCCTCGGCAAATAAGTACTGTATTAAGAAATGGTCGATTTGCGGTTCTCTTTTTATGATTATTGACTCACAGCCGAGGGAGCAAGCTTGCCTGCTTAGTTCTGTGGCTTAAACCTTCGTAGTTTTCAAAGAACCTGGATTTTTTTCATTGCATTGATTTTTGTTTGTACCCCAGTTTGTAAAGGTCTTATCGCCAGTAACATGTTACCTCATGAACACGCCCCAGTCTGCTCTCATCAGGTCGATACTATTGAGAGAAGTCATCTGGTGTTCAATCATCATAGTGCACGTCAGATATATAGATGGCCAGCGAACAGTATTAATTCCCAAATAATCGTGCAGTATTCATCTCACTGACTCTTATAAAACTAAATTTTTTTTAATAAATTGTGCATCAGTAACATGGCGGTCTTCCACAACTATGTGTCCAAAAGTCTTGATGTTTTGTTCACAATTAGTCGCTGGCTGCTGATGGTGGTGCTTTGTTCACTTATACATTTAACACTAGCTCGTAAATGATCCCCTGGTTTAGTTTTTTAGAGACAGACATTCATTTACAGACGACACCGATTTATTTTTTCAGCACCCATCTTTACTTACATGTAAAACACAACCTTATGCGTAAGGGGCCAAACTTATAATTCAGTGCCTAATATTATGTTTGTTTTACCATCTCTTGATTACTAATCCAGTTCTCTCTTTCTCAGGCTTCATTGCTGTGTGAGGGTGGTCGCTGTGTGAGGGTGGTCACTGTGTGAGGGTGGTCACTGCGGGAGGATGGTCGCTATGTGAGGGTGGTCGACTTTCATTATTCCACATCAGCAAGGTAGACGAAGGAATTTAATCACGTCAGAGAGTCGATCGAAGAGTTTTTTTACGACAAGAAACAATTCATACTGTAGAAGGCGTGTTAGTTCCTCATATCCGTACCAAAGTTACAGAATTAAAAGAGAGAGAGAGAGAGAGAGAGAGAGAGAGAGAGAGAGAGAGAGAGAGAGAGATATTCGTGTTTATAATAAGACATTGAAATTACTATCCATGATTATCTGGGCATGTTTAAGGTGGCTGTTAGATGGGCACCCCTAAATTTCTGTTCATAAGATCGCCAACGGAGATTTTGGTCTAGTTTATAATTGGTGATGCTCCTTATTGGTAATCCATCGAAAACATGTCACGTTTAGACACTTGTGATGATGACACTGAGTCACTACTAGAACACTGAGATTAAGTACAGATTCAGTATAAAATAAACACCCAGCATCATTAACTATAATTTGGGTTCGAAAAAAGTGAATCGTCTACTCTACAGGTTTAGACTTGGCACCGTATAAGACTTCTATTACCTGGATGTTGCTCGACTGAAGAATAAATGGCCTCAATGCGGCAAAATGAAAGGTGTTTATATTGAGAGAATAGTAGAGATATTTTGTCTTGTTTCCTTACAGCTCGGTTCCAAGGCCCCTACTTATGTGTATGAGTGAGAGAAAGACAGTCAGATAAAGAGAGAGGGAGATAGAAAGAGAGAGATAAAGAGAGAGAATCAAGAGAGAAAAAGAGAGAAAAGAAGGACAGTCAGATTCAGAGACAGAGAGACAAACAGACAGACGGATATAAACATAGAAAGAATAAGCCTTATATTGAGAAAATGTAATACAATATTATTATAAAATAAGATGCTCTCTTCAGTAATGAGCGCAACCCCTTCCTCTATGATGCAGGATACTGGATATTTTCTCCAGAAAATGGTAATGCATCATTACGTGCAAAATGCAACAATTACTGTGCAATACATTATTTATAGGAGAATCATTATAACCCCCACCTTCCCTCACCACCACCTACCTTCCCTCACCACCACCTACCTTCCCTCACCACCACCCACCTTCCCTCACCACCACCTACCTTCCCTCATCACCACCTACCTTCCCTGACCACCACCTACCTTCTCTGACCACCACCCACCTTCCCTCACCACCACCCACCTTCCCTCACCACCACCCACCTTCCCTCACCACCACCACCTCCCTCACCACCACCTGCACCTTCCTCACCACCACCCACCTTCCCACCCACCTTCCCTCACCACCACACCTTCCTCACCACCACCCACCTACCCCTTCACCACCACCCACCTTCCTTCACCACCACCCACCTACCACCACCCACCTTCACCACCACCACCCACCTTCCCTCACCACCACCCACCTTCCCTCACCACCACCCACCTTCCCTCACCACCACCCACCTTCACCACCACCCACCTTCACCCTTTTGATGTGCTTTTCTTTTAAGTTTTTGGCTAATAAGACTGATAATGGCAAAAAAATTATCCGTAATCAAATTACTGGACGAATTTCCAACATTTCAGACAAGTTGAGATATTTATATTATGTCTATTATTTCACACCGGCACTGGCCGCCCAAATCTTGCATTTTCATTTTGGCGAGAATTATTGCAATATTTCTGTTTTAGTAACAGTAATTGGAAAATTTAATCATTTTAATAAAATTATTGCAATATCATGAGCATGGTCTAAAGCCAGTATTATTAGATCCGTCAAATAAGTTAATATTCGCCCACTTATGTGAATTAAATTCACTAAAATCCAAAAGGCAATGTATTTGTAAAAGTGAAGGGACACCCATTGATGGTTCACATTTTCAGTTGGCGACCGATGGACCCTTTATTATAACACAAATGTTAACGTCTGCTTTTTTTATTTCTATGATTTTTATTACACATGAAACAGAGGTGTTGAATTGATCTGTGCTGTCCTGTCTTTGTGTTGGTCTCGTGGTGTTTGTTAGCTACATTAATTTAAACTCCCACGTTCACCTTTTTTTAATTTTTGGAAAATTTCATTATATCATTATTGAGTGTAAATCTCATCCTCGACGCCCACCTTCGGCCTCATGTCATTCACACACCTGTAATTCGCCCACACACTCTAGCTCTCTTCTCCACGCCCACACACTCCAGCCCTCAACACCACGCCCACCCACCCCATCCCTCAACTCCACTCCCACCCACTCCAGCCCTCAACACCACGCCCACCCACCCCATCCTTCAACTCCACGCCCACCCACTCCGTCCCTCGACTCCACTCCCACCCACTCCAGCCCACAACACCACACCCACCCCACCCCATCCCATCCCTCAACTCCACTCCCACACCACGCCCACCCACCCCATCCCTCAACTCCACTCCCTCCCACCCACTCCAGCCCTCAACACCACGCCCACCCACCCCATCCCTCAACTCCTCGTTCACACCGACTTAGCCACTCCTACAGCAGCACCTTTACCTCTATCATTTATTCCCTGTTACTGAACACTCACAGCAGCCACCTCCTCCATACCTTCAAGCCTCTGTATTACACACTACCATTGTTCCTTACTCACAAGCAGGTAAGATGCGGTAATTCGTCTCAGTAACATAAATCTTCAACATTCATATAAATCAGGTGTATTAGGTAATATACTGTACAGGGTCATCAAAAAAGAATATCCAGATTTTAATATATAACCATTTAAAAATCTGAGCATTCTTTTTCGATTACCCTGTATTTTTCTTCTGGAAAAGGTAGACAAGTTTTCTGATGTGCTCAAGTCCTGTACTGAATAGCCCCGAGGCACCCCGTGTTACCCAGTTTACCCAAATGTGAATGGTTGCCTGACTACTTAAAGAGACATGTAGCCAATTGAGTGATGCCTGCCTCATTGGTTACCAGTTTCAACACCACCACTATTGGGCGTCAGTGCTATGGGAAACACTTTCTCTTTAGTTTGTGATTATGAGTAACTGGAAAAGGCTCGTTACCGCCTGTCTCCCTCGCCATTACCAAAAGCTCGTCCATTATTCTTTACGGCCAGGTGTTGAGACGCTTATTATTGTTACTGATAAGTGTTTGATACGACGATGGTGGGTGACAGGGAAGGAATGGGGGACGGCCGGGTGATGGAGAGAGTGGAGAGAGCTGGGTGACAGGGGGAGGGAGGGAGACTGTTACAGTGTTGGGTGGTCTGGAGAAGGGACCCCGTAGTGCTTGTAGTGTAGAGCATCATATCGCCATATACGAGACAGTTTTCATTAACCCCAAAAGGTTTCTGTAATATGCTCTCTCAAATTTATATTGTTATTTATTCAGAACTCAATTAGGAAGCACTGCCGGGCCAAACTGTCTACTATACTTCTTAACTGAAGGCTTACTATGCAGTCTACTGTATGCACACAGTCATGCTTATGGGACCCACTGTCGCTTTACATGACTTGATAATATGTATAAGTTTTCTATTGATAGTTATTTGTGTATAAACTGTGTGTTGGAATTTTCATCAAGGGTAACTATTATTAACGATGGAGCAAAAGAACAATTGTTGTGTTAGTTACCAATTATTAGATGTTAGGCACCGTTTATCAGATGTTAGTTACCAATTATCAGATATTAGGCACCAATTAAATATCAGTGACAAATAACAGATATTAGCCACCTGTTCGATAGATATTAAGCATAAAACAAAACTTAATAAATTATTCCAGGTTTTCGAAATCACGATACGATCAATTCATTATTTGTTTGTTATGTGAACTTGTTGTGATGACTGCAACCATTTGAGTTTAAACTGTTGAGCGATTTTTATGAAAGCAAAAGGTTAAAAGTTGGAGAATGAAAAGTGGAAACAATTTCCTGTTTTTCAAAGTCACTAAAAGCTACGTATTTTGCTAAAACAGAGACAAACCTTTTATGTTTTATCATAAACTTAAACTTTATCAAACTCGACAAATCTTATCTGTAAGTTTGTTAACTCTCTTCCTTGTTCACTTTTTGTGTATGAGATGGAACAGAGGAAGCAGGATCCTGAAGAGGGGGTGGATGGTAGATTATGGCAGGGCAGAGTAATTCCAGATAAGTGTAGAGTGTCACAGGAAAAGGCTGGACCATGATGAAAACACTCTCTCTCTCTCTCTCTCTCTCTCTCTCTCTCTCTCTCATATCCTTCCCTTTGATCAGAAACGTCAATGTTGCATTATTCGAAAACCAAAAAGTTATCTTAAACTTTTGATATGACATTACAGTAATTTATTTTAATTTAAAAGCCTCCAACAAAGTTATTCTAGTTATTTACACCATAATAAGCTGAATCGTCAGGTTAGTTCAGTGTTAGACTACATACGTGTGAAGAGTGAACAGAAACACATTTTTTGTTGTAATCATCACCACCACCACCGCCTCTATCACCACCACCACTACCCACTGTAACCATCACCACCACCACCCACTATAACCATCACCACCAACAAAACCCACTGTCACCACTACCATCACCCACTGTAATCCTCATCACCATCACTGCTTACTGTCACCCCCCACCACTTACCACTACAACCACTCACTACCACCATCACTCACTCACTCGCCACTATCATCACTCACTAACCACCACCACTACAATCACTCACTCACTCACCATCACTCACTCACCACCACCATCACTCACTCACCACCACCAGCACTCACTCACCACCACCTAGTGTCGTCATCATCAATATCGACTTTGTTTCATTCTGCTGTTCACGCAATCTCACTGGAAATCTCGTTCTTGTTTTTAACATTTGCCATTTTGAAGTCTTGTTAACGTGACCAGCTTTGAGCTAAAGTTGATGGTTCTATACCGTGTCAGTTCCAGTGTTAACCAGCGGCTCTCTGTGTGTGTGTGTGTGTGTTCTCTCACCGGCCAAGTTGAAAAAATGTTGCTAAGGCAAAAACTAACGTAAATGACAATCATGAACGAGATTCATAAGAGATCGTAAGTAAAAACGTCACTAGAGAGCAACAGAACAATAGCAGAATATCTTGATAACTTTCCCTCCAGTTTTGTATTTTGTCAACTGTTTTATAAGGTGTTTTTAAGGTAAGTATACTTTGTTAAGAACAGTACTTTCAAAATGTTGGTAAAAATTGGAACAATGGACAATTGCTGTGTATTTCCTTCACGTGGTTCTTGTGAGACGTGTGGGGGAGTTAGTATGTATGTACTGCACAGTACAGTACTGTATACCGGTAATAACTTTAGCTTTGGTGCTAATAATATTGTTCATTATTTTATATACGTATGTTTTCCCATCTAGTACCTAATCTCTTAATCATTGTAGCTTGCTGTCTGGGTTTTTGCCTACTGTTTTACTAATATTGAAAGCAAAATCCAGACGTATACAGTGTTATGCCCTGCCGGCATCCTTAAGGATCTTTTGATTTGGGCTATATGTCAGCACCGTCGTATGTGCGTTTGCGTGCGCGAGCTCACTTTTTTCCTTCATGTATATGCGTATGTGTGTGTAGATGGATTGATTGAGAGACACTTGTGACCAGACTATGTACCGTACCTGAAGTACAGTAATAAAAGCATCATCAGGAGGACGTGATCCTTGGTGGCAAGTAAACAGAAGATGATGAAAGTCCTTTGCATCTTTCATCACCATGATGTATTGTAAATACCTGTACCTGCATTTTCATGGGTAGGGCTTTGCAAGCGCGAGCCAAGCGTACCAACATGTAGAGTCACTTATTTCCTTAAACCTAATGAACGGCTCTGCAAAAAGACATCTTTAACGACAGATCGACAAGTTTTGCAATCAATGATGTGAAGAGGAAGGAGTGGACTGAAGTTACAGCAGCGTTTAATGCCATTCTCTCTCCCTCCCTTCAAATTAACCTTTTATAGAAAAGAGAAATATTATTCGACTTGGGACAGGAGAGAATGAATAGTACATCAAATAAAAATGATAAGTTTTGGATAGTGCCCAAAAAAGTCTACTAACAACACCCTTGGCCACCCCCACCACCACCATTACCCTGGCCACCCCAACCACCAACACCCCTGGCCACCCCAACCACCACCACCCCTGGCCACCCCAACCACCACCATTACCCTTGGCCACCCCTAACCACCAACACCCCACACCCAACCACCAACACCCCAACCACCAACACCCCTGGCCACCCCAACCACCAACACCCCAACCACCAACACCCCCACCCCTAACCACCAACATACCCTGGCTCCCCCCACCACCCCCACACCACCATTACCCCACACCCAACCACCAACACCCTTACCTCACCACACTCACCACTATTACCCTGGCCACCCCAACCACCAACACCCCAACCAACCCCTAGGCCACCACCACCACTCTGAAACACCACCACCACTATGGTACCACCACCACCCTGGTACCACCACCACCACCAACCAGTTCCGGAATAATCAAAGATACAACTTAAGACACCCAGAGCTACTAAGACCACCCACCATGTGCTCCTCTCAGTCCCAGACCTCCATAAAATATCACGGTGTGAAGGTGTGGAACAACTTACCCCCACCCATCCGAGCAAAGACTACGCTCCCTTCCTTTAAATCATCTCTTAAAAAATATCTATTGTCTAAGTATTAATATTTCTTGTAACACCTACTATATTTACGGTACCTCCTTTTATTGTACTATCAAAACCGTTTTATCGGAAATTATCATGGACATAGATAAGTAATTACTTGCAATAAACATATTTGCCAACTAGTCATAATCCTGACAGCTCTGTCCTCTTGTTCAACCTTATTACTGTACAGCCCATGTTGTACTGCTCCCCCATTATACTTATGTTTTTCAATTCCACTGAAATTTATGTATAAAAAAAAAGATAAAAAATAAAAAATAAATAAAAAATAAATAAATATGGAGCTTTGGTAAGCCCCTTTATAATATTTATACTGTATATACTTGTCACACTAGCCAGATGCTTCTGGTGTCATTGTACAGGGGTACCTAGTGACAGCACTAGGATCCCGCTTCCTCTATCAATGAATAAACAATTGAAATTGAAATTGAATTGAATAAATAAATAAATACATATTGAAGTGATAACCGTAGTAACATTATGAGATGTTCTTATTACCACCATGCTATTGTACTATTCCAGATGGTACTAAATGTTACATAATACTTCCTTGAGATAAATGTATAGTATATATCAAGTGCCTACAAGAGAGCTCAGGTTCTCAACTGGCTCAGCCATGTTAATATTGTTATTATTATCCACTCTGTATCTGTGTTTTTATGACTAAATAAACTGTTTTAATCCAATTCAATCATCCAAAGACACTGCCAACACCTTTGGACACCATCACCACCCTGAGACACCACCACCCTTGGACACCACCACCACCCTGGGCCACCACCACCACCCTGGGCCACCACCACCACCCTGGGCCACCACCACCACCCTGGGCCACCACCACCACCCTGGGCCACCACCACCACCCTGGGCCACCACACACACAAATCGTAATGATAAAGGTTTAGTATCTTCCTTTATTCCAAATTGCAAGTTTTACACTGATGCAGCGACGTGTCTTGTAGAGTAAATATTTTTTAAGTTAAACCCGAACTAATGTGTATACGAGACGTGCAGTTGGGTATGTAGAAAATAACAGGAATTAAGGTGGTTTTCGGCCATTCTGTTGCACACGAGAACAATAGGCACCTGAGGCTAAGCGTGTTGTTAAAATGCGCTTCAGCCATCAGCTATAATTATGACACCGGCTGGGAGGTCAACAATTACCTGGATCTGCGATTCTTCTCTCGCTGTCATGATCCACCCAGACGACACCTCCAGCTCTGGTCTCAGTGTCAGGGAAGCCTTATGTTAATGTAGTAAGTATTATCAACGTGGTAGGCCAATAGATCTGTTGTTTATCCACGTACTCATCACTCGGTTCGTCCACTAATCATGGTGAGTCAACAACAACAACAAAACGGTTATTGTTCTTCCTCGGTACAAATTAATTTTCTTGCTGATTAGGGATTATTAATGGTGTAAAAAAAACACACGTATATCAACAATTAATTAGCAGATGTTATATTTGTGTCAACAGATATGAACATAAAATTTGGGAAACAAGAGCAGAAGAACCTGTTTTAGCTACACATTAGTATGCAGGTGAGGTGGCACCAGGGGAGGGAGGCTTGAACACTACGACCATGACAAGGGCTGGGATTATCATGCCTACCATCTCCTTCTTTTCATTCTGCTTTGTGTAGAAACTTTTGGATTACCTAGAGATTAGCACCCCAGCTTATTTCACCTTAAGATTAACCACCCTTCTGCTCACCTAACATAACATGTAAACATAACAAAACATGACAATCTAACCTAACCTAATTTAACCTAACCTAAACCCAACCTCCCTTGAGGCGTTTGGGTGCATAATTGTCAGATGAAATAAGCTGGGAGGGGCTAATCATCAGGTGGTCCGAAATTTTTAGTATAGAAGTAGAATATATTGAACCATCTGCTTCCAGACATATCCGTACTATGCAAAATCGTTTCTTTATCCATCATGTGTGTGTGTGTGTGTGTGTGTGTGCGCGCGCGCGCGCGCCTCTGGATGTTTATTGATTTGCGGATCGGTGGTCCGGGGTAATGGTTAGTCGATCCAACTGGCGAGCTGACCAGTCATCTTGACACTGGGTCCTGCAGCTCATTAACATTGTTGTATTGGCGACAGCTTCTACACCTTAAACAAATTAGTCTGTGTGTTTGTTTGTTTGTTTTAACGGGCATTTCCTCGAGACCGTTTGTGTTTTTCTTTGAGTGATGTTGGATGCAGATTAAATATCGCGAATCCAGTCTTTATAAAGTTCCTACCGTAATAGGTTGTTGTCTCTGCTTACAGCTGCTGCTTACTGCTTCCTGCTTCTCCCCTACTTCTGCTACCCTTAGTGTTTATGCATATAGTGTAATTTTGATCTCAGTTTATATGGACAGGTATTTCAGAATATTTACACTAGACTGTGCAGTGTTTCCTTCACGATATTCCTACTGACGGTTTCATGCTTACGTTTATGGACAGCACTCTTTGGTAGCGTATGATTGATTGGAAAAAATACGTTTGTGCAATCAAAAATAAATACTAGATGAGACAGAGAATTTGAACAAGATTGTAGGAATGGGTGAACCTGTCGGTGGATAAAATAATGAGTAAGATTGTCCATGAATGGTTGGGTGAGTAAGGTTACCTACGAGTTGTAAGGTTAGTAAGATTATTCATGGACGGTAGGGTGAGTAAGCTGGTCTATGAATTGAGTTAAATATATATAAATAATGACCTTTTGGGAATCTGAATTGATGTACTGTATATCGTATGAAACTGAGAGTTGGAGTAATGGTAGGGGAGACAGACACAGAGAGAGAGAGACAGAGAGAGAGAGAGAGAGAGACAGACAGAAAAGGAGAATAGAATGTTTGAAAACGAACCGACTTCACGGGAAAAATATGGGATGGATAAAATGAAAGAGAACATGAAAATAAAAAGGTTGTTGTTATGGGAGGGTTGTTATGGGAGGGTTGTTACTATGGGAGGGTTGTTACTACGGGAGCGTTTTTACTCTGGCGAATTGATTTATATTTTTGGGGGGCCTCACATAATCATCCTATGAGCGATAGAGCAAAAAGGATTACAGAGCAGAGGTCACAAAGGGAGTTTATCAGTCCCACGTGGTTAAGATATTGCGTCGTTGAATATTACATAGTATTTCCAGTACAGTACAGTATTCGTTTAGTTCAATACATAGAAGCGATTCAGGTACTACGTGTGTATTGTGCCGAAGTCAGGCTACATGACAGAGGATTCAGATGACTGTATTGATGTGAATGATGATGATGTGATTTTTCATGTGTTTGATGTCAGTTCCCAGACACTCCTGGATATCGGTAGATGATTCAAGTATTATTATTATTAGTAGTAGTAGTCGAAGTATAAGTATTATTATTATTGCTGCAGTTATTGTTACTATTAATATTATTGCTAGTATTACTATTATCATTGTTATCAGTAGTAGTTGTATTGTTTATTATTGTATTGTTGGTGTTGATTTGAATATTTTATTAATATTATTGTCGTTGTTATTATTGTTTCTTCATTCTTAGTTTAACATTATATTTTTATACTCCTTTTGATTACAGTTATTTAATAAATCTTAATTTCACGTTCAGTACTTTTTAGGTGAATGGAGAATAATTTCGAGTACCAGTCGGAAAGAAAGATTGTGTTATGAGTTACCCATCAGATAATCCAATCACACCGCCCTCGGCACCTCAACACTCGCCCCACCTAATGTTGTACGACTCCCAATACCTCATATTTTGTCGCTGCGAGTCAGTAATGAACTTTAAGGTATGTCTCTGGTAGTCAGGTATTGATCCACTGCCTCACCTCTCTCTCTCTCTCTCTCTGTCTCTTATAAAGGGTTCGGGAAGTATCTACTGTTGTCCAACTTTTGTTTGGTTATCACTACGGAATTGCCGCCACACTTGAATCTTTTTATGGCGCTGAGGAAGACAGCATCTGGTGTGGGGATCTTTTTATATCCTTTGTGGTATCGTGAGAAATTTTGTGTTTTGAGTTGTTTGTGTGTGTGTGTCCTGCCGTTTTCCAGTCCGTCACTCTGATGACTATCACGTTTGGGAAGCTGCCCACCACAAGTAATGAATTTGCACCAAAGGTCATTCAATCAGTGGACAGTTGGAATAGTGCCAGTGTACAGGATGTATTTTGCTTTGACCTTAACCTTTACGTGACCTCTTGTCACGGTTAAGTAGGTCATAGCCTATCGAGGAGGGGCGTGGCATCAGCGAGTCATGGAGGACAGTGCAAGTTTGTTTGTAATTTCCAGGTGAAATATTTGAGTCGGTGTAAACAAAACCTCCTCAAGTCCAGTGAACTTATACCAAAATAGAATCTGTTAACGAGGGAGAAAATTTACAATTACCGGTTTTAAATATTGTTCGATGCAGTAAACATTAAAACTGAGGGATCTTGGGTATACACTATACCAAGGAGAACCATCATTACTGGTAAGTTGTTGAAGCAGCAGCAGAAGGTGGTGAGGTGACCATGATACACGTTCTTCTGGACCGACATTCCATGTTCCTCCCGAGTCTCACTCCCTCCCACCTAACACCATCTGAAGGAACAGTGACGTAATTCTTCCCTCTCACTAATGTTCCTTGTAATCGTTTATCCCCTTCCCTCGTGTGGCGACCCACTAATAACTCAACAAAAGTCAAGCTCACCACTTAAATGCATCAGTTCTGTATTACATTTGAATTACTTTTTTTAACTACCTTAACAATCCATACCCCTTCGTCCCCTTCCACCCATCAAAACACCCTCCAGCTAACGAACTCGTGGAGGGAATTTCACCTTTCTAGGACACCAATCATGGTTTGACAAGTCGGCCTACTCTTAAAATGTCCTGGTACATTTGAGTGAATTCCCTTAGCACAAGAGCCTCGACAGGGAATAAAAGGGTGAAGAATCGATGTTATAATCTGTAATTTTTGTTATTTATAAAACTTAACCTTCGTAATGGAGAGACTCTGGTGTGATAATGTTAATACAGTAACTTTTGAATAACGTTTTGTGTGTCTTACTTCTTCCCTTTGTTTTAGTTCAGAATCGCCGTTAAGGATCTTGGGAATTTGAATTATTTTACGTAAGGGCTCCTAATGACTACAGTAGGTCTCAGTCCTCCCTGCAATGGATGAGATTATTCAACTCTTCCAGGACCAGGGCTTCGGAACGTGGGTCAGAGTGAGCTGTGAGACAGGTGGCTTTTATCGTGTCTTTTTATGTGCAAAATTAATATGGTTATGGTCTATGTGTACACTAATTCTGAGTATTGTTTACGTGGCAGCATTGCTCCGAAATATCTGTATTGTGATTTGTCTCTGTACATGTGTTGTTGCTTCTGAGTGAATGATATGGAAAAAAATAACCTGTGTTACCTGTAAACATAATAATGTGACAGAGTTCGAAACACTGGTTTCTCAAGTTCATCAGTGTACACTGAAGCCGTGTGATGGCTCGTAAATCACGGGGTAATTATGCCTTCGGGTGTCCTGTGTTCTAAGCAAACGGTGTTATTACAAACAGATGGTGAGCGTGAGGCCCGCGGAGGTGATCTAAAAATTAACACCAAAGCTTTTATCCTTCTGGTTCAGAGACTAGACAGGTGGGCAGCGCGAACAGTGGCTAATGACTTTAGCGATTTAAAATACTGGGATTTGACAATCAAATATTGAGGTTATACTAACTATTCACGTATTAAGCTTCAGTAATCATAAAGTTGGATTCATTTATCATACAAGGAACTGCGGTAATCAAACAGTGAGCACCGTCAAATAATCACATGGGTGTCGCTAATCAAATATAAGGGCTTCGCGAATCACACATATAGGCTTCGCTAATCACACAAATAGGCTTCGCTAATCACACACGTGTGATTGAAAGTCCAATAATGCGATCCTCGCTAATCAGCACTTAGAATTTTGCTCAAAAAATTCCTGGGCATTATAAATCAACAATTTGGGCTTTGCTAATATACCAGTTGACCTATGCCACCTGTTGACCTAAACTGCCTGTTGACCTACACCACCTGTCGACCTACACTGCCCGTTGACCTACACCGCCTGTTGACCTACGCCACCTGTTGACCTAAACTGCCTGTTGACCTACACCACCTGTCGACCTACACTGCCTGTTGACCTACACCACCCGTCGACCTACACTGCCTGTTGACACCCGTCGGCCTACACTGCCTGTTGACCCACACTGCCTGTTGACCACCACCACCTGTTGATCTACACCACTTACACCACTTGTCGACCTACATCACCTGTTGATGTACACCACCTGTCGACTTACACCGCCTGTTGACCTACACCACCTGTTGATGTACACCACCACCTACACCCCACCCCACCTGTCGACCCACCTGTGCCTACTCTGCCCCACCTGCCTACCTGCCCCACCTGCCTACCTGCCCCACCTGCCTACTTGCCCCACCTGCCTACCCTGCCCCCCTGCCTACCTGCCCCACCTGCCTACCTGCCCCACCTGCCTGCTTGCCCCACCTGCCTACTTGCCCCAACCTAACCCACCTCTCTACCTGCCCCACCCTACCTCCCACCTCTCTACCTGCCCCACCTCTCTACCTGCCCCACCTGCCTACCTAACCCACCTCTCTACCTGCCCCACCTGCCTACCTAACCCACCTCTCTACCTGCCCCACCTGCCTAGTTGCCTCACCTGCCTACCTGCCCCACCAGCCTTCCTGTCCCATCTGTCCACCTACCTCACTTGTCCACCTGCTCCACCTGTTTGCCTGTCCCATCTGTCTCCACCTGTCTACTTCATTACACTGTCTATCCACAGAGACAGCATCAAAAATAATTTACATAACGAACCAAAATAAAAATGATCATAAAATTAACATATCGACAAAAAGGAGATTTTTCACGCGAACAGCTTAAGGAAGATGGATCGAGCCTCAACACCTACAGTATATGATGTTCTGACTTGTAGTTCATAGTTCATACTGTATACTGAACCATACCGCATAATACTGGGTATAGTATAATTGGTATTGGTCAATGGATAAACACATTACTGGATATAACATAATGTACTCATTTTAGGTCAGTCAATAACGTAAATAAGCGAATTTGAAGGGAATCTAAGTACAGGTATCAGGCGTCTCTGATGATGAATTTGAATTAAAAAACAAAACATATAATAAACTTCAGTCACCTGGTCTTATTCACCTCAAAACAAGTTATATTTTCAACACAGGAAAACAATTTATTGTTGAAGCTGCCTACACTAGTGAGGTTCTCAAAATCGGTCGTCTCGTTGAAATTTACGATCAGTTTGTACGAGGGCTCTCCATCACTGCTGGCCCTCGATATACTGTTGAAGTGAAGATAAAAGCGGGTCCCATAGTCATGAATGCTCGTTAGGGACAGTGTGGATAATGCACTCAGCCTCCTTCACATCCCCAGTTTGTAAAGTTAGGTACCCATTTACAGATGGATCAAACTAGCTACCTGTAGGATAGGAGACCAGCACAATAAGTGACTTGGCCGCCGTACTGTACTATAACGACAGGCATGGTACGCTGTAAGCTATCTGCCTGTGTATGTGTTCCCGCCTTCATAAAACTTGTAGGTTTCAACTCGTGAGTGTATAGTACAAGAGCATTTGGCCAGTAGAGTTTTGACCTGTGCATAAGAAGATTATGGTGTTAATGTTGAGCAAACCTGTGCATATTATCATTTAGTGATGAGCACACGTGAACATTGTGATAAAAAATAGCGTAGTCACACCTACAAGACGAAAACCAAGTTATGCTTCATTATTAAGCTTAGTATCATCACGTGTGTTCTGTTTTCATTTGCATTGTTCACTGGACTTTTAAATCCATGTGAAAAAAGTTCTTCAACACTGTGTCCTTACAATAGAACTGTTCATCTTAACAGTGCATGCCTCCAGTCTTACCAACATTCACTCGTCGTCACTCGCAACATTTTATCATGGTGCACAACGTCAGGTCAAGTGGTATATTTCTGCCAAGTTCAGTCACGATGCGAGGTCGGAACTGGCGGAAAATGGTGGCCGAAAAACATTGGGATAAAAATCAATACCAATCCCGGGCGAACTGCCGGAGCGGCACAAAAACGCCAATTCAATAAACATTAAGACTTCTACCAGCAGTGGGTATTAGAGAGCGGTGGGAGCCAGAGCAGGGTCATGTTTTATGGGTTTTCTACTGATGATAAAGAAAAAATGCGTTAAATGGAAATCTTATGAGTAAATTCTATTTGGTTTGTTGTGGACCAGAAGTGAGCACCAGTTTCAAAATTTACCGCCGTATAAAAAATACGCTTTTTAATTCGAGGATTTTGCTATTACGAGAAAAAAACTTTCAGTGAAATATTGTACCATAAATATGACAGGTGACCATGGACTTGAACTTACTGTCTCGTTGGTGTGCACATCAAGTAAACCATCTTTACTATCCACTTGTTTCCTGTCGTCCGTCTGTTACATCTACTCAAATTATGGCAGAATTCTTAGAGTCGAGGCTTCAATAGTCCTACAGTAATGGGTGGTGAGGAATGAAGCCAATGAAAAGACAGAACCTACTTGAGAATGCGCCACCTACAAGAACGTTATTTTTTTTTCACTGGTCTTTTATGTATCTAGGGCTTGTATTTCGCCTTCAAAACACACTGGTGTTAAGAAGTACATATTTCACCGAACTACTAAATACGGTGCAGGCGAAAGAAAAAGATTCAGGTTTCCTTCTTTCATTTCTGTGCTGGTTCCTCTGACCAGCCTTGACGCTGACCTTACCACGTAATGTTCTTGTAGCTTCATATCCCAAACACCCTGGATAGAAAACGTGTGAAAAGAGGGTATTGAATTTACCTCGACCAGCCCGAAATTGTCGCCACAGGAGTCAGTGTGTGGTTGGCTGTGTGTGGGTGTGGAATAAAGGGAGTGGAACAGGGCGCGCGCCGGGCCACCAAGTACACCAGTCACATGATAAGAGGGTACCCGTGCGGAGCCTGTGTACAAGACTAGAGGAAATATATAACGTACTTGGGACAGTGAACTCCCTGTTATTAATTTTCAGCCAAATACTGTTCACCTTTGACTATTTGATAAAAAATATATCGAAATATATTTGTGCCAAAGAAACTTCCTCCCCTTCACCTCTGAATGGACAATTAACCCTCTGGACCAACCTTCATACGTCGACTGGTATGTGTGTCACAAGTCCCTCTTAAAGAGTAAGTAACGTTGATGGTTTCGTTTAATTTTCACTGCATGTGTCTCAATCACTCTATGGTCGGGTGCGATAGGCAGTACAATAAACCGAAGGCACTGGGAAATTTAGATAGAGACAGTGACAGTTTTATCATCTTAGGGTTTAAAGTCTAGTGCAAACTATGAAGCCTTTGTATAGATTTGTGGTTCATTCTTTTGTTTCCTTAAAAGAAAAAATTATTGATTCTGTAGATGTATAAGATCAGTTTATCAGTCAGTCTTTCCAGAAGTAAAGTTTAAAGAAAATAAAATAAAACCGGGTATCTCACCTCCATATTTCGTGTACCAATGACTTTCGTCGCCGATATTAAGAATATGCCAGTTATGGAGAATTTTTTTTTCTGCCTGCCACCTCGAAAAAATAAATAAAAACAAAATCCAAAAACTATGAAAGCCACTAATTCCTTCAGGTGCATATTTCAGGCACTGATGGCTTCCATCCCTGTAAATCTCAGAAAAATTAATCGGCCAGACTTTCAGTAACAACACTTCATTTTTGAGGTGCAAGAACTGACAGCTTTAGTTTGCTCCTGAAACGTAATTAACTTATGTCTGTACCCTCGTCTGTTCACCAAAGTAAAATTTTGTTCGAAAACAGGGAGAGAATGTGGTGTTTCATGTGTTTGAACTAAAATTTTGCTGCACCCTTGGGTTATTACCGTATATTTCCCCTCACACCCCAACACACACACACAGATATATCTTCAGCCTCCCCTCACCGGGTCCCCTCACACCGTTGCTGCCAAAATTCTCTCGTCCCCTTCTGATTTTGAAGCTTATCATTTGGAATTGTGTCAGTATATCAGATATTATAGTTCTCTCTCGGGATTAATGATTATTCTGTATCATGAACTAGAAACTTTGCTCACTTGTACAAATTCAAGTGTAGATTTAGTATTAAAGTGTTGGTATAGGTAATCCCTTGTGGGCACGTTGTTATAATGTTGATCTTTGTTTACTTATGCATTGAAACACTACGCAACCTTCTCGCCTACATCAAGTAGTGCAGTCAATATGTTAAAATTAACACCTACTGCTGTGCCCTCTTTGTTTACAAATCTATCAATCACTTATTTGACAATAATTATTTCCAGTTCCGGAATAATCAGAGACACAACTTAAGGCACCCAGAGCTACTAAGACCACCCACCATGTGCTCCTCTCAGTCCCAGACCTCCATAAAATATCACGGTGTGAAGGTGTGGAACAACTTACCCCCACCCATCCGAACAAAGACTACGCTCCCTTCCTTTAAATCATCTCTTAAAAAATATCTATTGTCTAAGTATTAATATTTCTTGTAACACCTACTATATTTACAGTACCTGCTTATATTGTACCATCAAAACCGTTTTATCGAAAATTATCATGTACATAGATAAGTAATCACCATTGCAATAAATATAATTGCCAACTAGATATAATCCTGACAGTTCTGTCCTCTTGTTCAACCTTATTACTGTACAACCTATGTTGTACTGCTCCCCCATTATACTTATGTTTTTCAATTCCACTGTTATTTATGTATATATAAACAATAAAATAACAAAAATAATGAATAAATAAAATAAATAAATATTGAAGTGATAACCGTGGTAACATTATAAGATGTTCTTATTACCACCATGCTATTGTACTATTCCAGATGATACTAAATGTTACATAATACTTCCTTGAGATAAATGTATAGTATATATCAGGTGCCTCAAAGAGAGCTCAGGTTCTCAACTGGCTCAGCCATGTTAATATTGTTATTATTATCCACTATGTATCTATGTTTTTCTGGCTAAATAAACTGTTTCAATTCAATTCAATTCAAAAATTATTTGGAAAGGCGAGTTAAAATCTCCAGAAGGTTGATGGCCCAGTGACAAATCATCTCTGTGGCAAGAATTTAGTTATAAGATCAAATTTCTAAACCAGAGCATCATCCTCCTCAACATTTTTTCATCTTCCACTGCACCTTATTTACTGTGTGTAATTTAGTACTTAATTTACCCGTAGGCTGTACAGGGTGGACTTGAAAGAATTGGCACAAAGATGGATCTCGCCCATCCTGTGTTTCATAATTATATCACTTGGTTTCTTGTAAATTTAAGAGTGCCTAGTAATAGTGGGATGCCTGAACACCAAGTTGATGCACTTACCTTGATGAATTCCTCTTTTAGAGCGATAGGGAGAATCCTCTTAATGTGCACCTTCGTCTCTAACGGTGATGCTGACATAAGCCAGACAACACGTTAGAAGTACCATGATGAACACCAAGAATACGTCCCGGGTATTTACTCCCTCTCACAGCTCCAGGGACTAACATGGACCAGTTTAACTTTACGCAGTGTCCGAATGACCAATTTCACTCACAGCATTTATTTCTAAGTTTTAAATCTTATATGTCGTCAATACAAGTGTAAGTAACCTTTAGGTATATACTATTTAGCCACAGTATTTTACAGGAATTTCCAAAACTAATTATTTTAGCTTCATATCAGGTTAGTAAGAGGTGAGTTGAGTGACCGAGCCAAAGGTCTTGAGGTTATTTATACTCTGCATCATAATTTTCACAAATATATACCAGTCTTTTTACTCAGATCACCTATGCTTGGATTAAACAAAACTAGTTCAGCAAAATAAAAAGAAAATCATTGGAGAAAAATCGTGTTCTGTTGTTTTAGTTAAAATGTATTAAGGCAGAGAATTTGAAGTCAGTTTCTTCTCTAGACAACAATAAGTATTATTACCTAAAACAACTTACCATAAGTGATGAACGAAAGGATTAGTAAGATGATCAGTAACTTACCTGGATAGTGATATCAGATTTAAGCCTCACCATTCACAAGGAGTTGTTATATAAATTAAATCAGACCATCAAATCTACTCAAGATTTTTCTCTCAAAATTTTCACACAAACGTAGGATGCTTCATCATTCTCACCTCAACCACGACCTAGAAGTTTTTAACAAATAAAAAAAACAGGGAGGGATCAGAGAAGAGTCGTTGTTTAAATCTATTCACCGAGGCGTCCCCTTGCCAAAGACACCTTTAGAGAGTTGCACACACACACGTAATTGGTTCCAGAACCTCGTTCGTTATAGCATTCGTTCGTTATAGGATTAATCCGTTCCAGGCCCCCAAATACAACCACTTAACACTGAAAAAATTCTGTGGAAAATGTAAAAAATACGGTACTTTATCTTACCTTAGTGTTGTTCAGCATGCAGGTACCCCTAAACACTGGCACTTCCACTGGGAGTCTTGGCTTTAAGGTCCTCAAACAATTGTCTGGTCTTCTCACTTCACTAATGTTACCACCTGCCATTTCTTTCTCCTTTATCCACACTAAGAGTAAATTTTCCATCTCTTCAATCACATTACACTTTGCTTTGCTAAGTCTAAAGATTCCCTTAGCCACTTGCACAGTTTTTAATTCCTCTTTATTCTTCAAAATCGTACATATAGTCGATTTAGTCATCCCATACATCACTAAGTTTCGCAATGCTTCTTCCATTCTCACGTTTCTTTACAATTTCTTTCTTAGTTTCAAGGGTTATTAGCTTTCTCACTCGCTTTGGACGACTCATTGTTACAATTGTATACTTGTATAACAAAATAGTTATACAAATAACGCGAATTTCCACATCAAAAGACGAAATTTCAACAATAACAGCGGTGCACAATGAGACAAAGATGGCGCCTGACGCTCTTGTTGTGGGTCGCGGTACAACAATATTCATGCGCCAGGCGAAGTAGTCCCGTATTCATCCGCGTTCTTAGTAGGAGTTGCTGTGTTTTGTGACAAACTGGTGTATTCTGAATCTGAGATTCTTATCTTTCTTAAGATCTTATTTGTTTTTTTTACATATATATCATCAAAAATCGATAGTTTATTTTATACACTAAACCAATTACTATCATTTCATGTACGATGTTGATCTTTGTTTATAGTGAAAGTTTTTGTTATAAGAAGTGACTGTGAACTTTACTTTTAGTGCAAGGTCCATGGCAGATCTTAATTTATTATATAATTGAACGAAGAAGTGATAACTTATCACTATTATTACTGAGCTGTAATGTAACATTACTCCTGTCGGCGTCAGGGAACTGGTTCGGTCAGTCACCAACACGTTACTGTTATTGGTTTTTATATTCTTTATTAATAAAGTTAATTGCATTATATGCCTGCAATTTTCATATCGTGTAGAACTGTAGATTAACACACTTTCCTAAAAAGAGAATCAAATTAAACCAAATCATAAAACAATAAGACATCATTAATTATCATGTTCGTCTTTGATTATTATAATAATACTATAGTATAACATTCTCACTTAACTATTCCATCTAAAGTAAATTTACTTATTTTCCTAAAGCTATACAGTCAATATACAGTCTCACAATGTTGTTCCGGTGAGTTAAAGAAGCCAGGAAAACATGACAGGTTGGTGGGGAGAGACCAGTTCAACAAGGACTCGAGTCCCTGGGTTGTCACGCTGGGCTCAGGGGGACGAGTGTACCCAGACAGCCCTTGAGTATAATACCACACATGTATGTCTTAACAAAATGTTACTTCGTGTTGCTTCTTGGGAAAATCTCGGTTCGTTTGTCTTCGTAAATATTTGTTAGTACAGTGCTTATTTTTTACTCCACCTGTCAGTCAACAACCCACCTGTCTCCCTACTCCAGCTGTCAATCAACACCCACTTGTTTCCCTACTCCAGCTGTCAGTCAACACCCATCTGTCTCCCTACTCCAGCTGTCACCCAACACCCACCTGTTTCCCTATTCCAGCTGTCACTCAATCCACTTGTCTTTTCACCTTCAGGTGTTCGGGTACATCTGGGGAGTCACTTCACCTGTCGAGAGAAATGAACCATATTCGGTAATGTCTTATATCGTATATGACTGCTAATATTTTGTACGCACACACACACACACACGAGAATAATGAAGTATCGACTAATGTTATATTTTTTTAATAAAGCCTCGTTATATTAACTTTATGGAGGAAGATGGTTTTTCTAATCCACACCTCACCAACCAGAGTTATTCTCCTCCTCCACCACCATCTCCCACGGCCCTGACACATGAACAAGTGCTCTTAGACCTCAAGGAAAACCGCATTATTGTATGGATACATTATCATCCCCTTGAGAACAGTATCACATTTTTGAAGATATCGAGACAGAATAATGTTTACGAATTTCGTATAATAGTTAATTGAGAGTAATTATGGGTGTTAAGGCCTAGTGAACGGTGGTTAGAGTGCTTGGCCTTTAAAACATGTAAATATTTTAAAAACAAGAAGTTATCTCTCCCGTCTCTCCAACCCACAGCTACACCCACACGTGGCAGCTTAGCCACCACCCAGCTGACATCTACCTATCCGTGTCCCGTTATAAATTTCAATGGCGCAACTTGACATAGTTTCCTCAGCGTACGAAAAACTTCCTTGTAAATATCTCTATTTATCAAGCAAAATATTATTCTCTATCTAGTTCCTAATCTCGTATTTATTTCCACTTCTCGCAGGTTCACGCCGTAGCTAACACGTTAAATGGAACGGGAAACTAAAATTAATTTGTATTCGTTTGTTCTGTATTAGATAAACCAGTTAATGCTGTCATTCGCATTGTCTGAAAACTTGACCTGTTCAGTCATTGATAACGTATCATAATATGAAGTGCAGTATCTGATTTTATTGTTCCTTAGGGTTACGCTATTTGTTAGCCAATTTTCTCAAATATTTCTGAGTTAAAGAACTGATATGTAGGTGAATAACGTACAGAGCACACAAAGTCCTCCTCAGAACCTTGCGTATCAGGGTGGGTTTAATGATCATCGCTGGCGGACGTACGATACTTTCTCGCGCGAAGTGAACTGATGTCAGGGCGTCTGATCTAGCTATTCTGATACATAGTAACAAAACATCTATTGTAGAGAGATTATATGTATATATACATAAAAAAAAATATATATATATATACTCACCCCTGAAGATGTGAATTACACGAAAGCGCTTGGGAACTTCGTGTTTTCTTTTTTCCTTGTGGTTATCAGCATATACCTGGATCACGCGCACCTACAGTGATTTACCTGTATATATATATATATATATATATATATATATATATATATATATATATATATATATATATATATATATATATATATGACACAATTTAGAACTTACAAGAGGATGTCTGATAAAATAACAGACACTAAGTTTGAGCAGGATATAGTAAGAAATCCAGGTGACTTTTAAAATAAGCGTGAAAATTATTTTAAAAAAATAAAAGGTTGGCAAAAGTAATTTGAAATTCATAATATTTTCACTTACATTGCATGATAGAACTACGGAACACCAAATATTGATTTTTTCAGGAAAAACGTCATCTCTGTACGACGTGTTTCCCGGACCATGTGTTCCGTCTGGTGACCCACCGAGTGTTAGTAACGCACGGCAAGTGCTCTAGAGAGGGTGTCTGTTGATGTGCTCTTTCGCGGCGTGTAACTTATAACTGTGATGGAATTATTATGTGATTTAATTAACTGATAGTATATTGTTTAATATAACCTATCTGAATGAAGTAATTTGGCGCCTGTGTAATTATAAAGTGTGTAAGTGTCAAATAAGTTTATGAAAGTTAAGGAAGATTCTGCATGAGGATACAGTACACAAAGCGAAGGACAGTGGGCGATGTCTCTTGTACATTACTAACTCTTGGATTTATATCACTGAAGCAGAAAACTCCAGTGGATAAGATGGATTTACCACCAAAGTAGAAAAAAAGACGACCAACCGTGGATAACAGGTAAGACGCAACTTTACACACCTGCATTCGTTCGTTTGTTGTACCGAGTCTGCATTGCCTCGGTTTCTTATCTAGTTACCTAACGAAGTGATTTACTAAAATACTTGGACTTCTGTGGCATGAGATAACTGATTTCTCAAAACCTGGGATTGATTGGGTATGCTATCAGTGTTGGTGGAGACGTTATCAAGGTGTGTGTCCAGAGGGGTTGTTACCTGCTCGGCGTCAGGACAAAGCCGTGTCATGTGGGGAGGAGGATAACGTGGCGGTGCGTGCCTGTGGAGAGGAGGATAACGTGGCGGTGCGTGCCTGTTGGTTCCGGCAGGCTGCCTCACTCCCCCGGGCGTGTCACCACACTGATGACCCAACAGCAAAACGAATTAATGAAATGTGACGAGACTCATGACAAACTCCATGTTGATGACCCTGTAGATATTCCTAGGCCAGGCGGCAACACTGAACAGATATGTAATGGTGTTTGTGCTGTGTTGCAATGTCGGCACGATCGATTCGGGGCTGGAATATTGATCTAAACGAATTCATGGAGGTTAGTTATGTGATTCACAGGTGGGGGGATGTGGTGCTACCTGAACAATACTAAAGTTTTTGTTTTGCTTTAGATCTAGAAATATCCATTTTGTTCGTTATATAATGAGTGGATATCAACAGTTGTAACGTTCACAAATGGAGTGTGTTGGGAAGGTTAAAAGAACCAGCTTCTCGGGACCAACATTTACCCCAATTGTGCTCTGTTTTTTTTCTCGACAGGAGCCCAGACAACAATCTCACTTTCACTTTTCCATTATGATAGGTAGCCTGTGTTAAATACACGTGTATTTATAAAGGATAAACGATTCTGGTAAGCGAGTTGAACAATAATTCGAAACTGTAACCCCACTAATATGTTGAAACTTACTGAGAAAGTTTGTGAGTTGATTGATTTGGGTGTAAGATATCTCGGGACCAGAAGGAGGGAGGGGGTGAGATGTTGTGTAAGGTTTGACCATGAGATGGTTAACTTGTTATGATAATATGAAGCTTATTGATGGAAAGTTGTTCAGCTATGATAGGTCAAGTTTGATCAACCCTGTGGTTAAATGGATTTTTTTTCTTGTTTATGTGCAAGTGTATAAGATTTGGAGGCATTTATACTGTTATAATATAATTGTATGGGTTTCAGTATTTACACTAATATATCTCTAATTTTGTTTGTAACATTGGTCATTCATTAAATGTTTGATGTTCATTTATATAGTGTACGTGAAGACTTGTAACCATTCGTGACATTTCTAACTTTTTGCAATAGCAAGGCATTATTTACTCTCAATTTGACACTGGTCACAGCCGCACCTACATTACTGGAAGTGGATTATTGTTTGAAATCTTACACCACTTCATTAACCGTTTATTATAAGTAAGGAAAATTGCTCTTTGAAGAGTATATTGTGTTATGTTATATATACATAGCTGCAAGTTATTCCAGTCATATAAATAATGTAAATTAAAGGCAGCACTTCGCCTCAGCCAGACGACGGGACATACTCATAGAGCACAACCCCGAGATTGGTTCCAAGGTCGAGATGCTGCGACCCCCACACACACACACACACACACAGACTGGAGACGTGTGGCGGCCAGGGTCTACAACCATCCTCTCTTGCCCGATACTTGCGGGAGCGTGGGTGGGATATCTTGCTAATGTATTGGTATTTGGCATGGCTGGAAATGGATCTTCTGGTTAGACGTTTTAAGTCGAAGATTGCAGTTTCGAATATCCTGATAACTGTGAATTTTTCAGGAGTTATTTGTTGAATGACCACAATAGTAATTTATTCTTACTCTTTCCTTGAGGGCAAAGTGGTTATTTAGTCACATTTAACAGTGCGTCTGAAATGAAATATTACAAAAGGTGGGTGAATTTATTATTGTTAACTGGTGGAAGGTGGGTTGGGTTTTTGCCGAGAAGAAAATTTATTTAGGATGATTAATTCACATTTTAAGAACACTTCTGTACAATGGTACAGTGACATTTTCTACTGAGTTCTTTAAGCACAGGGTAGTTGGTTAGGGGTCATTTCTGCGCAGTGCATCTAAGGAGGTGCCAGGGCGGAGTTGAACACCTTTCTAGACTTTCTCGTGGGCGGCAGCTTTTGGCGTCTTTATATTTTCAGTAAAGTGAATTGAAAAGAATTTTTTGTAGGAATAGTCTATTAAGAGGTCGGCTTTGAGAAAAAAAGGACCATAATGGAAAAACAAAGTTAAAAGTCTCTTGGGCTATCCTTAGGTGACTCGACTTAGTGTTTGCCATTGTTTATACAGTATAACTGCACTGTCTGTGTTCATGCTGGACCAGTGTGAACCTACATTATTTTAACAACAGCAGTCTGTCTGCCTGTCTAATGTATCTGAGTGTTCAATCTCCCATAAACCATTTTTCACTATGGCTGTATTTACATTACACCTCAGGGCCGCATATTAGTCTGCTGCACTTTAGACTTGCCTAAGTAATATTTTTCCTCTGCTTTGGGTTTTCTTGCATTCTTCAGTTTCCCTCGTGTGCTACTGCTGAACCAATTACCTTCGTTTTTACATTACTGCTCCTCGTTGCAGGTAAAGGTGACTACCACTTTTATGCGATAACCAAATTATCTTGTGGAGTCTCGCAATGTATATACGGTCACACTTTGGAGATGATTGATGACTGAAATGATTGCAGACCATCATACTTGTTGGTAGTCCCTTAAGGAGTTGAAGCTTCAAAATGCAACGGGCTTCAGAGAGATAAAGTGGTAATGATTGTTTTGAAGTGAAAGTTGAGAAAACAAAACATGTATAAGAGAAGTATTTGTATAGTCTACTGGATATTTCTGAAGAGCATATCTTTTCATATTGGTGCCTGACCTTAAGAGGCATAGGTAAATGAATATGATTGTCAAAAATATTAAGTTAGGTTCATTACTTGGGAGCCTCCAGGTAAGTGCTCCTTGCCTGGTAGTCTAACCTACTGTACCTCCCCTCATGAGGCGTGGTCATACAGTTCTCGACTATGTGTATGAAAGTAATAAGATGCAGCCTTGGCAATGAAGTAAAATCTCTTTAGCCATTGACACCAAAAGGAAGAAATCAAAAGTTCAGTCCCGTTTGGTGTTTAATTTTCTTATCTAGACCAAATATAAATATACAATGTGTATATATTTGTTTTTGGCGAACTCAAAAATCGACTCGTCAACCATTAAGATATTAGTTTATGAATAGACTAATCACATATCAATTGATTGGAGCTTGGCGACAATTGACATAGTTTGTCCGATAAGCCTCATGTTACAGGTCAGGTCAGAGTGAAAGATAAAAGGTAGTTGTTGCAATCCTGACGAATGACCTTAAACCGTGTAACTTTGACCTTTGGCCTGCGACTGACCCTTGACCCTGTGATTGACACCTTGATTTATTTACTTCCGTGGATTTATTTGACCTTTAGCCGGTCTTGACCAAACACATTTATAAAGCTTTTAGGGTTATGGTTCGTTGATGAAATATTCATTCGATAGCTAGTCTCTAATATACAAGTTTGCAAGCAATAGTTCATAGACGCCCTTTTAAGTGACTTGGACAAGTATAAGTGACACAGAAAGTAAAATAAACCCTTGGTTGCTGCACTTCAGCGGCCCCAGTTAACGTGAGGTTGAACTACAGTGAAACATTGAATAAGAACTTCAGTTCGGAAAATATTAGTTGTAAAGACGAAATACTGTACGCACGAAAATTTCTGTATCTTCTGGCCACCAAAGTTTTATTTTCTTAATTTTTTAACAGATTTGTCGTACAATATTATTTTTGATGCGTGGTTACTGAAGAATTTAGTTTGGACTGAGAAATAGCATCTAGGAGCGAGCGTTAGTAACAGGAGCGCAAGTGTTATTTTACAACTATATCGAGCGTCAGTGAGACCTCACCTGGACTGTACTTTAGAATCGATTTAGAGAAGGGAGGCAAAGTTACCCGGGCATGAGGAACATTTTGTATAGAGACAAACAGCTGCCTAGGTTGGGCCAATGGGTTTACTGCAATTTCCTCCATTCTCATGTTATTTTATTTTTTTATTTGGTCTTAGAAGTACTGTATATAAACTTGATGTTAAATGCTTGACATCACGTATTCTAATACCCAGGCAGTGGGTCACTTGTTTTTAGTTGATTGCTATCGGTGTGATCCAACGTAACTGGTTGCTGAGCGCTGAAAAATTAATACCCGGTACCTGGAATGTACACTTTCATCACTTACGGCCGTCGTCAGTAGCCGAACAGTTGCAACACCAAGGAATGTTTAAATTTATTCATTCTGTGGCACAATATATTTTTGCTTAGATGACAATTGTCCCTCCAAATGATGTACAGATGTTGAACCACTCATTATGTGTTTAGCCTTGTTTAGGCGCGTCAAGTGGACTATGAGACGCTTAGGACCTAGAGGATCTTGATGGATGTGAACAAAACCCGAACGTAAACATGTGACTGAGTCGTAACTCATATACAGTGTTCTAGTATTATGTGCTGACTGTCTGACCAATAAAAACTGTTACGATTTTTCGAAGCCGATAATAAGTCGCAATTGGGAATATTAACAGTGAGAATTTTGTATGTTCAATCATTACCAGGAATTTACTCAGAAATAGACAAAGTGAACATAAAAGGGGGCCCCTTTTATGTTCACTTTGTTCAACATGTATTAATTTTACAGAAAAACTGCTAAGTGATCTCATGAAGACCTCTTGTGGTCTTCTTGCCATATACCGAAAGTTGCATTTGTTTTTACGTCCGGCCTCTGATGTAAACATACAAGTTCCCTGACTGCACTTGTGGCATCCCTCTTTTTTGTATATGCGTTTTGCATATTTTCCAGTGCCATTCATTCAAGGTCATTATTTATATGAACACATTGGGAAGGAGGCCATTACCTATCTTTCTCGTAACTATTGTAACACGACTCGTGTTTATATATACCAGCTAGTACTTGCCGAGTAGTAAATGTTCTTTTCTACTTCCGGAAATTTCACCGGGTTTAAAAGATGGTGTAAGTAAACAACAACATACCGTACCAGCTGACAGAGAACAAAGTGTCCTGAGCATTGTTGTCGTTTGCTTTGTTATCGCTTGTTACAAAAAGTTCTCATTGTTAATTTATCATTTTCACAGCTGAAGCAACAACTCCATTGTTGTTTTTGCTAAAGGTCAGAGTTCGGATTCTCATAGGCTCGTACGTTTAAATTATCCTTCATCTGAATGTCTAGAAAACATATAACGACCAAAGTGTCATAAAAACCGCACTGAGATACACAATCAAGTTTTCTTAATTCAAGCAAGGCGACACAATTAACACGCATATCACAGTATTTGCAAATCCGGATCTTTGTCATCCAACTTTGTTACATTTAAACTTAACGTTCGTCTTTCGTAATGTGTTGACTGTATGCTTGTGTTGGATTTGTGACATTGTTTTGTAGCGGTTTTTCTTCAAATGTGAGTCTTTCCTTCTAGTTGAGACTACAGGGTACACTTGCCCTAATAGTGTTGTTGTTTGTTTATTATTTTGTACCCGTGTTTTAATACCCCATAATGCTGCAGGTGAAAGGCTCATCTAGTAAACATTCGAATTAATTCCAGTTTCGAAAGGGCGCAGTCGTCTCCTGAAAAAAAAAAGGTGTTTTCGATTTTCCAATGAAGCTTATTTTTCTCCACCGACCTCAAGCACTTTCGATCAATAACGTATATACAGTAAGTAACTGTATACACACCTACGTGATCCCATTAACAATGTTGAAAACATCTGACCTACTTGATGCCTATCTTCCTAAGATCCTTTAATTATTTTTTTTTCTAAGCTGATTTGGGAAACGCCTTTTTTGTGAGTGCCTCAGAAGGTTAGTGCTCAGATGGGAGATGCATCACACGTGGGGGCGGGGCCCATCAATTTCTGCTTGTTGGTGTCTGGTTTATTGTCAAGAGTACTTGCGTAAAACCCTTTGTTGTTAGAGGCCAGTAATGTATTATAACATAAACATAATAAAAACAGTATTGGCAGCCAACAAGGCACATAAGAGAAACGAAACTCATTTAAAATGTACTTAATCAGTGGGACTACATGGCTCTGCAGGTCATCACTCGCCCAACTTAAAGGATGTGGTTGATGGAAATAATGGTGGAAGAAGTTTTTCTGCTGTAATTTTTTTTCTCCTAAATTCATGTTGAGGTTTAAGGTAAAGCTCCAGCTTCCTGTTCACCAATACGACTCACTGTGATGGGATTTTCTGCTAACGTTTGTTGCACTCACATGAACAATTTGCAAAGTAATATCCAGCGTGAATAATTCCAATGGTTTACCTGCCGCTGGTTTCCAAGGCTCGGGATAGTCGGTGTATTTTAGTTGGTGCTGAGGGGTGTGCGACACTGATCCAATTACACTGGTCAACAAGATCTTTGGTTCATGATTCATATTGGATTTTTCTTACCAATTGAATCATACTGATTACAAATTTGCCATTAGTTTTGCTGTCAAGATATTGAATATATCTACGTAAATATTAGAACTGTCAAGCTGACTTACTTTCCAGGGATCTTGAGGTCTCGAAGCAAAAGACAAAATTGTGAAGTTCAAGATTATATCAATGGAATCTCCTGCACAAGGATGCTCTTGTTTCTCTGTTCAGAAAACATAAAGAGTGTCATTAAATTCTTCAGTGTGGAGCAGTTCAGTATTTTACTGCTTTCGTTTGATGGTGTTTTAGATGCACTAAGTTATAAGACAGTTCCAAAATCAGTTTGGAAGCTGTTTTCTTAAAAATGGAAATCACTTACCGAGCATACCAATGGCTCACTCACTTCATCTAAATGCGTCCAATGAGAATATGGCTGTGGTACTTAAATTTATGAAATGCAGAGTATACTGAATTTAATGGCATATGGAATCATATGCCAGTGAAATTATTAACTCGTGGGCACGCAATGTGGTAAGAAAAGTGTGCAGCATAAATCACTTTTGATCTCGAATTATGTGTACTTACCACCAGTGTACACCAAGCAATTGTTAGTGAAAATATTAACGTTCTTAAAGATGGTAAAGGTTTCCAGTGCCTCCGTCAGAAATTCCCAAACATCAGTGACGCTAAACTGAAGAGATTTTCTTGGGAACTCAGATTCGTGAAGTTCTAATGAATATTGTACATCTATCGGATACAAACGGAAATTCAGGATTACTTTTTTTTTGTTAATTCAGTTACACCAGAATGGTTGTACTCTACAAAGCCACTCAGACTCTGCTTCTGGAATGTACACACAGTGTCACTATACTTAATATGTAAGATTGTAAGACAAGGTTTTTCAAATTTTCTATAAAAAATAGACCTGGTAGAGTAAAACTCAAGTTTACATTCATACTCAACATACTTAAATTTACTAATACAAGTATTTTTGTTTCTAAACCAGATCAAAGGTTAAAAATTGTTGACCAGTGTTTCTTAGCCTTCCAGATCTTCATATATCTTTTCGATAATGACATGGCGTTCGTTCTTCTCTCTCGCTGGTCAGGGTTTTGGTTTTATTTCTTAACATGATGTTGAAGGGTAGGCCTGTTGTGTTTACCACTTGAAGACACACCAGGCTATTCGTCTTCGTCCTCAAAGAATCTTGAACCACACTTTCCACGCCTCTAGTAATCCCAGTTCACTTGTTGAGGAAAGTTATACTCTTTTTTAACGACGTGGGTATGCATGGTGGGCTCAACAGGCAACATAGCCAATGTTACATGCTGGAAGTTATAATTTCATTGAAGAATATTGCTCTTGTGACCTCCGGATCCTTTGACACCATTGAATCTGTCCAATTTATTGTCAAAGAGAATAGAGGATTCAATTTAGGGCAACATTTACGTGGGTGTCAATATATTAATTTTATGTGGCTGTAAATTAGTCCTGTAGCCCTTATATCTCCTGATCATCGCTGAACATTTGCAAATTCTTTGTCACATTGTCTTTTGTCATCTCTATAAGTTATTGATTTTCTGCCACCCCATCTTGTAACATGAAGGTCATCGAGACTGTTTGCTGCATATAGACCAGTTGGTACATGACTTAACCAAGGCCTGGGTCATTATTCATACGGTACCACTATATAAAAACTTGTCCATCGTAAACCGTGATTATAGCGTTGAACCCCGCCTGGGTGGTATATGTACTCTGGGGCTCACTTCATGATTCAGTGCTTCAGTGAGTTTTTTTTTTTTTACGGGGATTAGCCCACCCGGGCACAGGTCACTGACCCACATCAGGGCCTGGGGGGGGCGAAAATGTAATAGTAGTAATAATAATAATAATAAAGAACCATAAAGAAATACAAAAATGAAAAAAAGATCAAAAGTGAGAAACAATATATGTATGTTGTGTTGTCAATAGTAAGTGAAACAATTGAGACCCTGCAATTGTGTGTAAATGAGGCAGAAAGCCAGATCAGCAACCTGGGACTCTGTCACATTTTTTGTAATGCCATGTGGCAGCAGGGTCTACCATTAGACAACACATTATGCTTTCAATATCTTTAGCTCTTGTAACACATTGCTATGTTATATTATGTATCATTTATAATTATGTAACGTTGGATGGAGTGAGATATAATGTTATTTTTAAACGTATGACAGATGGTCTGGACATGTTGTTTTGTTATGTTCTTTATTTAATATACGCGGTACTATACAATTTTCTCCATTACTACGAAAAAAAATGGGCTTCTTTAATATATTTGGTTACCAGCCAGATCTATTTTGAAACTGGTGCGTCCTGTTTGCGGCTTTCAGTTCCCCAGGTGAGGATTTGGATAATCTGGTGCCAGTGACAACCCGTGTGCGGATCAGGGCCAGATCCAACAGTTGAGAGCACACCTGTTGTCCACCGCTCCATTGTTTTATAAAAACCATGTGTGCCACCGTGTGTCTTTAGGCTTGTGGTGGGAACATTTGTATTTTATTTTCTCTTGCAGTAGTATAAATGGGATTAAATGCCGTCCTGGGGTGAAGGCGAGTGTCCATATTTTTAGAAGTTTTCATGACAAGATAATGATAATTTTTGTTGTAAAGGAGAAGTAGGAGGTCGTTTTATAGTGAATCGAGACTTGGCGCTCCACTTCAGATACCCGAACATACCGGGCATTGTTGTCTGTAGTCGTGCTGCTGTAAATGCATCATAAGTTTTCGAAAATTATGTAAAACCTTAATTGATTTTCTTAGTGGATAGTAAAGAGATTTATAAGTTTGTCATCTTGAGGAATATGACCATTAAGTTAATTTACCGTATACTGTATTATAAGATCTCTCTAACATACACCTCGTATATACTATAACTTAGGAACAGTTGCGTCACACTACAGTTTTTTGACAAGACATCTGATAAAGAAATTGGCCATAGCTTGACCAGAGTGATTGTAAACAATGTGTATTTCCATCCCAGGATAAGTGATGCGCCCATAAATGCACCTGACACTATATACTTGTCCTGTTTAGCAACTACCTCATACTGAAAATAATCTTAATATTCAGTGCCCCAACATCCTCGCCAGTGAAGTCCGACAAAGGCCTAATGTATCCGTAGCTCTGTAATCCTTTTATTTCGTGCTGCCGCTTGCAGGATATGTTGTGCACCATAAACTAGCCACCATCCGCGACAGAAATGAATACAAAATTCATATGAAGTGAGAGCCTGTAAAGCACTTAAATTCTAATGTATCACAGGTCTTGTAGTTTCCGAATGAGACTCGCGTGTTAAAATATGTACAGTATATACCGTATCCTATGACCGGGAAGATGAGACAAGGCGTCACCCTTGTCAGCCAGACTTGAGGCTTCGTTAAGTCTCGTTCTCGGCTTCCTGTCCATGTTGTGGAGACTCCCATTGTCCACAGGTTTCTACCTCATGACCCACGTCATGTTTTTCCGGAGTTCAGTTGCTGAACAAACCTGTTATAAGGCAAGTTAGTAATGGATTGTTTACAACTTAGTTTCGGTTAATGTTGTTAGTCTGCATTACTTGTGAATTTACTTTGTTTTATAATGATATCTCGGAATTATATTAAGTTTAGTGTAGCTTAGTTTTGAGCATGCCGATTTCCTGATCGACTGTTTTTATAGTGAAAATAGTTGATCTCAAAATTTCAAAATGCTAAAAGCACAGTTATAAATTAAACTATTAATTACATTCAACAGGATTTTTGCCGAGAAACACACACTCTGTATGTTAAAATTATTAATGTATTTTAAATCTTCATATTTACACTGGTATACGGGGGCTTTATTATTTGGTCTTGGGGGATTGGTAACAACAGCCCGAGAACGTTTAGAGTGGAGGATTGTGGTCGCCAACCCTCAGACGTGAAGATGGTACTCTTGACTGATTGATTAATAGGTTAGGTTGATTTTGTTACTAGGCTTCCTTATAGTAAATTTCGAAATGTCATCAGACGTTGATTTTATGTTGTGTGTGTGTTATAATAATAATAATAGTTAACGGTTTATTGAAAAAGTTCAGCATCCCGAAGGCTGAAAATATATATTAGACAGAAATGAATATTATATACAAAGACATGGGGTGGGTGGGTCGTTTAACAAAAGCTTTCATTACTAAAAGGAAAAGGAGCATGAATTGAACATACAAATTAAAGTTGATGGCTGGGGCAGGGGCTGGTCTCTTGCCCTACTATGTGAGATCACGTAGGCCACGTGGTGCAGTAACTCGTCCGTCGATGTTGACATGAAGGACCTCACGTGGTGTGTGTGCATTAGACCAATGAGGTTTAAAACTTGCACCAGACAGTTGACACTCAGCTTCACTAGGAATTGTTCGACAGGGTCGCTTACGATGGGAAGAATATCCTATTCGTCCACAAAGATATAAACAGGTTTTCTACTTTTTACCTTCGAGTGATGGTCATCCATACATCATATTGCAGTGTACCTCAGGCCTGCACCTCTCAACAGTGTTCCTAACTCACCTGCACTATGTCAAATAGATTGTTTTGTTTACCTCACCGTAAAGATCGTTCTTGCTGTAACCGAATTTACTGTACACGAAATTCCACTAAGATTGACGTTAAATCCAACATGACTGCCTTCATCTGTGAACTACATGACTGTTTTCCTCCAGCTTCATAAGCTTTAAGCTCTGCATACCGGTGCCTTATGTAAGACGTTAGTTAAGCTATACAAGTGCAGTGTTAGTGTAGCTTATGGGATGGAGTCTTACTGGCGTTGTAAAATGATAGTATGTGGGAAGCTCGTCAAGTTTTAGGCCTTTGTTGCTTCTCCGGAGGTCTGCGCCGGAGTATTGTTGCATGATGTTCCGGTGCGGTAGTGTTCCAGGGTGCAGGTTGTGTATCTATCACTTAGGGTGGATTTATTCTTCCTTGAACTTGTTTAATCAAACAAGTAAATCTGGTCAGTTAGTCGCCACACCGTCCTCGTGCTACTGACCTGTCGCCGTTTTCCTCCCTGTCACAGACAGGTTTCGCGCGTTCCGCCTTTAATTACATCCTGTCATGTGGTGTAGGTCGCACCTTTCTTAATTAGCGTAATATGAGTTTCACATCAATTTCCTTCCCATAATTATTACTCTTGTCTCCATTCACTATAATTACATTTTAGTCTCTGGCTATTGTATCTCTCCATGATGAAACCAGTTTGTTGATAGTTTCAGACAACAGGTGATGGGAAATGTTGAGCGGAAATATGTCGACCAGTATTACCTATCGGAACTAATATTTGATATTCTCAGTGTTTACATCCTTACGACACTTGATCCTACTTGTCTGGTCTTATATTAAAAGACTTAGTTAGGCTGAAGGTCACTGTCACTCCTGTTGTCCTCCCTCTTTGATAAACACAAAATTTTAAGAGCCTGGTCGCATTTCGCACACACAATTATATATAAATATCACTCATCATCATACCTAAAGCACAAAGGATAATTGATTTTTTTTGGTCGAAGCTGTGACTGTTGGGCTCTCAATGTCACGTTAAAAGTTTTGTCATTTTTATTTGATTTTTGAAGAGCCAATTATAATTTATCAGTGTTACATATCTGGGTCAGAGGGTCAAGGTCACAACTTAGGTCAAATGTCAAATTCACCAATGATCATAATATCTGCTGTGGTACTTATATTATTCTTATCAGTTGCAACATTTGATATACACTTAATAAAAGCTATAACAAATACATTAGTCGTAATGTACTGCAAGTCATATGCCACCTTTTCATTTTCTTAAATTTCATCGTTGATACTCTGTTTATTTTGTAACCTTTATTACGTACAATCAAAGACAAAAGTCGTGTCGTGGTTTTGTCCGAAGATTAAACATAACTCGTGAAACATTATGAGAGCCTCCTACCACAAGGCAGAGCGCACCAAAAGGTTTAACCCTTCGGCATATGTTTTCACCAAACTTCACGACACGACTTTGGTCTTTCATTTTACACCAGAGATGAGATAGTCTGTGAGAGTACAGTTCTTGATGCGTCAGTTGGTGAAGAATTGAGGTGAGGGAGGCAGCTAAGACGTGACACAAGAGGAGCGCTAACATCTGCAGCCCCTGAATTATTGATGTCCTCAAGTTGAACCATCTCTCTCGCTCCTCATCACTGTTACCTCACCTCGCATCTCTCTCGCCTCACCTTGCTTCTCTCTCGCCTCACCTTGCTTCTCTCTCGCGCCTTGCTTCTTATCCCCCCGGTCTCACTTGGCATCTCATTTGCTTCACCTCACATCCCTCCCACTTCACCTCTCATTCCTTCCACTTCACTTCTCATTCCTCCCACTTCACTTCTCATTCCTCCCACCTCTCCTCACATTCCTCTCTCTTTTATTCTCATTCCTCCCGCTTCACCTCTTCATTCATCTCATTTCTCCTTTCATTCCTCCCACTTCGTCTTTCATTCCTCCCACTTTACCTTTCATTCTTCCCACTTCACTACTCATTCATCCCACTTTTCTCATTCCACAACACTCACCTCGCCCCAATAAAGCGTGGTCATAGGTAAGGTGACCGGGGTTTACTGTGACGGCTGTACAAAGAGTCGCTAACAACTAAACTTAATTGTCAGGAAGGACGGAAGGACTGTGCCTGTATAGATCTACGGGGGAGTATTAAACCCGTGCAAGTTGTAGCTGTGTGGTATTGTATAGAATAGTTCTTTTTTCACCATCGACTACTGAAAATCAAAACAAAGAAACACTGACGAGGGAAACATTGTATGATAAGAGGTTGAAGGTCACCACAGTAATTGTTCTTTTAGATTTTGGGTTACATTAAATAGTGAGATAAAATCTTTCCCAGCCTACAGGAGGAACCTCTCCGCCCGCCGGCCCGTCTGCTTTATCAGTTACCGTGGCCGACCGACCCACATTACTAACGTAACTCTTGTTTATATATATATAAACGGAACTTTTTTGAAAAGTAGCAATTTTGTATTTAAAAATGGTTGGGTTACAGGAATGCGTTTATCTTTAATTTAGTTTCCGTTCGAAAAGTTACACGAGGCTGTGTGTATGTCCGCGCGCGCGAACGTAATAAACAAGATATGTTTCTACGTCTCTCATGTATTGTAGTTATATTTTGAGTTGCGAGGTTTTCTAAAACACATTTCAACGCCATTTTGTTATTGTTGTAAGCCAGACATATTGTATAAATATAATCTTTACTTTTCTCACTGTCGATGATATAGATAAATAGCACTGCAATTATGTTTTTCTCTTCCGAATTCGAAATACGGATTTGCTAAATATTTACAATGATTCAGTTCCACTTTTCAGGGTTGATGACCTCTCGCTGACGATAAGATGAGATAAATCTGGAGCTGTGCTGGCAAGAATCTTTTCACATTTTCCGTCAACATCTGATATACTGCTTCTGGGAGTTTCATGCGGGAAATATATGACAAATCTTTTTCGTCTCGCCTAGCAAAGAAGAAAATTAAATTATTCCTTTTTCTGCTATATATCATCTTCCTCCGCCTCTTCTAGCTTCTCTTCCTTCCCCTTCATCCTCCTCTTCTTTCATAACCGTATATATTTCATTAAATATTTAGAAAACAATTCTACCAGGTAACGAGTTTATGCATTTTAAGAATATTTTACCGGGAACGCTGCAGGATAGGACTGTTGGTGCGTAAAGGCCGATTCTCGTGAAGGTTTGAATGAGTTGGTGATCATTACGGAGTGTGTAGGTGGGGGAGGAATGTTCCCACGGTAGATTGCTGGTGGTGTAACGAGGCTGGCCCTGGGTTTCAGGTGGATTAGAGTACCTCGTGGTGTTCCCCTCCCGCGTCTTGATGTGCGGCTCTAACACTCTTTGGTGTGCTTAACTTCTCCTAAACTCGGGTGCTATAGCGCCAAGTGTCCCACCGTAGTATAGTGTTGGCTATAAGCACGGTTTCAGCAATTGATTTGGTATACTTAGATATGAATTTAGACTTACGTACTATATATATTGCCATGGTGATGTGGACACTCAAGTAGGCCATGAGTGCTGTTGTCTAGATGCTCATAATAACGTAGACCATTTCCCCCAGGTAACTATGCACACAAACCTGCAGTTATGCCTTCATGGTGATGATGAGGTGATTGACGATAAAATTAATGTGCCTGAGGCTTTAGGTCGTGGTAGGCAGTGAGTGGTGTGCCGGCGGCGTAAACCGTAATGGTGAGGCTTGATGTTGGATCTTAGGTACAGTAGTGTTAAAGTTTCTCCTAATAGATCATAGTGTCATCGTGATAGTGTATAACTAAATGTATGTTGAGGTTTTACAATGAGAGCTAAGGTTCAGATACCAGCACTATAAGCAGGCCCTTGGGACCTGAGGTTTGGTAAGCCGGGTTGAAATATATATATATACCCGATACTTAGACCTGTAGCTTTTAACTGATGCAGATCTTAATGGATATATAGACTTACGTGATGCAGTTTCCCAAAGCTTAGTTCGTCTAATAACAATGCAGATAACTCATCAAAGACGGGTCTTGGGGGTTGAGACAAGTTCCCTCGAACCCAACTTCAGTCAAACTGGTGTCATGGTTGGTCGGGGTGTATTGACATCACGCTCTAATTGGTCTGATTTCATCATCTGGTGGACTTGTGTACCTGCTGTCGTCACTTGGTTGCAAAGGTCGTATTAAATGGCTTGTGGTAGATGTTGAGGGTTTTGTGGCCGTCTCATCCTCCTCGATAAATACCAGTGTGGTCAACTGAAGGGTAGTGATCCAGGTTATTTTCACCGTCTCGCTTTGTTCGTGTTCGGTTCGTGCTTTGTTCAGCCAAGGTGGTCTGTCCGTGAAAGCGATGGTATTCGTCGTGTCTATAACTTTTGACAATAACACCTCCTTAACTAAACGCTGCCCATCAATCACTCAAGATGTTATACGCCTGTGTGAGGGTTAGCGACCATGACCCTCCACTCTAGACTTTTTCAGTCTTTACCAATCCTGCCATTTTTTGCAAGTCTCTGGGGACCTAACTTTTAACTTCGTTCACTCTGAGTTAAACGTAGCTAATCAGGGTATCTCGTTCGCATGACTGCCAATCCTTACTTTCATATACTCGTTCATTCATTCTTGTGTCATTTGTAGCTGTTTTGTTCGGTGATTTCCCTTCCCTCCATTATCTGTGTGACCGATCGTTCTCATACATTTAAAAATTTGGAGTTTTTATTTGTTATAATGTTGAATATCAATATATTTTGATATAGACATATTAAGATAAGTAGTTCTCCCCGAGGAAAGCTAACAGAATTTTCTAACATATTTAACAAACTTGTCATAGCACAAGATGTTTGGCCGTTCTTAAGACTGATGAAATAGTCTGTCGCAGTGAATAAGTCGACACAGTCAAAAGCCACGAGAACTTCTCTCATTATCTTGTTAACTTTATCTGAATAATGAATATGTATTGAATTTACGTTTTAATTGGACTGCTCGTTATTTTGAATATATTTTACATAATTATATAAGTGAACAATGATTTCAGCTATTAATGAGTAGTCTCCCTTTATCTGTTAGCTGGTGAGCCTCAGTCCTCGGGTGTTTACCTTCTATATCAACAATAAAAGATGGGTAGGTTAATTATGTAGTTATATAGCACAGTTAATTGTTAGTTTGACCCAGTTGTTTTATATTGATTGTGAATGCTGCCTTTTTTTATTAATTTTGTCAATAATAACATAAAGAAGCACTCTATAGCTTAAAAAAAATAAAACTTAATTTCATGACCCTCGAGTAGATGCCAGATATTACCAAACTGTAGAGGGATTTTTTTTCTCGCAACTGCACGTTCATTATGTTTAATTATTTGTACAAATGGTCAGAAAATGTTCATGGTTGACCCCCGAAAATACGGGCTATTGGGGGAACCAAAATTTGTTTCCTTATTTTCCCGACCATAAGAAAGAAGCTGCTGGGATGAGAATGTCTGCTGTTGTTTAATGAAGATACGAGTGTAAATTAAAAAAAAATTTTCGGTGGCTGGAGTATTGACACAGGGTAGCGCGGTAGAATATTAAATAAAAATAGGTAAAATGCTAAGTGAATCAACTGTATACCATTGACCTAGACTGTAGCGGTGATGGGTGTCCTTCTGTCCGTTCTTGGCATATTGTATATACGGGTATTGGGTTTCATCTCGATAACCTTCCATGGACTGACTGTATTGATTAAACCACTGCACTGTGATGGTTTATTGTTTGGGATTATTGGACGTGTTTGTCGAGGTATAATTGTCGCTTACATTCTCTGCACCCGAGAACTGCGACATACATCATATGGTTGAAAATTTTTTTTAAAACTTCACACTTGTGAGGAGGCTCGTATTTTTGTTCCATACTTATGCTTGCAATCTTTAATGCGATAAGTGTATAATTGGTTTTGCAGATATTTTCTGTTGTGGTGCTTCTGTACAGCCATGGACCGTATGCCCTGCAAAACCTAATTGAGCAGTTCTATACCGGAGAAAAGGAAATAAATGGGGTGGGACTATTAAAACCAAAGACAATAAGATCCTGTTTGTGACAGAAGAAGTAAATGAGAGATGGACTACACTGATAGAGTAGAGTACAAGTACTGGTATAAGGGGTTATGTGACTCCGTGCCACGTCCATGACAGCAACCACCGTGTACATCTGAACTAGAAAATGAACACAGCAGCCAATACTGTTTAATGAGGTTGTAGTAGGAGCCAATTAGTCGCGTGGAGACAAAGATGAATTTATATTAGAATTAATGAGTTGTATTGAGACAAAGAACCAGTCGCTCGAGAGTTGATTATGGAGCAGCATTGTGTGTTAGATACTGATAATAAAACAGCTTCCGGTGCGGTTGTTTCGTACGTTAACGCAACACTCCCTGGCAACACGTACACCGCAGTCAAGTGACCGAGGACACACACACACACACACACACACTGGTCTCGTGGTAAAAAAACAACGCCGAGAGAGGTATTCCAGGGCTCTCATTTCCTCGTATGTTACTCTTTGCGTGCGAGTTATTTTTTTACTTATCATATTTGTACAATCGTTCTTCACCCCGACCCTTACCGCTGCTCGAGAGTGGTTGAGGTCAGGATGGTCACGAGCGATGTGCTTAGGGCGGGGGGACAGAGGAAGCTTAGTGCAGGGTATGACTGGAGCGAGAGACTGGGGGTGGGTGGGTGGGTGAATAGATAGAGGTGGGTTTAGTGAGAGGCTGACTAAAGACGGGTGTGATTAGTAGCTGGTTAGAATGTAGTGGGAATGAGGGTGGATGGATGAAAGGCTAGATAGTGGCAGGTGTTGGGTTAGGGTTAAAGAGGGAGGCAGGGAAGGTAAGGTTTCTCACTGGTGTGTGCTGTCTGCGTCACGTTATCCACTCGTTTGTTAAACAGAGAGAATGGAGTATCATTCACGGCAGAGAATAATTTCCTTCCCTGCATATTTTACTGAAAAAACAAAACAAAAGCAAACTGGTTACATTATCAAATAATTTACGGTATATAAAAGAGTAAGGGAATTAGTATCAAATATATTGGTGTTTGTTCAGTTATGTTACAAGGTAAAAATTACTGTAATGGTAAATTATAGCACACTTGTACTAGCTTTGAGGGAAGGCAGCAGGCAGAAATGTGCCCAGGAAATAGCTTTAGTAATGGAAGGAGCTTTAGCGGAGTGCGGTTGGTATAAAGTTTGATTTGGCATTTACAAGTGAGGCACACATACTGTTGTTATAACTGACTGGCACGGAAGTAAACATCACCGGTACGCCAGTGTAAAACTTGCTCTCCTTGAACCATGGCGGGCCAGCTTACAGAGAGTGAGCTGTGTCGTGAATACTTGCCAGCAGTGAACCTCACACAAGCTGAACAAAGGTGCTGCAGTTTATGTATACTTTATTTGTTGTTTTAACAAAGTAAATGTGATGATTTTTGTGTAGTGAATATGTTGAGAGTAAGACCAGCCTTGACTTCCTACTTACAGGTTTTTTTCTGGTTTATTGACTGTTTAACATGTTCATGCTCTCCCAGAGTCATTGTATTCTCGAGTTGTTTGTTAGTTAATACAAGAGTTTCAAATTAATTGAAGACTTCGAATCTGATGGTTTTGCTGCTTTTAAATTACAACTACAGCCTCGTGCCACATTCCTCAGACCCGAACTGTAGTTTATGGCTTCAAGTCTGTCTTGGAAACTGATGACTCGGTTGTTCTTATACTGCAGTTGTAGACTTATTCCCGTGTTCTGTTATTTTTATTAGTTGATACTAAACATACATTTGGCTGCGTCGTCAATTCATGTTTTCTAAAACACTAATAACCCGTTTCAGTTTAACTGTTATATTTTACGTTTTGATGTCATCAGATAGTTACACATTGTTAACTGTATTGTTTATTAAATCTTGATAATTCTCAGGGCCTGTGGAAGGGTGTTAGTTAAAAGAAGCCTTGAAACAAATATTTTTCTTCAGACTATCTTGCCAGTCACAACTGGCTTTGGAAGTTTCCAACCCTCAGATAAGCACCTATCCTGATGACATTATTATTATTATTATTATTATCATCATTATTATATTATGCAAAATATAACTTCTTCACAGAACGCCCCCAATGTCACCTGGTCATCCATCTAACAGGCATAGTAAGGATAAAACGTACAGTAATATTACTCTGAAGCCTTTAACCGAGTTCACCTTAAGAAAAGCACAATAAATAGCCTATTTTTATTATTTCTACAAAAATTATTGGTCACGCCTGATTATTCTACATTAATTCCCTTTGAATTACATTGGTGGTGCTTGTACTGGTATATTCTGTTCTGTTGGCAATTGGACTTTAGTTATGCATCATACAGCGTAGCAAGCGATGCATGAAGTGGCTTTGATCTCTGGACTCAAAAGTTTGGGATAATCAAACAGTTTAATTTAGTAGCCCCTTTTATCAACACTAATTTGGTGCGGAAGTGCTTTACCAACCAAATACTGAACAGTTACAACAAAAATATAAAGTTTTTCCCGTTAAATTACAGTGCAGAAGATGGTGAGAGAAGGTTAAACTTGTGCTGGGATGTGACGCCATGTTCACACACTCAGTAACTACCTGTCGTTCATCGGCACACCACCGTCTGTCCACTCGTATCATCCACCTCAACTCCCTGCATTTGACTCCTCACATTCCTCTCATTGTGGTTACTGTCTCTTCCGTTTCAGATCACGTCTTGTTATCTTGATCGTCGTCAACCTTCTTCATCTATTTTATTATTAAGTCGAAGCCACTTTACATCTGCAATCAGTGCTGAACCAAATCTTTCATTGGAAGTAGAAAACAGTATGGTGTTCTAGTGAGAGAAATACCAACCTGTTTGTTACTGCAGGAACAAAGAAATTGAAACAGGAATTGAATACAAGAGACAATCAGACATTATAGTAGCACGGGTGGGGAGTCCATAGGACCTCTGGGTATTAGTAACATCCTCCCTAACACAACAAGGTAGATGTGACCAGGAACACGAGGGGGCTGTATATTATTAACTTCTAAGGTAAGGAGAGACCAAACCAGTGATGATGCTGTTCAAGGCACTTCCAGCTTAAATGTTGTGTACTCACATCGCATTGTAAAGCCGACGAAATTTCCTGAATAGAAAATGTGTAGAGAAGATTGACCTTTCACAGTGAGTCCTCAACTCACATCAATGTCTCCTTACAAGTCATAGCGTGTCCTGCGAGGCACGAGTGCCAGTGTATGTGTCTGACCGCATGGTCTTGTGACTAGCCTTGTAGCCCCCTGGGGTGTAATAATTTAACTTAACGTTCACAGTAACTCGGTAAGTGTTGCCACCTACTAGGAACCTTTAGACTACTTGGACTACTATCGATGTCTCTTCCCAAACCCAAGTGAGAGTTATGATATAATGTGTTGTAGAATGCTGTAAGGGTGCCGTGTGTACAATAGAAAATGCAATGTTAACGTGAGGTACTGTAGTTTGTGTGTTACCAGTGTACACAAGAACCACGAGAGGTCGCTGGAAGGTCGGGTGAGACCTTTGTATTATCCCCGGATGGTTTAGTTTTCCCGAAGGTTAGCAAACAGGAACAACCTGGTTCATCAGATAGTCGCCCTGCAAACATGGTCACAGACTTAAGTAGCCCCTAGAATCGTTTCCACACATGAACATGGGTGTATGTATGTTTAATTTGTACCAGGTATTTGTCATGAAAATATCTTATTTATCCGTGAATATAAAAACTGAAATGGATTCCTGGGAACCTTTTACTATAGAGAATGTAATTATATATGCTAGAAAAATATAATTTTGTAGTCTGAATAATGGCCGTGGTTGAAATTGAAAATGTTGGTGATGGTTGATGTTGCTGCGGTAATTAGTTTGAGTGTACACAGTAAAGTATCGCGCAGGGGGGTCTGGTGACTTCCGTAATGATCCATACATCACCTGGTGTGCCGGGAGGGTTGGTTTGTGTGCCTGTATGACAAAAGTTTCCACCTACCTATGGTAGCAACAGATATGTTAGGACACCCTCAGGTAAGGAGAGCAGGGCTAACACCATAATACAGGACCAACCCGCATATTCCACTATCCCTCGTCCGTGGTGTCATATTGTTTCTCACATAATCCGTGCGGTACTTTTTTTACTGTGTGTACAGTACTGTGTAACTGAACGGTACTGTACTGCCCTGAAGCATATGTCTTACCTGTCTCACCCCAGCGTGAGACACACACACGAACTGATCGCTATAAGAACAGCCCAGTCCCAACCATTGTAAAAATTATCAATAACTTGTAATAAACCAGTGTATTCACTCCCAGTAAATACTACTTCTTGCACTGTCACTATGTTGAAATGCACTGTAGTTTGAGCTTTTCCCCATCTAGTTATTATATATCTTATTTGTATCACTTATGTTACTTGTATATTATTTGTAATTCGAAACCCATTCCCCAAATATGTAACTGTATATTTTCAGCCTTCTGGCTGCCAAGCTCTTTCAATAAACCGTTAATTATTATTATTATTATTATTATCATTATTTGTGAGAATTATTTATTTTTTTAAGAGAGGTGAAGGTAAAACTTCAGTAAAACGTTTATTATTAGATACTTATACACCATAAAGATACCTTGTGGCACTGTTCATTTGGTCATTTTTACATTCTGTACATTTTGAAGAAAAAATATAGACCATAGCTGCAAGAATCACCACATTCTACATATCATGACTAGTCCAAACACACATTGACAGGTAAATACCACATGAGAACCTTCGCTTGCTGAGCCAGACATATTTGATATTTATGCAGATTTGCTGGTTTTTGCAAGGCTGAAAGATCACACGAATGAGAAAATTATGTTTTTTCCCAGTAATTTGAATATTCGGGGGGAGGGACGCTGGTTATTGTGGTTATATACCATATATGAACATTTAATTTTACTAATTTTAAATTTTTTTATGTTGTGGTCATGTTTGACTGCCTTGAACACACGCTGATAATTTGATTTGTTAATTTAAAATGATTTGGATTCATGAGATTCATAATCATAATTGTTGACGTACCAACATTTGTTTGTTAAAATATTGTCTTTATTATGGTGTTGGCCTACATTATTACCTGGTGACCTGTTACACACACCCCTGGTGACCTGTGTTACACACACCCCTGGTGACCTGTGTTACACACATCCCTGGTGACCTGTGTTACACACACCCCTGGTGACCTGTGTTACACACACCCCTGGTGACCTGTGTTACACACACCCCTGGTGACCTGTGTTACACACACCCCTGGTGACCTGTGTTACACACACCCCTGGTGACCTGTGTTACACACACCCTGGTGTGGTGACCTGTGTTACACACACCCCTGGTGACCTGTGTTACACACACCCCTGGTGACCTGTGTTACACACCCCTGGTGACCTGTGTTACACACCCCTGGTGACCTGTGTACACACACCCCGTGGTGACCTGTGTTACACACACCCCTGGTGACGTGTGTTACACACACCCCCTGTGTGACCTGTGTACACACCCTGGTGACTACACACACCCCTGGTGACCTGTGTTACACACACCCCTGAGTGACCTGTGTTACACACCCTGGTGACCTGTGTTACACACACACCCTGGTGACCTGTGTTACACACACACCCCTGGTGACCTGTGTTACACACACCCCTGGTGACCTGTGTTACACACACCCTGGTGACCTGTGTTACACACACCCCTGGTGACCTGTGTACACACACACCCTGGTGACCTGTGTTACACACACCCCAGACCTGTGTTACACACACCCTGGTGACCTGTGTTACACACACACCCCTGGTGACCTGTGTTACACACACCCTGGTGACCTGTGTTACACACACCCCTGGTGACCTGTACACACACACACCCTGTGACCTGTGTTACACACACCCCTGGTGACCTGTGTTACACACACCCCTGTGTGGTGACCTGTGTTACACACTCCCCTGGTGACCTGTGTTACACACACCCCTGGTGACCTGTGTTACACACTCCCCTGGTGACCTGTGTTACACACACCCCTGGTGATCTGTGTTACACACTCCCCTGGTGACCTGTGTTACACACACCCCTGGTGACCTGTGTTACACACACCCCTGGTGACCTGTGTTACACACACCCCTGGTGATCTGTGTTACACACACCCCTGGTGACCTGTGTCACACACCATTTTGTTACTGTATCACTTGGAGTTCCCATAACCACCACCCATCAGTTGACCCAGTGACCTCAGCTGTGTCCAGTTTCAGGCAGGTCATTAAACGCCAACATTGGAGCGTGGAGAGCCAGTCGTCGCCTACACGCCCTGGTGACTGGAGTGGTTAGTGGTGGCCAAGAAATAGGTGGATGTTGGTTTCTGGCGGCGAGACTCCAAAGTTTGGACGGGGACAAGGGCACAAGTTTCTGGGTTTGGGTTTTAGGGACGAGGGGAGATGTGGCAGTGTAGCTACGTCAAGATGTTGAGGGAATGGTGGGATGACTGGCCGGAGCTGGGGTAGAGGGATGAGGATGAAGGGCAGTGATTTACAGGTATTTAACTTTTTCATTTATTTATCAATTTGTTTATTCAGACAAATCTACTCAGTTGAAATATATATATAAACATACTTTTTTCTTTTTCTGTTTTGTTCATGAAAATATAACAATGTACTTTTTTTCTTATTAAGGATGCTTGTCATAATTCTTCTTCCTTTTTTATATTCGAGTGAAACAATTCCAATAAACTGAATAAAGGAACCACTTAAGAAGGTAGTTCATTTTGCCTTTCCAAATGGTGTGGCGAACATGAGTTACGTAAATTGTAACAGAGTGGAAAATTATTAATGGTTAAATGAAATTTTGTGAATATGAAGAAACGATAAATGACACTGAAAAAAGTTTGAGGCACTGCTGTAGATCATATGTGATTGACTTATTGTTGGTGATTGTTGGTTTAAGTATATGTTGTGTCCTATTAAACACATGTAAAACACTGTATAATGCAAAGAGAAATATAAGTAAACATTTAAAAATTACTCCCCGTTCCTTACATGATCCTCGAGTAGATGGCCATAAGAGTCCAGGGAATTTCGTGCGCAACTGTACCTTGAATGTCTCAAGAGTTTACAAAGGCCCCTCCGGCTCTCACTCCACAGTCTCATAAACCCAGTTTGTTTTATGACGGACCCGGTTACTGCAACACTGGTAAAAGTGAGAGTTCGACGCCTTTAAAACATACTAACCTGAAACAGCCACTAAGGTATTGTTTACTTCAACACTTAAGTATGTGATTTTTTTTTCATTATTGGAAATTGTTTGAATGTAGTTGTTCCCGTTCCGTTCAGAGCTAGTCAGTGTCTCACCGCTCTTAGCACTGACACGACTTGTCTCACTACTTCCACTACCTACTGCCACTGTCCCACACCCTCACTAGCCATCATCAGTACTACTCTTACTGCCCACCCACGACAACCTATCACCAACAACACCCACTGACACCCACTCGCCCATTATCACCCACCACCACCTTTCATCACCCATCGTCACCTGCCACTATCTACCATCAGTCTTCACCTAAGCTTATCATTACTCATCACCACCCACCTACCAACATTCAGCACCACCTACTACCACCTATCAATCACCACCACCACCTACCAAACACCGCCTACCAACCATCACCTTACAACCACCTTCCAACACTCACTACCACCACCCACTACCACACTTGGGTTTTACTGCGGGACCGTCATGCAGGGCTGGGCGAGGTCACAACACATTTTTTTCTATCCACAAAAACTTGTCTTGGTGTTGGGTCATGTGTATATGATATATGTGTCAGATACACTACCCAGGGTGTGTTAGTGTGAGGTGGTGTGTGTCAGATGCACTACCCAGGGTGTGTTAGTGTGAGGTGGTGTGTGTCAGATGCACTACCCAGGGTGTGTTAGTGTGAGGTGGTGCGTGTCAGATGCACTACCCAGGGTGTGTTAGTGTGAGGTGGTGTGTGTCACACTAGGGTGTGTTAGTGTGAGGTGGTGTGTGTCAGATGCACTACCCAGGGTGTGTTAGTGTGAGGTGGTGTGTGTCAGATGCACTACCCAGGGTGTGTTAGTGTGAGGTGGTGCGTGTCAGATGCACTACCCAGGGTGTGTTAGTGTGAGGTGGTGTGTGTCAGATGCACTACCCAGGGTGTGTTAGTGTGAGGTGGTGTGTGTCAGATGCACTACCCAGGGTGTGTTAGTGTGAGGTGGTGGTTGTCAGATGCACTACCCAGGGTGTGATAATGAATGGGGTTAGGTTAGGTTAGGATGGTATTTGAGTGTTTAATCATCAGATGGAACAAGTCGGGGGCTCCGAATTCACATGTTACCCGACATTTATATACACACAGCATGAGTCAACACACACACACACACACACACACATATTGTACACGTCGTTAATGAGCTGCAGTGAGTAGTGATATACATCTGTAGGGCAAGAGTTTATAAAACATCCTACGAAAATAATAGCTTTGTGGTCAGTTGGTCATGCACTGTGGAGTACTGCGGTGCTAACATGATATATTCTTGAGGCTGAGTTGAGGCAGAGTGTTATAACCCACTTAGACGTTTATCAGGTAAAGCGTCCCTCTCTTCATGGGTGTATAGGTTAGGGACGACACTCACTGATAGGGACACATTAGACAGACAGACAGACAGATAGACAGACAGACAGACAGACAGACAGATAGACAGAAAATCAAACACATTAAACGAGGAAGGGCTTAACCTCACCAGCTCCATAACCAGTGTTCATATTTAATGAAGAATTTTAGTGGCTATTGTACGGTATTTACATATCCACCCTTCGTCTACTCCTCTAAAGCCTTTCATAAAAACTTGAGTTTCTCTCCTGAAGGCGTCTACCGGTCGTCCTGTGGTGCTTCCTGTGTTTTCCGTTTAGTTTAGGCGTCAACATGATCTTGAATTCACAACACAGAGATACTGACCAACAAATTGAGTGACGGAAATTACTTACTAGTGCACACAGACCAACACACATCGCTCGTCTCCTGTCCTAATGGTTGTTGATTCGTGTCCAGGGCATCCCCAGTCCACCCAGTTGTGAATTGGTACATAACTTCACAATTTAGAGAGTGGAAGTGGTCGAGTGCAGTGTCGGTCACGCTGCCTCCTTGTGTGCCGAAGGCTTCCCGAGTATTCATAGTGGTGTACCTACACTGTCCCTAACGGATCGTCAGGTTTACAAGACTAACTTTCACAGTCGTCTAGCTATTCACAACAGCTTTGAATGGCATGGCGCTAACCTGTAGTAAAATCACTGCTTCCTTGATCCATCGTGCAGCCGGACCTGTACCAGCCGACCCCCCCCCCCAAAGCTTCTTAAGGAATAAATGGTAGAGTGGGGTTTTATCGGCTCGAGGCTTTCACCTGGTCTCCTCTTATATTTGATTTATTTTCATTGCCTGGAAACACGTGTGTGATTTGATGGGATATAAAAAAGTTTAAGTGATAAGTTTCTACAAGTTTATTGTGTGTAAATTGGTATTTTTTACGCACGATCTGATTCAGTGTTACGTGTATGTGTACCTCGCATCAACTCAAGCTTCATCTGTTATGTGTTTACTGTCGATGTGGAAGAGGTGACATCTCACAGTATGTAGGAGAAACGCTGGAAACGTAGAGTGGTGTGTGTTGTGTTGTGTAGTGACCACATGACAAGGAGAAAGATTGGAGTTGTAATGGTGCGTGAAGGAGTGACCTGCTCCTCCACCTCACCTACATCTCCCTCTCTCCTGGATGGTCCTCATGTTTTTTTTTTCTTTTTCCTTGAGATGTGTTCACTTTACAGCACACTTTTTAAACAATGACATAAACCTCAGGCAGCCAACCGACCACTCAAGACACTCAAGTCTGGGGAGGTTCACTTGGGTTCGTCTTCTATTTACACACGAATGCCGATTGGAATTCTCAGCCGACAACAACAAATGGCTTACTCTTATCTTGAAGGTGTGAGGTCTCCGCCTTGTTCTCCTGTCATTTATATTTTCCCACGGTCTTGGTTCAGCGCAAACAGGAATCTTTTTCAGGAATGAGATTGGATATCTTAATTTGTCAGACGTGAAAACTAATATTACCTTAAATTGTATGCTGTGGCAAGAACACATATGTGACGCATGGCAGTAACTTTTTTGTAAATACTGCTTCTGGGTTTTAGGAAGTTGATAAAGTAGTGATATCCTCTAGCCGTTGTTGTTGTCGTGTCGTCGCGAGGTGTGAGTTTAGAGCAGTGTCGCAGGAGTGTTCGTTTGTATCGTCATAGTTGGGATGTCTTCCTCGCAGTGAAAGTGAGGAGGAGAGAAGATAATTGGGAGGGAGGAACAATAGGTTAGGTTTAAGCTTGATATTTAAGATTTAAGGTTAATCCCTAAGTACAATGACTTAAACCTGGATTACACCCTCAGAGTACTCATAAGGTATTGGTCGTCGTATTTCGAGAGTTAAAACATCATACTCAAGGGATTGAATCATTGTACTCAAGGGGTTAACTCATTGTACTCAAGAGATTAAGATGTCTTATTTGTTGGGTTAATATTTTGTACTCGGGTTGACATTGTACTCAGGGGTTGAAATTGTACTCATTGGGTTAAGGACGAGTGTTTTATTTGTTGGTGGGTGAGAGAGGTGAGGTGCATGAAGGTCATCACGTGGGCAGGGGGAGGTTTGGGTGGGAGGTCGTCGATCGTGGTGGGTAATGAGTGGGTGTGAGACTGTGGAGGCGCCACCCTACACAGTGTAGCCTGTGTCCCCCATCATCACCACCCACCACAGTGTAGCCTGTATCCCCATCAGCACCACCACCCTACACAGTGTAGCCTGTATCCCCATGAGCACCACCACCCTACACAGTGTAGCCTGTAACCCCCATTATCACCACCACCCCACACAGTGTAGCATGTAACCCCCATTATCACCACCACCCCACACAGTGTAGCATGTAACCCCCATTATCACCACCACCACACACCTGTAGTATCCACACCACCACACACAGTATAGCCTGTATCCACCACCACACAAGCCTTCACTTGGCTGGTGTATTGGCCTCTCCCTTGGTCACCGTTTTTGGTGTTTGGCGGCGACGTGGAGGACCCCGAGGGAGTGATAATTACGACACAAACGAGATGATGGTGCTGGTGGACAGACGGGATCGGGTGACTGACGGGATGAACGTGGCTGGCGGGAGGCTGCTGGTCAATGGGCCGAGTCAGAAAGAGCTCGAGATCTGTATCTGTTTAATGACATAACCTGGCCTGGTCCCCACATTGCCCGCTCGTCTCCCCGTGTGGGCGTTGAGCGCAGCTGCTAATATCTGGTAATTAAGTGATGGTATCAGGGTGTTGCGTGCGCCCCTGGGACGGTCGCTGGAGTAAGGGAAGTTGGCGAGGGTGAACAGAGAGTCGAGGGAAAATGACAAACTATACTGAATTTATATGCAGTAATATCTGGACGGGAGTGCACCCACCACGAATCATGGAGTATTGATAGTGGCTTTAACAGTTTAGTGCCATTAACTGTTGTTAGCGATTCTCCCAGTTGAAAACGAATCAGTTTATTTAACCGGAAAAATTCAGATACACAGTGAACAATAACAGCAACATTGACATGGCTGAACCAAGTGAGTCCCTGACACTCTTAGTGGCACCTGATATGCACTGTACCTGTACATTTATCTCAAGGAAGTACAGAAGTTATATAACATACGAGGTCCGACACAAAAATAACGAGACTGACCCTATAACTCGGGAACCAAGAGTGGGAGGGGAGGGACGGTTATTGAACATGTTTTAACCTGTCTCAGTGTGACAAGGTTCAATTCGATCACTTCACTCAGTACAAGTGTTGAAGTATTGACCTGTTCTTACGCTCGGTCGGAAAATGTCGGACTGCAAAACTGAGCAACGAGTTAACTTGAAGTTTCTTGTTAAAATTAAGAAGTCTGCGACGGAAATTTTTCAATTATTGGCTGAGGCTTACGGTAAAGATTCCATGTCTCGTGCACACGTTTTTGAATGGCACAAACAATTTTCGGAAGGCAGAGAAACCATGAAATATGATGACCATCCAGGCCGTCCACGCACAGCAGTTACCGACGACAACATTGAAAAAGTGCGAGAGGTGATTAGAAAAAAACTTAGGTTGGGTGTTCCGAAAATGCTGTCAGATAACGCGCCAGCCCACAGCGCTTTGTCTGTGAAGCAGTTTATAGCCAATATAAACATCACTGTGCTTGAACACCCACCCTATTCACCAGACCTGGCTCCCTGCGACTTCTACCTCTTCCCAAAGATCGTCCGTACTCAAAGGAATCAATTTTTTGTCGACAGAAGAGGTGAAAGCAAAAACGACTGAGCTCCTCAATAGCCTTCCGAATTGCTTTGAACTGGCAGCATCGTATGCAGCTGTGTGTCAACTCAAAAGGGAACTACTTTCAAGGCGATCACATTTTATTTTCTTAATTTGGCAGATAAAAAGAGTTACAGCATCAGTCTCGTTTTTTTTGTGTGTCGGACCTCGTATAGTATCATTCAAATTACACGTTACATGGAGTTAGTCAATATATATTAGATTGTTACCACATTATGCACATTTTTTTAATATAGTAATTGATGTACAGTAGCCTAATCTGGTGAGTGAATGAAAGCAATACAACTTGATTTAGCTGTGTTAAAAGTGAATCAATAGGACAGTCTCCTTTAGGAACATGTCATAAAGGTAAAATAGTTACATTAATCATTGCCAGTGGTAATTGTTATCACCATATCGGTGTTTGCCACAGCTAATGGTTCTTCATGATAGTAAAAAAGTAAATTATTGTAAACATATTAATATTAAGACAGCAACTGTCTTTTAAGAGATGATTTAAGGGAAGGGAGTGTAATTAGCAGGGACCATTAGTGCATAATTATTATCTTTGTCAGCAACGCCTTAGCGGTGTGGTAAGATGTCCGTATGAACGCTTCCCACTAAGATACCTCTTAAACCAATTGCCTTAATATCATTGCAGCTTTGGCACAATTACAGGGTATAGAATTTTGTCGACAATTATACCAAGGTTAAGGTCATCGCGAGAGGTCAGACGGTGTCACTAAGTGGTTTTTGATTGCTGATTTAATTTGGTAATATGGACTGTTTTAATGTATGCCGGTACCTGAGACTGAGACACTGAAACGTAGTTAAAAGTGATGCTTCCCGCACACAGGTGACGAGTGATGTATAGGAGACGGGTAAGGGGGCAGGTGAGCGAACTCCGCACACCATCACCTGAGCGGGCGCCACCTGCACTCCGAACACCTGGCCCCCCCACCTCCCCCCCTCCCTCCCCTCTCTGTGGAAGCTTTTTATTTATTTATTAATATAGTTCAGGTGATCTTTGGTTCCCATCTTCTACTTCAGAGTTATTATTGTCCACCTGGTGAATTGTTTGTCTTATTTGTTTGTGTGTTAAAACTAAATTATTTCATCCACTACTCTTTTGACGAAGCGCAAATTGTGGAAGTGGTGGTGTAAGTCTTTGACCGAGGAATGAGTCGATGCAGGTGTGTGTGTGTGTGTGGTGTTAGCGGTAACGGTGGAGTGTGCGGGTGCCTGCACTCTCCCCCCACACACTGCACGTGCTTGTTGTTGCTGTTGTCACCTTAACTCAGTTTGTCGAGGCGGGTGGAACGTGTCACCTCACATAGGTCCAATCACCTAACTAGCCTCGACGTCATCAGCTGTGACACCACCATCACCCGGCTCTCTCTCTCTCTCTCTCTCTACTATTGTTAGTCCGTGTTGTGCTGCTCATTGAGGTGTTGGCCCCCTTATCTGCAGGATGTTTTCTAACGTCTTAATGGTTGAGTGGAGAATTTATTACTGTAAATTAGGTGGTCCTTTTATAGAAACGTACGCGCGTGTGTGTGTACAAAATTCTTAATTATATCAAGTACCGCCCGCGCACCCCCACCCTACACATACATACCTGCTACTGTATATGTTAAACAATGTTGACCGTGTTTCTTCTCTTCCTAGGTACAGTGAATGGATGGGCGGGTGCGGGGGTGAGTGAGGGACGTGACGGTGACGCCCCGGGTAACAGCACCTGGTGGAGAGGATGAAGGTGAGTGAGGCGGGCTCTTGGGGCGGGGGAGAGAGAGATGGCGTCATTACTCCAGTGATCAGCGGTCTCCTTGACGGCTGCTTCTGGAGTGATTGACGGGCTCTGGCAGGTTGACTTAGGGCGCCTTGGGGGTGTTTATCCTGAAGGAAGGTGTTACGGAACTCCTCCTGGTGGCTGGGGATAGTAAAGTTGGGGTCTATTTGAGGAGGTGACGCCCCTTCATCATTGGCGTCAAATGATCACTTAGGAATGATGGACGCGTCTCGTCCGCCAGCAGGTTGACCCGAGAGTGCCTCAAGGTGGTACAGTAGTTCCTTAGGTGGGTGGGTATGTGAGTGGTGCCCTCTCTCTGTGCCATTGGTTATACACTGTTGCTCTTCTGGGCAGAGTTGTACAGCACTAGTTGTTTGGACCGGTGTGTAATATCAGTGTTTTGTAAATAAGGTAGTTGTATCCTCCAGTTGTTTTGGTCTGCGCTGTAAAGTACACAATTAATGTCATGGACTGTAATTGATATAATGTGATTGGGGTTCTATACTACTCGTGCATTATAAGAACATAAGAAAATAAAGAGTCTGGAATAGGCCGGTTGGCCTGTGCATGGCAGCTCCTGTCGAGAGTTACTACCACTCTCTATCATCCATGAATCTATCTACCCTCCTTTTAAAACTTTCCAGCGTCCCAACACTTACTACAAAGTTGCTAAGCTTGTTCCACTCGTCCACCACCCTATTTACTTTTTACCACTTGTGTCTTGTGAATGGATTTCTGAAGATAACCTATTTAATACTGTTATTGTGATTGGCTCTCTACGATTAGTGCTCTAAGCTTCGATAATTCAACTCAAGCGTGTTTCAAATGACACGGTCCTCACCCTCAGGTTACCAAGATCCGTAGTGTAATACCTGACGACTGTATGTGATTGATGACTCGACCACACTGACAAACGAGTCCGCCGTTGGTGGTTGGTGGTGACGACCTGGGGAACTGTGTACCAGCTGCGTGTTGTTTGGGAATACTTCTGTGAATGGTTCCTACTGTGGTTTGTGGATGAGGTGGTGTCATTTATAACATCAGGGGTTACAATGGGCCCCCCTGCTTCCAGTAGAGCATACATACAATAGGCCTACTGAGCTTGTTATGAATTAAAATATAAAATCATTATGATGTGAATGAGGTGGGGGGGAACAGATCGTTGAATGGATAAATCGGGAAACGAATGTGATAGTGTTATCTCCTCTTTGTCAATACAGGTAGATGCAGAAGCTGTTAATAACTGTTAACCTTATCCACATGAAGGCGAGAATTTTTTATATACCGTATACATTTTTCATTACCTTAATCTAAGTTTTATTAAAGGTATTACATGGTTAAGTCCATCACATTTGATGTGACTGGGTTGTTCAGTTTACCCTAAATACGGCATTTGAATCTCTCGTGTTTAATCCGCACGTTCAGTTATTCCCCAGACATATCCAACGACCCAACTACACTATGAGATAAACAGATAGATAGATTTTGTAGGTAGTAGGCAGCTATCGAACAGGAAGGATATTCAAAGCATAATGGTAACATATGACATCTCTAAAAATATTGACCCTGTCTCAGGTTGATAATCTGACTTTCTGTCTCATTTACACACAATTGCAGGGTCTCATTTGTTTTCTTACTTTGACAACACAACGTTTCTTTCCCTGATTTGTTTTTGTTTTTATTTCTGTATTTATTTATGGTTCAATTCATTCCCCCCCCCCAGGCCCTGATGTGGGTCGGTGAGCTGTACCCGTAAAAAATATATATATATATATATATATATATACTAGATAGACAGACAGAGAAATGGATGAAATTTTAAAGCGGACAGAAAGGCTCTTATTCATGGGTCCAGAGCGAACCTTGGAGGGAGGGAGGTGTGATGGGAGTGGGAAATCACATCCTTATCAGTTGATTGTTCTTGGTACCTTCCTTCGACGCCTAACGGATGGTACCATCCCCCACCCCCAGGATGGGTGTGGTTTTTTCTTTATTAATTTATATATTTACGTGATTCTTCTCGGGATTTGAATGAATTTATACTCAAATAGCAAAGTTACAGTTACTGTCGTGTATTCTTTTGTAGTTGTATGATTGTTGTGTGTGTGTGTGTGTAATAATAATAATAATGATAATAATAATAATAATAATAATAAACGGTTTATTAATAGAGTTGCAGCCGGTGGCTGAAAATATACAGACTTACATTTGATTTAGACATAATGATATAATATGCGTTGAATACATTTACAGGGCTGTACAGTACATAAATCAGGAGTTGTTTATTATTTTAACAATAGATGGGATGGTGCTGTTCTTATATCTATCGGTGCGGGCTCTTATGAGCTGAATTTTGTTGTAGTGGCGGACTGCGCAAGGTGGGCGGGGGGCTGCCGGTGGCAGGAGGTGGCGATGACAAGGGTGGTGCATTAGTTGGCTGCCAAACCTTTCCAGTGCTTGGTGGTGGAGGTCACTGAGGGATGGCATTTCCAGGGTGGAGAGAGCGTTGGTGTGTGTGTGTGTTTTGGTGACGGTTCTTGTAAAATACCTCCATTAATCATCCAATATCAGGAACTGGTCACTGACCCACATCGGGGCCTGGGGGGCGAATATGTAATAGTAATTATAATAATAATAATAATTCATAGTAAATAAAATTTATAATACAGAATACAAAATTGAAAATAAAATAATAAAATAATAATGATAATAATTATAATAACACTGTAACGGGCTAGAGTGTGTCAAAAGAGATAGAGATGAAGTGGAGTGTAGAACTGTGGACCAAGATGATGATTGTGTGGACGTGCGCGGCCACGTGAGGGTGGAATCGTTCTGAACACCGAGTTGTTGGTCGCATTGGCTACCTCACCAATTTATATATATATATATATATATATATATATATATATATATATATATATATATATATATATATATATATATATATATATGCATATGCAAGTAAATCAATGTAGGTGCTCGTGATCTAGGTATGTGCTGATAACTACAAGGAAAGTATATATATATATATATATTTTTTTTTTAGGAAACTCGATTCTCTTATAACTGACAGCCGATGATCACGTGGTAATATGCCGTCTTCCTGAGCACAACTGCCTCTTGATTTGATGACCAATTAGCAATATAGCCAAGAGGAGATGTTATGATTCCTATCTATTCATTCGTTATGATTGATTCCCATTGAAATTACAGTGTGTGTGTGTGTGTGTGTGTGTGTGTGTGTGTGTTGATCACAGGAAGTGAGGCTCATGTAGGCAAAGAAAGAATTGGGGCATACGCACAGCTGTTGTATACTCATTTACCGTAAGTTAGCACCCAGGGACGCGCTTTTTATAGAGCGCAGGTAGTGACCGATATTAGTGGATGTGTGTCATGGTGGTGGTGGGGACGCGCTTTTTATAGAGCGCAGGTAGTGACCGATATTAGTGGATGTGTGTCATGGTGGTGGTGGGTCGTGAGGAAGGATTACCTGCCAGCCATCCACACCAGCACACAGCATGACGTAATGTGTGCGTTAAGCCTATGCCGGGGTCTTTCAGTTGTCATTACCAGGGACTGTCTGTGTTGTGTCTGGTCTTGGGAGCGTATATACCTGCTTGCGTCACCTTATCTATTAGTAGTATATACTTGTGTACTGTATATTAACCTTATGACGTGTGCTTTGTCAGATGAGATTGAATACGTTATCGTAGTAGGCTTTATTTATTTGGTTCACCTTAAGAATAAGACACCCCAGCTTATTTAACCTGAAGATTAGTCACCCTTACCTAACCTCCACCAGATAGCATTAGGGTGATTGATATTGAGGTGAGGTAAGCTGGGGTGTATAATTTTCAGGTGAACCATTACCTTTTTTTTTCCATTGACGACTACAGTATTACTCTACAAAATGAGGTGTCACTTTCTATATGTAGTCCGAGCTTTTATCGATGTAGGTGAGGTAGGGTGACGTTAGTAGCCAGTTTTACCGGATAGGACAGTTTTACCAGGCAATCGTGTTATTGGCTTGTAATATCTCAACCATGAAGAGAACAAAAAGTGTAGCATTGAGAGATTAAAGTCAGTTTAACTTTGGGGGAAGGGGAGGGGTGGTATTAGTGTTGGTGTATATCAAAACTTTCTCACAACCAAGACTGCATCGGCGGGAGGAATCAATATATTATTCAGTATATAAGGTTATTCTTAGAAAAGGTACCGTATATTACTCTTAGATAGGCTGGAGAGATGAGGTGTTTATAAGAAAGACAACCCATGGACCCTAGAAGGACTTAGGGAGGTATGAGGAGAAGTTATGGGGCTGTGAGGGAATAGTTTACTTGTGTGTCTTTGTGTGGGATGTAAACAGGCTGGCATTTACTGTAGGTGTGTTTTCGTCTTTTTGTATTTTGTAGGGGATTGAAAACACACACACACACTCTCTCTCTCTCTCTGTACTTTTTTTTTTTAAATCAAAACTCAGTTTTTATTTTTCTCTTTTTCCTACAGACTGAGTGATCCTCTGAGATATTTATATTCTAGCGCCTCTCTGTGCACGGGGTTACGTAGTCAGGTAAATACGTCATAGAGGAAATGGCTGAATTAACTCCCTGGGTTTTGATGACAGTAATGACACCTTGAAGTAACTGAGGTGCCGTGAGGAGTGTTTTTATTGCACGCATTCATCAGGGCGCCATGAGAATATTGCTGACTCCTCACTCACTCACTCATCATGAATGTATGCCTTTGATGCTGTTGATGGTTCCCAAAACATGTATCGGTAAAAATTTGCATCAGTGAATTTATTTGACGTATTTATAATATACAGTATATTGTAATCCAATGTGAGGGTGACATTTGTGTTCGTATTATTGATGTGTTGATGTTCTGTGGCATGTTGCTGATATGTTGATAGAGTATTTATTGAATGTGTAAGCATATTATAAATGACTAACTTGTTTCTTAAGAAGTCCAGTGAGAATCTAGTGTTTGTGCTGGAGGACGCCTGTGATGTTCACTATACGCCCACGCTGGACTGTTCACCCTTTTCACATCCTCTCTAAGCGGGATACCAAACCCGAGTCGCAATGGTGAGAGACAAGACTTTTCCCTACAAGTTGACATAACACGAGTGAATCACAGTCAGGGAGGTGATCAGAGTAAATTTAATTTGATCATTAATTCCGTATTTATAAATTTGTATTCTTTTTAATGGAGGTACAGTTAGCTCTTGGAGGTCAATTGTTCCAGAGTAACTATGGCATATTAGGTTATCCAACATTGACGTGGTACACTGTAAGACTCCGGTAACGCTGCACCAATGTTTTTCCATTTGTTTATCTGCTTCTGTAGTTTTTGTCAAGAGTTGTATGAAGATGTATGTTGCCTTTCTCGTGTCTGGTGTTCTCGTCGTGGTTTTTCTTCATTACATCTTGTATCGCTTGTGTTATTCTCTAGTTGTCATTGACGTGTGTGTGTGTGTGTGTGTGTTGCTAGTTAATCCCTGAAAGCATATTACAATTGGCTCTTACAAGTATACAGGTTTATTTGAGTTGTGATTTTACCAGGATTAAAATTCTGAATCGAAAAACGTGGGCGGCTGAAGCTTCGTTATTTGGAATCGTGATGTATTAAAGTGCTACTTTTAATAGTCAGAAATAACCTAATAAGGTGTTGGTGAATGAGAAAATCTTGTGACTTAACTACAGTGTTTGTTACCTATAGTTTCTAGTCATTGTACATATGTGACTCGTTAAATATTTTCATTAGTTTCGTACACACATATTACCTCGTTGCATATATAGTTTTGATTTGATTCCGTTTAATTGGATGTTATATTTTGTTGTGTAGTGTGAGTGATATGTGTGATGAATGTTGTTATTACAGTGTACCGTGGAAAGTGTGGGTGGAAATTTTGCCAATATGATAGATAGATAGATAGAAAAGAGAGAGAGAGGGAGGGAGAGAGAGAGAGAGAGAGAGAGAGAAAGAGAGAGAGAGAGAGAGAGAGAGTTGAATGTTGAAGTAATATTACGATATTTTTGAGAAAAATATAGACATTTACTGAAAATATTAGTTAACTTTACGCTATTTGCTGTCTGTTGTATTCATACTTTCTTCCTCGACCTTTTTAAAGTTCAAACGTTAAATTAAACTGGTTTCCTGTTTGTAATTCTCGTTTATTTATGAATGAATAGTTTGTTTATCGTATCAAATAAAAACATTGTTGTTCCGCCAGTGATGCCGCAATGAAGACTGATTAACTCTTTAAACACCACTGAAGCACACATGGTCTACCCGCTAAGAAACACCACCATGGTCTCCTCCCCGCTGAGAAACATCACTACCGTGTCCATGGTCTCCTCCCCGCTGAGAAACATCACTACCGTCACCATGGTCTCCTCCCCGCTGAGAAAAATCACCATGGTCTCCTCCCCGCTGAGAAACATCACTACCGTCACCATGGTCTCCTCCCCGCTGAGAAACATCACCATGGTCTCCTCCCCGCTGAGAAACATCACCATGGTCTCCTCCCCGCTGCGAAACACCACCATTAACGAGACAACCCAGGACCCTTCACCGCTACCGTATATAGCCCGTGTACGTGACTTTGTATTATCCGTGTACGTGGAGTAGTATAGCTCCTGTACGTGGAGTGGTATAGCCCGTGTACGTGGAGGCGCAGTAAAACTTGTGGACGTGCTGCAGTAAAGTCTGGGAGAGATTCGTGTGGCGCACCATGGGGGAATATTTTGTGGGTGTGTGGTGGGTTTTACCGGATGAGAGTGAGGGAGAGCTGTGTGATGTGTGGTGGTGCGGTGTGGTGTAGTGTGGCGCGGATTAAAGAAAGAGTGAGAGCGGATTAGGGAAGGCTAAGAGGAGAGTATAGGGGTATAGGAGGAGGCGAAGATCTAAGTATAGAGTGAACAGGAGGAAATAAATATAAGATAGATAGATAAAAAAGAAACGGAAAAGAGAGTTTTAGGTAGAGGGGAATGGTGATGAGAGGAGTAGAGGGAGCAGCGTGGTCGAGAGAGAGAGAGAGAGAGAGAGAGTGAGTGTAAAGGATGGAAGAAGAGGAGGAACAACATGAAGTACCATTGAGAGCTTGAGTGGAGGAGACGGTTCTGGAGGTCCCATTGTGTGGCTGTTGGAAGCTGACAAAATCTCTATGAGCTTTTGACAACTTCACTCTACTGTGGCTGATACTAATTATTCGCCTTTCTCACCTCTTAAATAGCTCTTTAGACGCCATGTGATTGTTGTAGCTACTGATTTATTAATAATGTGAAATAGGTGTTTTACCCTTATTTGTCAGCCGACGTTGGTGTTACACAAGGTCAGGTTCTTAGCCCCGTTCTATTTTATTGTTGATGCGCTGTGTAGTACTACTATACATTGTAGTAGGTACTGTAAGTGTGTCGATGTCTTGGTCACGTATGATATGTTTTTCCTTCCTCATTTCACTGTCAATGATCAGCAGCCAAGGCGAGACAGAATGACATCTTGTTGCCTTTTGTTTTAACTTTGAGGTGAAGGGAAGTGAGGAATTCTGGCTGAAATTAATTTTAATTCGGTGGTAAATATTTCTAAGGAAACACTGATGCGTTACGTAAGGGTTTCTCTGTTTACAACCAGCTAAACCTTTATCCAACCTAACCTAACTTTTTTTTTTTAGAATTTGTATACTAGTGTTCCGTGTTGTATTTATTTAACCTCCATATTTTTCTCTTATTTTCACAAACAAACAAGACGATGATAAACAGCCTGATCAATCAGTGGATCATCAGCGTCCTGTCTCACTGGCCGCGCCTCAGCTGCTTCCCGGACATAAAGCGAAAATTTATACATAAAAAGAACGTGTTTTGTACTCGGTAAAAATACATAGGCTAGCATTTTTTTTCGGCGTAATGATCCCTCAAGTTCTTCACCATTATCGAGTCAACATCTATTAGTAGTATAGATGAAGGCGATCTTAAACTGTGTCGAGAATGAAAATGTTTCTCGCAGTGCCTGTAACTTTCCAGCTGTGTATTATTGCAACTCTAATGTAAGTTGATGAAGTGTTGGAGGATTTTTGTTTGGGTTCCTAGATTGCCTATACCAAATATCGCCGCTGGATAACATCTTCAGCTGTACAGATTTCTCTTGAACAGACAATACTTCATAAAGTTCAAATATTATCGGTGAACAGTTGTCAAGGGAAGATATTTAGTGGCTTAAAAGGATTAGCCTCACTACTGAAGGTCAGAGGTCATTTTAATACTCCGGTATATATATCTTCATATAGGTAGACGTACGGTAGCCATGGCCATTTGTAGGCTTCATAGTTTACTGCACACTGTTCAGGAGAGTTTTTAATAGTGTTAGTAGTTTTGCTGTTTGTGAAGGAGTTACTCTTTATGTAAAACTCTTAATTTACTTTTCAGCTGGTGTCTTGTTAAGTTTACCTGTAGTTCATTTTGTTCCTAGAAATATGGATGAGACATTACGGATTTTTAGATCCACTTGTATTAGAATATGGAAGAAAAAATAAAGAAATGTATTTCGAACTGTTGAGGTTTGTATGTTTGAGTTTTACATGATTCTGAAGCAGTCTAGGTTTATTTAATGTTTTATGCATGTTCGTTGAGTTGAATTTATTTGAGGCATTTGATTGTGCTAGTTATAGATACACTGACACATAATATTTCACAGAGAAACAAACTCATTTTGACGTTTGGATTCCCTAGCTTATACCAAGGCCGTCACGATTAATTTGTTCGTTTCGTGTTAAGTCAGAATTTAATTGGTCTGCCACACTCCTTTTAATGTGGGGTCTTAGTTTCAAAGTTATTTACTTTTTTAACGAATCCCTTAATGAAACTTGAACAGAAGGAAAAGACGCAGGGAATTCAGTAAAGATGAAATTTTACTTTTGAAATCAAGCGATTTTTTTTACAGTTATTGATGGTAAACATTCCTCAGGGCATAGAAGTACTTTTAGAAAAGGTATAGTTTTGGGCATTGTTGGGGAGTTGTAAAGAAACACAAGAAAAGATAAAAACGTTTAGCTCAAAGACACAACTGTGGTGGAAGTTGGCTTCTTGACTAAAGTTCTCTTAGCTCCCACTGGTGAAGGCCTATCGTAGCCACTTATCCCCGGGAGGGCACCGCCCCCGTGAAGGACCCGTAAGGGCCATCCAGGAGGGAGGGCGCCCAGGACTAGATGCCGGGTCACCAAGTCAGAAGAAACAATACATTATAGATTATTGAGTGAAATTAAACAGACGACTTTTATTTAATAATAGCATAGGTAGAGGAAAGCTCGTGGTAGAAGGTGCAAACAGTCTGCCCTCACCGCCCTCTCTCACTCCCACTCAGCCTGCCCCCACCGCCCCCTTTCACCCACACCCAGTCTGTTCCCACCGCCCTCTTCTCACCCACACCCAGTCTGCCCTCACCTTCCTCTCTCACCCACACTCAGTCTTCTCTGCAAAAATGTTCGTTCGGGTTAGTGGTCTCGGCGTCTGGGAGGTCCACGCATCCACCACTACTGTACCTTGCCCATCGGGTATATCTTGGCTGACCAGAGACAATTCCAAGTTAACTCCGTCACCGATACTCAGGGGCTGGTCACTTGTCCTTCTGTGTGAGGTCAAGTAGGTCACGTGCGCTAAGTTGTTGAACAGCAAACACGTAATGTAGTGATGGTGTAATGGGGGACCTCACGCGGTGTAGTAACTCCCTCACAAAGGATGATTTTGTGTGTGTGGAGGGGGGATAGGAGGTCAGTCCGCAGCTTCCCCCTCAAGATGAAACAGCTTTGTGCCCTCAGAGGGGAAGGACAAAATAGTGGCTACCAGTGAAAGCGTCGGGCATTTATCTGGGAGGATTTTGTAAGCGCGAGGGGTGAGAGGGTGAGGGAGAGGGGAGAATGGAGCGAGAAGAGTGGGGAGGAAAGGACGAACGTAGGAAGGAACGAAAATAAGAAAAAGAGAGAGGGGTGGAGAGGGAATGTGAAAGGGAATACTAGAAGTGAAGATGCATGCCAGAGAATATAGGGGAATGTGTGGGTTGGCTCGGTTAGTGAGAGGGGCGAAAGGGAAAATAAAGAGGAAATGTGAGAAAACGCCGAAGGTGTAAAGAATGGAGGAGACCAGACACGTGAGGGAAGAGGTGGTGATAGGGAATAAAAGATGAAGTTGCCTATCCAAAACATGCACCAGACAGGTGTAATTAAGACCAACAGGTGACACACACACTTACTTCTTGTGTTCAGACGAGTCGATCGTTTCTGTTGACTCGTCGTCGCCTTTATTCACCTGAGAGAGAACAATGCCGTAGACACGACCATTTTTGTCGCCGCTCACTTGCTCCTCCACACGACCTGGTGGCGTTGCACGACCACACACAGTTTATGCACAAGTGGCTGGCCCTCTTACACGACCTAATAGGGGAGGAGGGGGGGGGGGCACCACTCAGGTAACCCTCACATAACCTGGTGACAAGGGAGGAAGGGGGAGGAACAATTGGTGGCGATGCTTAGGGGAGTTTCCAGAGCACTTGGCTGAAGTAGCAGAGGGGAGATGGAGAAGGCAGAGGGGGAAGTTGGAGAGGGCAAAGAGAGAGAAGATGAAGAAGGTAAAGTGATGGAGAGAGAGAGAGAGAAGTTGGAGAGGAATGAGGAGAGATGGTACGAGGGGAGAAACCATTGTGTTAGGGGACGACTCGCTGCCAAATTAAAACCAATGAGACGTATAGTATCACAGAGCCCTGAGAGTGAGGGTGACCCGGAAGAGGTGAAGTGGATGACGGGTAAAGGAGAGTTCGAGAAAGACAAAATAGATGAAGAATAAGAGAGAGAGAGAGAGAGAGAGAGAGAGAGAGAGAGAGAGAGCTCCAAGATTATCAAACCACATAGTCTAGTTATGATGGGGGAGGAAGAGGATTAAGGAGATATTAGAGTCTAAGATTAATGGAGGGGAAGATTGATTGAGATGAGAGGAGGAAGGGGATGGACGGATAATGATGAGAGGAGTCGAAGGGAATAAATAAACACATGATGAGAAGAGGAGAAGATAATAGAACGAAAGATGGGAGGACACGGAGAGGAGGAAAATGAATTGATGTATTGAGCGATATATGAAACAATATATAGACGATGGTTGTAAGACGAGAGGAAAGAAGGGAATGAGTTAATGATCCGAACAGAAGGAGACGAACAGAAGACGAATAATAATAAATGGGGGAGAATAATAGTGACACGTGAATATTAAAGATAAATAGAGTGGAAGAAAAATGAAGATAATGATAAAACGAAGAAACTAAACAGACTAGAGGAATAAAGATGGAAGGGAGGAAGGATTAAATAGATACATATTAATATAGAAATAATAAAGGGGGATAGAAAGAAACGACAAATTAAAGTAACATTTACAAGGATTATGATAAAAAAAAACATAGAAGCGATGATATACTTCTGACTAGTGAACTACCAGACTACTGTATAAGGTATACTGCGTATACTGTACTGGGTATTTGCACTGTATATATATTTATGGTGGTGGTATGGTGTGTAATGGTGCCTAATGTGTAAGGCTTAGCAGAAGGGAGAACTGCTATTTTAAATTCTATTTCTCCAGTGCAGTTGGAATTTGGAATCTAATTTAAACTAATTTAACTTGGCCACATCAACCCTAAGCAATGGACGTTTTGTATGTATGGCTGAGGAGGAATCCCAATTATTTTTTTAAATGAGTTCCAATTTAAATTATGGACTGTGGAGCTAGGATTGTAATGGATATGGTGTGTTAAATTTAGAGCCGCGGTTTTCATAATCTCGGGGGTCCCATACTGCTCGTTGCAGGGAAGCACAGTAGCTGAAAGAGTTCGCCGCCACACACACACACACACACACACACACACACACACACACACTTTTACACTGGCTGGAGTAATCACTGTAACGCAAGACGCAAATTACACCAGGAAGAGATTATGTTGGGTGTAGCTGCCTCTATAGTGCTGGCAAGTGAGGATGCAGGTAGGTGGGGGTGCAGGTGGTGGGGGTGCAGGGGTGGGGTGTGCAGGTAGGTGGGGGTGGTGGTGTAGGGTGGGGTGTGGCAGGCAGGGGGTGATGCAGGCAGGTGGGGCTAATGCATGTAGGCGGGATAGCAAAAAAGATGCATTGTGACTAGGGCTTATGAGGTGGACACGCCAGGAGGAAGATGGGTGGATAGTATGAGGTTAGGACACGCCAGGAGGAAGATGGGTGGATGGTATGAGGTTAGGACACGCCAGGAGGAAGATGGGTGGATAGTATGAGGTTAGGACACGCCAGGAGGAAGATGGGTGGATGGTATGAGGTTAGGACACGCCAGGAGGAAGATGGGTGGATGGTATGAGGTTAGGACACGCCAGGAGGAAGATGGGTGGAATGAGGTTAGACACGCCAGCGTAAGGGTAAATGACTCATATGGGGGACAGAGGAGAGTGTGAACGGCACGGGCTGAGGGACATGTCGTTGGGGAGGGGGGGAGGGTAGTTTGAGGACTAACAGGGGGTCGTCACAAACAAGGTCGATAAAATGGAGAGCAGAGTAGTGCGGGACAATGGTGTAAGGCCTGTGAAGACATTTTTTTTTAATTGTTGGCTACCGAGTTCACTTAGTCTTACTGTGACGGGAATAAAATACAGCTCAGAGGCAACACAGAGGTGAGAGTGGGCGTGACTACAGTGTTGAGACGCGGTGTTAATTTTCTACTCGAGTCTTCTGCAACACAAATTAAAGACCAAGGGAGACCAAGGGATGATTCAGTGCACCACTATAGCTACGGTGTACCTCCCACTGACCACTATCACACACCATACCTGAGAGAGTCCGTGTGGGGGGGGGGGAGAGACCAGATTGTGTGTACAGTTACAAGACAACTATTATTAGTCTGGAGTCACCTTAAATAACAACGATTGGCGTCTTTCTTTTGTCTGAAATCTGTAATCATCTCTTGTATCTGAGCATCGGTTCCAGGTGACTCATTTTATCGGTCGCTGGTCTGCAGACCTTCCCTGCAGCAGATAGGTTGTAGAGAATCCATCATGTCACGGTCCGCCACACGAGGCGTCCACTGCGGTGTTTCTCGACTCCCAAATTGTTGTATGGGAAGGGAGAAGTAGGAGAGGGACAGCAGAGCCACTTACCGTTTAATAACCTTCATGGGGTCATCCGAGCTTTGCGTGGCAACGGGATAATTACACACGTCCTGACGAAATAGGGAGAGGGGCTCCCTAGCATGACGCTGAGCAAAAACAACTTCATATTTTTCCCGCCTCTGTTGAAGTTCGTGTAATATTTCAATGTGATTCTGATCTTTTAAAATGTTGTTTTTTGCATAATGTAGTATTACTGATACGTAATTTGTCTAGTATGCCTTACTATGGGTAAAAATAAGTATATATTAAATGCATCTTCCGAAAGCGTGAATTTGTTACCAGAGTTTAACAGTTAATTCATGTATAATACTTCTAATAAACTTCCTACGTGCTTATGTTTGAAATAATGAATGTATGTATTTTTATATAATTTAGCTAAATATCTTTTTCGTCAGAAACGGTCATCCCAACGATTATGAATAAACTCATTTAGAAATACATCATTACTTCAGGACAAAATCGGAGAGGTTTGCAACAGCCAATCAGCTGAGAAAAAACGCACTGTAAATTGCCAGATGTGTCTGTATCCTAGCCTAATTCTGGCCACGACTACATCACATTGTCTGGCTCTGTCCTTATGCTGGCCATACCGGTACCTCTTGTCACAAAATTTGTCATATTTACTAATGCTATAACTACCAGGTCTCTCTGCATTTCTCAGTTCTTCTAGATCAGAGGGGAGAGGAGACAGGTGAAGAGGAAGGGAGAGGAGATAACTAGGAAGAACACAGGGAACACTCAGATAGTTTTTTGATAGCGATGGGGCGTAGTCTGGCACCTACCTTCTCTCTCTCTCAGGTAAATAGACAGCGGCTAGTTGAGTATGCTAACAGAGAGGAGAACTTTGATGCCAGGAGAACCAGAGAGAATGAATAGAGAATCATGGACGTAAAATAAAAAAAAATAAAAACGAAAAACTGTGGTATATCAGAGAATCGCTGGAGGCAAGCTGGAGAAGAAATTAATACTAGTTTACTTAAGACAGATGATGTTTGGAGAAGTTCTTTTCCACATGAGAGCTTAAAATGGAATGGAAAATTGGAGGATAATGATAATGCGGTAAGAGGGAAATGGAGAGAGAGCAAAGGTGATGAGAGAAGTTATGAGATTTGATGAGGCAGAACTCCATCCGATATTTCAATTTCCTTTCACTCATAACATGGCTAAGACAGGAGCTTTATCATGAGAATTATAAAGATCTAGACCTCAGTTTGTCCTCTTGTGTGGCTGGCGATCAACCTGTCTGTTCCCCTCAGCATACCGCATAATGACGAGGGAAAGAACAGTAAGGGTAACGAAGAAAGAGAAAGAACAGTAAGGATAACAAAGAAAGATAAAGAACAGAGAAAGATAAATTAATTATTACAGACAAATACTGTGAGCTACTCTTAACTACACCGAAAGAAGAAGCAGCAATTTGAGAAAGTTGTGGATTATTTCTTAGTGGTACGATATTTTGAATGTGTTTAATGATAATGAAAGAGGGAGATGGGAGGAAAAATGGATGATAACGAAGACAATTGTGTGTGTGTGTGTAATGGAAAGGAAAACAGGAAGAGAGGAAGATTAGGAGGACTTGAAAGGAGACACTGAACGAATGAAATAAAGAAAAAGAGTGAAAATAAGAACAGGGAGGAAAAAAAGGTGATAATAGGGGAAAGGGAGAAACCAGGGAGAAGAGAAAAAAGTACAGGGAGAATAGGACTCAGGGCAGGAAGAAAATGTGTATGAACAGGAAGTAAACGGTGAAAATGAATAAAAAATTGAATAAGGGATAGAGAGTAAAGGTAAAGAACGAGGAAAAAGGGAGAAGAGCTGATAGAACAGGGAGATAAAGGTGGAGAACATGTATAAAATGAGAAGAACAGGGAAAGGGAGAAGAGAGGAAGAGCTGTGAGGAAAAGAAAGAAAGAACAGGGAGGAATAAAAGAAGAAATAATCGGGAGGAAAAGGAGAGAAGGATGAACAGGGAAGAAGAGAAGAGAGACGGAACAGTGTAGTCTGTGTTCGCCTTTAAAGGGGTGAAGGTGTCGGGGTGAATGAGAGACGCCAGGTATTAAGAGCAAGGAGTAGGATCTGGGGAAGTGATGTAAGCTAGAGAGATAGAGAGAGAGAGAGAGGGGGGAGGGGTGGGGGCAGGAGGGCGGGAGGGAGGGGGAGACGTTCACAGAGCACCAAGCAGTCGCTGATTCCAACACCACCCAATCTTGAAATTACACTTAACTATTGGGATTTGGGTAATTTAGGATTTGAACGTGAGGATTTGGATTCTTAAGGACTGTGGGACTATTGGAAGTGGGATCCATTAGAATTCTGAGTCCTAATGGTAATTCTTCGGTTAAGGTCGATTAAGATTGGTCTCCATTAGGATTAGGGGCCATTGAGATTGGGATTCATCAAGATTGGGACCCAGTTAGACTAGGACCTAATGATTAAATTAGATTGGGTTGTGACGTAATAGGATTGGGGTCCTTAGATTGGGTAAGAGTTGTTCTTGTTAATTTAGTTTTCCTTTAAAATAATTTTGTTCTTTTGTATTTTTTTTTCATTCCATTTCATTTCGTATTATTTAGACCCGAAGTTCGACAGATTACAATGAACATTTTTATAATTGATTTAGCCTTTAAAATAGTGCCGTGCAATGAAACCTCCAAACCATGTATATCATTGCTAAAGAAAGAACAATAATGGGTTCTTTATATCTAAAATAAAAAGTAAAGAAAGGAAGGCTCACTATTTCTAAAAAAAAAAAGTGAAACAAATCCTTTATAGTTAGAAGAGATGGGGAAAATAAAATATTCATCTTTATTGCTAAATGAAACTAAAGAACTAAAGCTTTTCTGCTAAAATAAAAAACACTTTATTGCTATGTGCCGTGGGGAGGAGAGACGCTGAGGTAACGTGACCACCACACAGGAAGAGTTCAAGGAGGAAGAGGGAGGAAGGGCTGTGATAAAACGCAATTGACTTACTGGAGTTGTACCCCCAATGGGACGTATGTATGTGTGTCAAGCGTATAAGTTAATTTCATAGGAGGGGGAAGAAAGGGGAGGAGGAGGGGGGAATGGAGGGTAGGAGGAGGGGAAGCAGGCAGAGAGAGGGGCGGGAGGAAGGAGGAGGGGAAGGAGGAGGGGAGAGGGAGGAAGAAAAGGAGAGGAGGAGGAAGCAGGGGAGAGGAGAGGGGGCATGCAAGGTAAGGAGGAAGAGGAGGAGCTGCCCTTATGAGGAGGGGTCCCCGAGCACGTCTACAGTGACTCCGGTTGAGAGAGTAGGCCGGTACTTTAGGGGTTTAGGGGAGGTTTAATTTTTAAACCCTTAGGTTATGGAGGATAATTTTAGGTTACTGCTAAAGTTTATGGTTGATGGTATTAAGAACTTACTAAGTATTTTTGGGGTTTTAGGTATTTGTTGATGTTTTTAGGTATTACTTTAAGATTATTTATTTTAGGGTCTGGTAAATATAAAATCCTATTACTGGAGATATTAGTTGATATAAACGGTATAGTCGTTTCATAATTTTAGATCAAAACCATACTACTGGTGTTTTGCAATCTCGTAATTAATTTATAAGAAACACAAAAAAGTTTCATGGGTGTAGTTAAGGTCATTTTATTGTGAATAATTATGAATGCTTAAACTTGGGCTCACAGTAGGTTGGGTGGTGTTGGGTTGCCGGGTGTGATCTTTTGATGCTGCTGGTTTATAAATTTCCCTAAGATTTGCCCTAAAAAAAATGTATTTTTGGTCGAACGATATTTGTGGAAATCACTTGGCAAAGAATATGGGGGGGGGGGGGACTTGTACCGGAGTTCACTAACACGACCTTCTCCTCGTTGTCAAGTTAAGGTCGAAGTGTGATCTTGACCTGGTCTTGACGTCTGACCTTATCGCCTTATGGGCCAAGAGTGTTGTCTAATACAGAACACCAGGTGAACGTTGAGAAGGTTTCAAATTATTCACGTGGAAGGGTTCACAAGTTTCCACTCGAAAGGTCAAGCCATTTGGTCTAATTTGAATATAACATTTGGATATATTTTCCCAACCATAAAATCACATTGATCATGATTCGTTGACTACCTATCGTCTGGGGTGAGAAAAATGGACAGACCACTGATGTAGTTATCATATGGTTGTGTTAATGAACTAATAATATCATAATCCACATTTCTATATTAAAGGTGAGGTTAAAGAACTTGGACCACGAGCCGGGTCTGCTACTCTCCCGGCCGACATTAACAACTTTTTATACTCTCATAAAATAGGCGGCCGCACTATTTACTGGCTGGGAATTTAATGTGGCGTCTGAATTGCCCAGAAAAGCGACCTAATATGGGATGGAGGTGGTGTACGAGGCGAGGAACTGGTCATGTCAAGAGTATGAGTGAGATACTAAAGTTATACACACTAGGGAATATGTAAATATATCCCCTGTAATATAATGGAGACATGTAGAAAGATCCGAGAAAAATTTCAGAGAGAGAGAGAGAGAGAGAGAGAGAGAGAGAGAGAGAGAGTAATAAGGCACAAAATCTGTGGGTGAATCAAAACAAGAGGAGTACAGAAGAAACGACGGATCAAAGGCAGGAGGTATTGCAGGTGCTCTGGGGTGGAGGCAGCAGGGGTGGCGAGTGTAGCGGCACAAGAGGGGGAATGAATGCCTGGGGGAAGAGTGCTGGTTGTGTTCTAGTCTTACATATGGGTGACTGACCACAAATTGTTGGTCAGAGGTTCAGGATAACATTATAAACATGAATGTGTGGATATGAATTTAGCATTTTAAGTTTTTCAAGTAAAAGAGAGAGAAATGAAAAATTAACAGAAGCGTTAGTACAAGACTTTTTGAAAGGTTTGTGACAATAATAACATATGTTAGGTTACGAAGATCCCAGTGAGTGAGGTTGTGGTGTTGAGGTAAGTAAACGGGGCTATAAGGTGGTGGAGACTTGGGGATATATTGAGTTGATTGCGAGTCACAGCGTTTGCCAGGTATTGAAAGTTTAGCGAAGTATGGAGGTAACTAAAACTTTTGGGAGGTAGTGGAGGCGTCAACAAGTAAGATGAGGTGGGTGTGCAGGAACACGGGATAACAGATGAGGACGAGGCGGGGAGGGAAGCAACACCTGGAATTAAGGACCCTAGTCGCTATAAACTGATGTTTGTAGCGTCGTTCACTGCAGATGTGGCTGCTGGACTACTGGCAGGAAGCAGGATAAGGAAGGGTTGTATCCACCCCGTACTGTAAAGGGTTTGTGTCCACGCTAAATGAAAAAGAAAATACGTATCGCTTAAAGATGAGACCCTCTAAAGCTAATCCAACCCTCCTTCAGGTATCGTTAGGGTATCCTCACGTGATTAGAAAAATCTGATGTAACCTTGTAACCACGGAAACCCTTGATTATGAAATGACAAGAGACTGGAAGGAGATTATCTGTCGAGTCAACAACAGAAGTGTGTGTATTGAGGGAAGCTCTAGGTGTAGTCACTGAGGAAACAACTGGAAAGGAAGTCGTTTAGTGGAGGACTGGAAAGGAAGTCGTTTAGTGGAGGACTGTGGCCAGTGAAGTCTGGTGTACACAAAGTCTAGGGTGAGGGGAGGCTGCTTGGCAACACACAGGAACACACAGTTATATAATGTTACCTAATGGTCTCTCACGTTAATTAATCATATTACACAAATTTTCATGTTGGATTTGTATATAAAATTTCCAACCTCATTTTCAGATAACCCCTTAATTTAAGAGTAATATTTCATTCTTAATGTCTTAGCCCCTCGCATATTTTCTCTCTATCTCTCATTGTAATACTACTAATAACAACAATTGAATGATCTTATATAATAGAAATTAAGTAAACGGGATAGTCAGAAGAAGAGGTAATAGGTAGGGTGGGGCAGCAGATGTGTGTGTGTGTGGAGGGCGTGGTGGTGGTTGCAGGTTTTCCGGGGCGTGGCCAGGCTCGTCCAGGTGGAAGTGGTGGAGGGAGGGGCAGGGAAGCGCTCACCAACAAATATGTTTTTCTCTGTCCTCCAAGGCAGTGAAGGAAAGTGGATGGGCCATCATAAACTGTACTCTTGGCAGCGATGCAGGGGCGCGTTTTAGTGCCAGGGATTTTTATTTATTTTTTATTTTATTTATTTTTATTATTATTATTATTATTATTTTGTTTGGTGTGTTAGTGATGCTGAGATATTTAGATCTTTATTATGACGTTAATTGATAGTAATTTTTTTGTGAGATGAAATAATATAAGATTTGAAGTCTCCTTCAACGAAAGGTAGTTAAGCTTTTTTATCACTGTAATTGTTCATTTTATTATTACTCTTTTTGCTAATAATGGTAAGCTTATAGAGCACCTCGGACTCGACGCAAGAGTCTGGTCTGGAGATCGTGTCACAAACCCTGACAGTCTCGGACAATGGCACTTCCTCTCCTCACAATGGAGAGCATAGTCATCGCTAAAAATTACAACCGAACAGCACCGAGCATGACACAATACACCTTAAATGAGAGAATTTTTAATGTCTTAGAGGTAAAGAAGTAATGGGTGCCACGTTAATACCTGAAATTAATTTACGTACAGTATTTATGCTCTGGTGTTGGAGTATAAGTTAGCCTGACTTTGATGTATCTCTGAAATGTGTGAATATATTTCGAGGAAAAAACTACTAATTATAATTGGTAGTAAATTTATTATGAACCTCGGAAAAGGCGGTTGAAAGTAAGTCTTTGAAAACCTCACTTCCTGCTACAATTCCAGTGCAGTTAATAGTGAAATGAATGATGATCAGATGTATAGTAAGTTTGGCTTTTTAAGTTGGCTGTGTTGCCTGTGTATTTTTCCGTGCACTGTTCCACCTTTGTCTGGGACTCTTACCCATGCTAAAACTGTTTTGATCTTGATACAGTTCAGTTACTTGTTAAAGTGTATAGTCTGAGATCCTTGAAATAGTGTTGGCTGATCAGAAATTGTGTTTTGTCTTTGGTAGGGGCGTAGAGAAGTGACGCGACGCCATCTTATTAGCTACTCTTACGGACGCATATGTTGTTCTTTAAATCAGAGGTTTTTTGGCGAAATTATATCTGACAGTGCACGAAATTAACCAGACTGCAAATTTAACCCAACTATACACGCTAACCCAACCTATCCCATCCTAACCGAACTTATACTCACCTAACCTGACCAAACCCAACTAAGCGGACTTACCTACAAGCCTTAACATACAAGCCTAACCTAACCTAATCTACCTTTCCTAACCAGACGACCGAAATTCATTTGTGGCGAGGTATACCTCCAGGAATTATTAAGCCCCGTGAACTCCAACTCGACCTTTCACTGATGAACTGTTGTCTTTTTTGTGGGTATTTCAGCCTCTGTGTTCGAAAGTTTTCACTCATTTTCTTAATTTCTCCGACAATAAGGTTGATTTACATTAAAACGATCATATCAGGCAAGATCTCTTAATAAATTTAAAGTGATAGAGTCGCCACCTCACTACAGCTTTTATGCGCATTAAAAATTACACTTCTGTATTTCTTTAGACGTTCGAATCATGTCTTTAATTATCCGTGTAAATTGTTTCAGTTTTTCCCGGGGTGTCTTACGTCAGCGTGGAGACAACCGCCGTAACAAGACTGTAAACACAAACTCATTTTCTGGTGTCACAAATAGAGACACGTAATGACCCTCCATGTGTTTTACTGCCTCGCGCCGGTCGTAGCCACAGCCCATCCTAAAGAGCGTTGTCACCTTCCCCCACGTCCACGTAGTCTCCACCACCAGTTTCATCTCTGCCTGACGGTCTGAACTTCAGCATCACACTGACCAAAGAATTATGTCACACTTGGTGTCTCTTGTCATTCGTGGGATGTAAGTTTCAGCGTCACGTTAAGCATAACCTAGTAAATGAAAACAAAGGCAGTGAATTGAGTCAATTTCTGGGCAACCTCGCACCTTCCCTCATCACCCTTCATATTTCCTTAAGAAAATCCCGCACCAGGTACCTCCCTCCATGACACGGGAATCCCCTCTCCCCCCTCACACTCTTCCCCCTCTCTCTTCCACACTCTTCCCCATCTCCCTCCCACACTCTTCCCCCCTCCCCTCCTCTTCCCTTCTCCCCCCCTCTTCCCCTCTTCTTCCCCCACTCTCCCCCTTCCCATCACACTCTCCCCCCTTCTGCTCCACGTGGCGTCACACAAAAGACCAACTTTAGCCTCTCCAAGCTGATCGTCCTCGAATCTTAGATGATGGAGCGAATGAGCCGTGACCTGCATGTATGGCTGGCTGCCGGAGTTAATGCGCTGTTTGTTTTATCTCAATATTAACCGACCTGGGTTCCCTCTCCAGCCTGTATACTCAAGGCATTACATTACTCTCCACAGTCCACTGCCCCCATCCTCCTCTTGTGTTTACCAGGAATATTGCATTAGCTTGTAAGTTTTCCAGATCATAATTCAGGTGGAGGGCAAATTTGATAACGTGGAAATCCATCTTTCTTGTGTAAAATGTCTCGTATTTCTATCATAATATTTAGAGCGTCGTTTAGTCTTGTGGTAGATAGATGTAGGAGGCGGGCGAGGGAAGACATCGGTTATTGATATATGTACGGTTACTCTTTAATGTTGACATTTGTCAGTCACCAGCCGACTCCTCCATCATACCTGGGCTGCCTCGTTTCCTGCACCGTGACAGCCTAACAGGAACTAGGATGGATCGACAGTCAGTCTCTTTTGTCCTCCTGTCCAAGATCTGAAGTAAAATTGAAATCCATCTCTTAAGTGCGAGTATAAGAGAAACCATTCTTGATTCTAAACCATATTGATGACTGGGAATATATAGACACTTACCAATGTTATGTAACCACAACATTGTCGTCTGTTGTAGATAATGAGAATAACCAATAATCTAATTAGTACTATAATGAACTGAAGTTAAGGTCAATGACTGCATAATTATGACTTGGAACTTGGCAGCGGACAACTGAACAAGTCGGATGTGATGTACCGTATGTGTACTGTATGTATGTATGTATGTATGTATGTATGTATGTATGTATGTATGTATGTATGTATGTAGTGTTCATCTCTCAGGTTCAGCGTCAGTCAACGGAGGGGACGTATGAAGGAAGGGTCGTGGGTCAGGCGGAGGTGAGAGAGACTGAGCACTAGGAGATTGTATTTTTTTCCTCTGCTGCGGCCACAGACCCACAGTAACCCCCCCTCATCCTCTGACCACCGCAGATACAGCCATCACAAAGGAAGCTACAATCATCGGACGTCACAAATATTAGCTAGCCATCACAACTACAACCGTACCACAGTCTCTAGCTGACCATTAATAACTACTGGCTGTCACAACTAATGTCCATTACAATCTCTGACCATCACAAGTACTGACCATCACAACCACTGACCATCACAACCACTGACCATCATCACTGACGATCACAACCACTGACCATCACAACCACTAACCATCACAACCACTGACCATCACAACCACTGACCATCACAACTGCTGACCATTAAATTACTGTATATCAGAACTACTGACCATCACAAATACAGACTATCCCAACCACTGACCATCACAACTACTGACCATCACAACCTCTGACCATCACAGCCACTAACCATCACAACCACTGACCATCACAACCACTGACCATCACAACCTCTGACCATCACAACCTCTGACCATCACAACCTCTGACCATCACAACCTCTGACCATCACAACCTCTGACCATCACAACTGCTTCCCATCACAATTACTGACCATCAGACCTACTGACTATCCCAACCACTGACCATCACAACCACTGACCACACGACCCGCCCCTCACCCCTGGTCTTGGGTGGTCACCATTGTGGTTCAGCGTCACAACTGGTTCTTACGTTAACTTTTTTCCACTCAACTGGGAATATAAAAACACCTGTAACTGATTGATGAAATTGGGCACAGAAAATGGTAGGAAATTGCCCTGAGTTTAGATAGATAGATAGATAGATAAGTTGATAGATAAATAAGTAGATAGATAGATGGGTTTAGTGTTAGATGGTTAAGAAAGTTTAATGATCACAAATAATGTTTTGTAATGTGTAATTATTTTGAACTCGTACACCTGTGATTGTTCAGTCACCCCAAAAAAAATCCTGTCGCGAACCATGAACCCCGAGATTCAAACTCTTGAATCCGAAGCATTTATGGACAGAATAATGTATCAGTGTCTACTGCTTCGGGTTCACGAGTCTGAATCGTGGTTCGCGACAGGACTTTTTTGGGTGACTGTACCTGTAACACTTTGCTTCGTAATTAATGAAAGATCGGAAGAAGTAATTAAGTAAGACGAAATAACGAGGTTGAGGTGAATAGCAGGGAAGAAGATTCTTATGAGGGAATAAAACAAAGATATGATATGATTGAAAGTTAATGAACATAACGGAAGTTGAAGGCAAGTAATTAATTCTCAGGTACAATGATATCCACAAGGCAGCCGCATCATAATGAGTTGGATTAGGCTGTAATTTTGGCTGTGTCCTTTTTGTCATTAAACAAGCAATACGTAAATCAGCAAATAGTTAAGAGAAACTTTGTCAACAGCAAGAGGAGATGGCTGGGAAAGAGTAAATAGAGATGTGTAATAGAATATGAAAGAAGAAATTAGAGACTCGTAAATGGAGAGATGAGCGAGACAAAAACAAATGGCGAGGCGAAGAACAGTGTGATGAAGGACACACGATACTGACCTAGTTGTCTCCAGCACCCGTGTTGTTGCTGCTGGTGGGGGGTAGGGTGTGAGGTGAGGTGTTGCTGGACCAGGTGGCTGTGGTAGGTAAGATGTTGCTAGATGAGGTGGCTGTGATAGGTGTTGCTAGATCAGGTGGCTGTGGTAGGTAAGGTGTTGCTAGATCAGGTGGCTATGATAGGTAAGGTGTTGCTAGATCAGGTGGCTGTGATAGGTAAGATGTTGCTAGATCAGGTGGCTGTGATAGGTAAGGTGTTGCTAGATCATGTGGCTGTGATAGGTAAGGTGTTGCTAGATCATGTGGCTGTGATAGGTAAGGAATGTGTTGTAGATCATGTGGCTGTGATAGGTGTGCTAAGATCGTCTGGCTGTGATAGGTAAGGTGTTGTTGTTGAGAGGTGTTGCTAGATCAATGAGATGTTGAGGAGGTTGCTTCAGGTGGCTGTGAGGTGGGATCAGGTGGCTGTGAGGTAAGGTGTTGCTAGATGGAGCCTGTGTGATAGGTAAGATGTTGCTAGATCAGGTGGCTGTGATAGTGGAGAAGAGTTGTAAAAGATGAGAGTAATTTTGTTTGGATATATGCTGGAGAGCCTATGCACTGGGTGGCGGATTCCTTCCATATAACAGGCGAGGGCTAAGCCTGTCATCCCGGGAGGAAACGAAAAAAAAACAATAATAATATATCTGTAGGGGGGCGGTATTGTCAGGTCTATGAGGCCGGATTAACAAAGAAGGGAAGGGGAGATACGACGAGGAGAATGTATGGAAGATGTTATTGCAAAAGGCTATGAGAAAAGGGTGTGTGCGTGTGTGTGTGTGTGTGTGTGTGTGTGTTCGTTCGTTGTGTGTGCTCGTTGTGTTATTTGTACGCTTTAATTGCTTTGTTCTTATGTGCGTGCGTGTGTACTATTTTGTATGTGTCATTGCAAATATATCCGTAATTCACAAATAGCATTGAGAGAAAATCATGAAGGATAATTTAGTTAAGGTTAGGTTAAAGTTCTGTTAAAAAAGGGACACCAATTTTAGATGAAAAATAATGTTAATATTTGGCAAGTTATACTGTAAGGGTTCAGAAGCATCGACACACCGGCAGATATGAGAGGAAACTGAGGCCTCTGATACAGTATATTATTACAGGGACGAGTTTAAAGATCCACTGACCGAAAAACAAATGGTGTAGTGTGAGTGACTGAGTAACGAGAGAAGTAGTGTGAGTGGCTGAGTAACGATAGAAGTGGTGTGAGTGGCTGAGTAACGAGGGAAGTAGTGTGAGTGGCTGAGTAACGAGTGAAGTAGTGTGAGTGGCTGAGTGAAGTAGTGTGAATGACTGAGTAACGAGTGAAGTAGTGTGAGTGGCTGAGTAACGAGAGAAGTAGTGTGAGTGGCTGAGTAACGAGAGAAGTAGAGTGGCTGAGTAACGAGTGTAGTGTGAGTGGCTGAGTAACGAGTGAAGTAGTGTGAGTGGCTGAGTGAAGTAGTGTGAGTGCCTGAGTAACGAATGAAGTAGTGTGAGTGACTGAGTAACGAGTGGAGTAGTGTGAGTGGCTGAGTAACGAGTGAAGTAGTGTGAGTGGCTGAGTAACGAGTGAAGTAATGTGAGTGGCTGAGTAACGAGAGAAGTAGCATCAGCGGTTAAGTAACGAGAGAAGTAGCATGAGTGGCTGAGTAACGAGAAAAGTAGCATGAGTGGCTCAGTAACGAGAGAAGTAGCACGAGTGGCTGAGTAACGAGAGAAGTAGCATGAGTGGCTGAGTAACGAGAGAAGTTATGTAGTTAGTGATGGTGGCAGAGATTGGTGGTGTGGTTAAATGAAGTCAAAAGCTGTTGTGTTCAGACACTGGGGGGCCCGGTCGCCAACCCTCAGACTGAATGATTAATTGACTGATTGGAAGTAGGTTAAGGTGAGCCTGTTTAGTCATTTTCATCCTCCCTTAACCTCCCCCCCCCCCTCCAAAAAAAGCCCGATATAAGGGGGGGGGGGAGGGAGGGAATGGCTCCCTGTTATGTCATTATGCAAATGAGGCCGTCAAAGCTCTTTAAACAGTGACGTCATTTAACCCCTTGATGATGCTCCCCCAGTGACCCCATGCAGTGTTTGTCCGGTGATAAATACATCCACCAATGGGAGCGTTTCTTTTTAATGACATCACATAAAGCGACCAGTTGGATAATTTTATTGGAGAAGAATTGTTTTATTATTATCTATATTTATTAGATTTCTTATTTTTCTTGTTGTGCTTCATTAAGTAAATTGTGTTTATTAAAGGAGATATGTCATTTTGGTGTCCGCATTCTAGTGTTTACATGGATGCGACGGTGATACAGTACTTGTCAATATTAATAACTCACTTGTACCAGACTACTTATTGTGTTTATTAGAAATATCAATTAATGTACGAAAGAAAATAACCTTTTATGTGGGCGTTGTACATATCCGTATGTGAGATAGAGAACCGTAAAATATATATATACACAATAGGTGCAGTCTTCACTTTTGGAAATCTTACCCTATGTAATTCTCTCGCTTGGCGGTGGTATTACTAAGTTTATTTGATAGCCTCTCCTGACCTCGAGTTACATGCCCTGAGTAATACAATATGATATAACGTCGACTGTCTCTTATGTCTGTCTGTTTGTTCAAAATTTTGTTAATTTTTTTGGCCTTTGTGGTCAGTTTGCTGGTCACCGTAGTCGTACTTTGTAACGTTCATTGACGGTTTTCTTTTTACAGTGAACATTGTTTTGTGTTAGAGGAATATATTTTTATTTGTATGCGTTCATCACACGTTTGTATTCGTTTACTATTATTTCGTATTCATTCGTTCTATACAGCCTTAATATATACCGTATAGCTAAATCTGTTTTTGTTCAGTATATGTTTACTACACTTTCGTATTATGTTGCCTTATTACACATACAGGGAGTAAAATTAAAACATATTTCACTAGATGTTATCCCTACCAGGTCACCGCCCGGCTGATTACACCAGTCCTTCACTGTAGGTAGTTGGTCCCTAAACCATTTAGGCCGAGTAGCAGGCCGCCCCTCCCTAAACTTGTCTGGTTAATCCTCCTCGTTTATCCAGTCTCCCCAACGGCACCTGCTGTTGGCCACCACGAGGGAGGACCCGACTCCCCCCAAACTAAGAGCCAAGTATGGGAGAATTTTTGGTCCCTTTTACATCTCTGGTTGTCATTGGTGGCCTCTTAAGATAGACACTGGGTAGTTTTAGGTTCTTTTGGTTTCAATGTTTTATTTCTCTGGTTGTCGTTATGTCTCACAGGGTAACTGCTCCCCAATTTAGAACCCCAGGATATATATTTCAGTTATACAATAGCCATAGGCGCCTTGGATCGACTGAGGAACAATTAAGCACTTGAGACAAACACCGAGTAATTTAGAGCTCATTGTTGTGTTTGGCTTTAGGTGGCCACACTGAGGTTTCTGGTAGATAATATTGTTATTTCCGGGTCATGTTACGTCTACTTAGGGTCGCCATTTTGAGGTTCATAAGATTGTTTTGGGTACCAGGCTGCCTTGATGTGGAGCAGTCTTGGTGTTCTTTGGAAGCCATCTTGGAACGTCTAAATTGTCATCGTAACTAAAGGGTTTACCTTAAGAATTACTCAACTGGTTGGTCATGCTTGGTTCTCTGGGGCTTAAGGGAGACTTGAAGATAACGTAGTGGCCATCTCTGAGGTCTTATTAGTTTCATTGTTATCTCACCTGGGTTTTCTTAGCTTCAGGATTACCGTAGCTCCAGAGTTATCTTAGTTTCAGGATTATCTTAATTTCAGGGTTACCTTAGCTCCAGGGTTATCTTAACTTCAGGGCTATCTTATCTTCAGGGTTATCTTAGCTATAGTGTTATAGTCCGGAGCCTAACAGGGTGGCCTCACAAAGCTCTTGTTCGACCATTTGGCCGTAAGAGTCATCCTCGCACTACTTTATTGACACTTTGGCCGACAAGAGTGGATGGGTGGGTGTATGTGGGTTGATTAGGTCTGGGTGTGTTGGTGAGTAGGTGGGCGTGAGTGGAAATCTGAGCTCTGGCTTGTCGACAGGGACGTGGAGGCGGAGGCGAAAAGGTCTTCATTTACCGTGAAACTCCAGGGAGATTCTGGTGTGGGCGGTACCATAGGATTACCTGGCTCTCCCTGGAACGATTCCTAGCGTTTATGAGGCGCCTTCTGTTGTCTGTTTCCCGCGGGTGTAAAATGCGAGGGGGATTTGTGTCGTGTTTAGTATTTTCTAAAGTTGTTTTTGTTCTTACTAGGACGGCGTCGATGCTAGTGTCCATGCTTAAATTATTATTACTATTATTATTATTATTATTATTATTATTATTATTATTATTATTATTATTTACGTCCAGGAGCTGTGTTCGTAAATATTCGCATGGAATGTAATTTGGATATCGGTACTTCATTAAGGCCAGAATTTGAGGTGGAATAATGTAAGTACACCCCTCAAGTTTCAGGTTTCAAGGGAATAGTTAATAGTTATTTTCAGTGTGCCGTAGCATCTGACTGAAAGATACGTTGGCTTAGTAAAGTAAGGGTTATGCCAGGGAACAGGTAGGGGCACACGGATGTCAACTTGTCCATCGAATAATTTATGGGGTCGACAACAACAGATTAAATTCATCTTACGCCATTGTTTTTAGAGCTGTATTGGAGTAACTTACCTAGCAATGGCCTCACTAACGAGAAGCCAAAATCAACATTATATTTTGGCGTAGCATGGGTAAGTTTGTCAGGTCGGGTTACATACTTCATAATGTTTATAAAGTGTGGAATCTGTTCTCTGCTCCACCTGCTGGCTTGGTGGTGTTCTTTGTGCGGCTTGGCTACTGATCCATCACATATTTATTGTTATTATTATTATTATTATTTTATTATTATTATTTTAATTGTTATTATTAGCTATCATCATTATTATTATTTATACAAGCAATAGGGTAATAGCATTTGTACTTTTATTAATTTTAGGTTTGCTACGCTTGGATTGGTTACTAAGTGTGAATTTTAATTGACGACAGGAAATGAGAAGGTTTATGATCTCCATCATTAACATGGTCATGTGTGTAATTTCCTGTTAAACATATACTGAGTAAGTCAAGGTGACGGTGTGCTTGTAGTGCGTTTGAGATATATATTCCCAAGTGATCCCGCAAGATGACCTCACTGATTATTTCTCTCTCTTTTTTTAACGCCACTTGGACTTGACGCGACTACTTGGGAGATAGTGTTTTAAGTCTGGCGGGTAATTACGTCAGGGTACGAAGTGGGAGCGTCTAGGGCGTGCTGGGGCTTAGGTGAGCTTCCGGCCGACACAGCATGTTTGTTGTGAGGGGTGTGGGGTGTCAGGTACGGCGCGGGGCAGACTGTCTTAGGTAGTGTGGGGCTGACTGTCTGAGGCAATGTGGGGCAGACTGTGAAGCAGGGTGTCCGGATGGTGTGGGGGGGGGGGTGTATATCTTTAGTTGTGTCTAGGAATAGAAGTTGATACTTGCTATAAGCAGTGACTGGTTCATTGTACACTCATCCTGTTCGTGGTAGAACAAAAAGGATTACAGTGTGGAGGTCACAAAAGGTCTTCCGAAGTTCCGACAGTTTGAGGTGGAGTGTTTGGATCAGCGTATAGGGCGGGGTATCTCGGTCGGTGAGGGACGGCGATTCCTGTCTGTTCAGGATGTGTAACCTCTGGGGCGTCCTGTGAGTGGATGAAAGTGGGCGTGGATGTGGGTGGAGGATTGGGTGTTTGTACAGGAAGTATGGTTTGAAGGGCGTGTTGCGTATGGTGTGTTTTGAAGGTGGATGTGGTTTGAGGTTCTGTACGTATACGTCTGTGCTGGAGGGAGGGGCTGAGGAACGCCCTGTGTGTGGGTTAAAGTGTGTGTGGGTTTCTGTCTTGGGATTCTTGGGTCCGTGTAGAAGGTTGCGAGAAGAGGCGAGCTTGGCAGGAAGCCGTGTCCTTTGCCTTGCAGGGATAAGAGGAGGTAACGTTGACTATGTAATTGTTGGAAGTGATATTTGGGGAAGGGAAGAATATCGTTGTAATTAATTATATATTCAAGTAAGGAATGAAAAAAAATACAAACTGCAGTGACGAAGGTTGACATCTTTTTCGTCAATCGTGTAGAGGAAGTGTTAATTGTGTACGTAGATAATATTGACTTTTAGCGAATACTGTAGCTATAACAGTTAAAAATTCAAACTATAGTGAATTTGTTACATCAGCAAAGCGCTCCCCAACTGAATATTAGTGTCTTTGTGTATGGCGAGCGAGGTGGCGTGGTGATAAGCCGCACTCATCTCCAGAAGACACCTTGTGATGCTTTCTCTGGCTTCCCATTACCACCCACTCTTACGGCTTCCATGTTGTGGCTAGCAGAGCTTAACGTTAAGGTTTCTGTTTTTCCAACCTAATTTATATATTATTATTTTGTGTAGTATTCGTGATGACTAAACACCTCAACGGTAGCCTCACCTAACCTAACCTAATCCCTCCAGGTGTCTTACCTTAACGTGATCGCTATACCTTATCCAGTTTTTGATTCAGATTTATTCAACTTGCGGAAGATGGTGTTATATAAGGTGGAGTCAGAGTAGGTGAAGTTTTCTTTGAAAGTTGTCCAAGAAAGTCTTATTGAATGTGTAGTTTTCTTTTCTTAGCTGACTAATTGACGCACAGTGCACTTTACCCTGTTTAACTGAAAGGCTTTTCACTGTCCTTATGTGGTGTTAACGGGCGTATGTCTACATTTTTTGTTGTTGTTTCTTATGCCGCAGGTAAAACCGAGTCTTCGATTGTGTATGATTCTTATGTTGTGCTGTTCGGTGCTGTCGACATCCCTCGCCACCTTATCCACTAAGCTGGTAAGATCTGAAGGTTTGCGCGTTCACTCCGCACTGTACACACACCGTTCAGTTCGATGATCAATCGTGTGCCTTACGTAACACTCCCAGGGACGTTGGTGCGAGAAATGCAAGGCATTGTGTACATATACTGTATATATGGCTCAGAAATCGAAAAGCGACTACAACGCGTTGTGGTTGTTTGGAAAATAAAAAGAAGCGAGATTTTGCTATAGGTTAGGTTAGTTTAGTTTAGTTTGGTTTAGTTTGGATTGGGTTAGGTTGGGTTAGATTAGGGTAAAATCAAATCCAGCGCAAAATTTTGCTTTTTGGTTATTTTGAAAATAACCACAACCCGTTGTGGTCGCTTTTCGATTTCTGAGCCCAGCATATACACTAGCAGAATGAAAATTACTCACTTGGGATGATAAATACGGTTGTATTTTTTATAGGTTTAACTACGAAGTTACCGGTAGTGTCTGTTACATCCGACACCCATGACTGTCCAGTGTGTAACCAGCAAATATAACAACCTTGGCTGGGGGGATCGGTTCAGATTTGCCAGTGAGATCTTGACTAGTTTATGAGAACAAAATTCCAGATCAATTAACCATGGTATTATGGAAGATGCTGGCTTGCGGAGAGCCAGTAGTAACAGCCCGATTGATTATATTACGAAGATAACCAACCCCCAGGAACCGACTCGCCAGACTTACTCTTTTAAGGTAAACGATTCGGTGTTTACAGACAGATGGGGCCTGGTGCTCGCGTCTTACGTCCCCAGCCTGGTCTGCTAATTAATGGAATTGTGATTAGAAATATTAATTGATAGGTTGGGACCGTTTATGCGTACATTGTCGATAATTTGATTAGAATTAATGAGAGACGCGATGGAATTTTAATTCGTAATCATGATTGGCTGTTAGTATCAAGTTTGCCGTTGATTTAGTGGTTATTTAAATTCGGTCTTTATTCATATGGTCTTTGTTTTCCCTCTTTTCTCCTTGATAGATAAACAGAGCCGGGGGAAACGAGACGAGTGATAGTCAGTGTTCTCCACCGAGGCCGTCCCTCTGCCAAGATAGCAATGTAAAGAGTCAGTGATAATATTTCACTGTCAATAAGTTAGGTCGTTACCTTTAAGTGATACAAGAGTGAATTGTTGTATTAGACGTGAACGCTAAAACTGGGACGGTATAACAAGGTCGGTATAACGTGGGCAGTACTACAGTGACGGTATAACAAGGTCAGCAATACAAGAATAACATTACAAGGATGACATGACGTCAGCTTAATAAAAAGTCATCTGAAAGCTGCATAGTAATGTACAGTACAGTCAACAACAAAATCTGTTCCTTTACGTTGTTATACAATAAGTCCCCACCGACCAAGAATTCAGAACACTTATTTACTTGGGTGATTCCCGTTAATTTATCTTTATGAACTATACATGATATACAGAATACATTGTATTGGTTACACAATGCATCACACACACTCAGAAGTACCAACCATGGCCTCAGTCAGCGATCGTTGCGAAGGCCGTCAGACTCAGAGGTGTAGAATATTTTTTGTCCACTGTGTATGGCAAGATATACATGAAGTGTTTCCTCAGAAGTTATGTCAGCTGTTTCAAGAGGGCAGGATGATACGCCGTCCAATCAGAACAGAGTGAAGGGAATGTTCCCCTCTACCACAGTAGGAAGACTCTATAATGCAATGATGTGTGATGGCGTGGTTTGTGGTGTTGGGTATGGTGGATAGTAGTTGATGGTGTATGGTGGTTGGAGTGGTAGTGATGAGTGGTAGTGGGTGGTACTTGGTGGTGTGGTAGTGATGGGTGGTAGTAGTAGGTTGTGGGAGAATATTTGCTGTGGTCTGGTGGTGGTAGTGATGGTGGTCGTCAGGGAAGATTAGATCGGTGGCTGGGGTTAGAGTGGAGGATGAGAGGGGTTGCTCCTGACGCCGCCAGACGTCTGCCAGTAATGGAATTGCCGGCACCTGTTGTCTAATCCAGCAAATACGGGAGTGACTGTGATTTTACGGAGTCACGATTCCATGGGAAATAAGCTTTTAAATCTTTATTTTAGGCTGTCCATGTTTGAATTGGCTTGCTGTTTGGCAGTGATTGTATACCTGAACTATTTAGCCTACTGTATGAGCTGAACCAACGAGAACATTATGTGAAACTTTTACTGACTAAATATCTTTATTTGTTTAGGGTTTAGGTGTTGGATTCCTCCCAGATTTAACGAAAATTTGATATGATAATGCAGTAGCTATTCCAATGTGTTCATATCATTATATAATAGAGAAATCGTGCACTAGTTTATCTTTAGTAATTCTGATATAGTTGTTTTGACGTCATTTATTTCACTACTCATTTACGGTTTATGATAGTGAAAATTTGAACATCTTTACTTTTTTAATTTTATCCTCTTCGCCACTGATCGGCTCGTTAGCCACTTGGATGGTCGGTCACGTTTCTGATACGCACTGTTAGCAGATACTGGGCGTGCACTGGCTCCTGAATATATCGGAACCTGGACCAGTCTGGTCTTGAATGAGCTCACACTCGGTGCCATCACAACGCTCTCCGGCAGATTCTTCCAAGAGTTCACAATTCTCACTCCCCAAAAATCTACCCTCACAATTTTCTGGACTTGTGGCTTCTTCTACCCTGAGCTGTGATTCCTTGGGGGGCGGACGTCCGCCAGCTCCACGTATGTACACTGTACAGTCACCCACAAATGTCCTGTCGCTTCCTCCTGAACCACGAACCCCGAGATTCAGACTCGTGAACCTGTAGACTCTGATGCATTATTATGTCCATAAATGCTCCGGATTCACGAGTCTGAATCTCGGGGTTCGTGGTTCAGGGGAAGATGTCACGGGACTTTTGTAGGTGACTGTACATCCGACCGAGTAGTTCCCCCTGAGATGTTTATGCCCTTCGATTAAGTCGCCTCTCGCCTGCCTGTAGTATAAGTACAAGACTAATAGTTTTATTAACTTGATGGAATGGTTTAGTGAGAAAGGGGAAATTGTATTTTGATAATTGTATCATGTTTTGTCTTACTTGGAGCGTGACGAGTGGATAATTTTTTTACAAAAGGGTGGAATGACGGAGTTAGTGGTGCGGGTTGTGACGGCTGGGTGGTGGTGTGGGCTCTGACGGCTGGGTGATGGTGCGGATTGTGATGGCTGGGTGAGGGGAGGCTTTTCTATCCCTCATGTCTGGCTGTGCCTTGAGCGCCAGCATGCCTTCCAGCCATTCCCCACCTTAACCTTAAAAAGGCAACGAGGGGGAGGGAGGCAGTGAGGTGGTAGATGAGGGGAGGCAGCGAGGTGGTAGATGAGGGGAGGCAGCGAGAGATAGGTTTGGTGATATTGACATTACGTGATGATAACCAGACACATCCTCTTCAGTGTGTTGATAAACATCCTTTCCAGCTAATGTTATTCCATTAGCTAATAATTGGAATATAAAGACCATTGATAAAAATTAATTAAGTACTGTTGCACAACATAATATTCTTTATTTCAAACGAGATATTTTTTGGGTTTTTTTTTATGGCACAAACTTTATTTCATACGTGACTTTATTTATTGAGGATGTAATCAAGGAGATGAGTAAACAAAATGGGAAGACATTAACCATATGGTATATTATGATACATCAAAAGGCCAGTCTGAGGTTCGTAGTTCCTCCCTACCACTTTATGGTGGGTTGTAAACACGGAGGGAGGAGTGAAGGATGGCGTCCAGCCTGCCTGAGTACACACCCTTGAGTGAGGGGAGACCAACCTCTTCGCCAACCTGTTAAAATACACTGACTCAGCCCGCTATAAAACGAGGGGTGGTAGGCCTCACCCCTCCCTGCTCTTCCTCTCCCCGCTCCCGGAGGATTTTCATATGCTGGGTATTAGGGAATGTGATGGAGTGTATTAAGTGTACGTGATGGTCCAGCTACTCTCTTGTTGGCGAATACTCACCCTCTTGCTCTCGCCTCTACCCTCACCCTTCCTCAGGCTCGTCAGATATTGTTGCTCCTGGTCTATAAACAATTGATTTTCCTTTCATTGTCCTTTAACGTCTCTCTGTTAGTATATTCTGTAAACACACGTAGACTGGGATGTAGAGTCAGAAGGGAATGTCTCCATATTGCACTAAGTATATGAAGTAGTAATATTTAGTAGACTCCTTATGTTCAATATTACCTTGTGATTCAATTGAACATAAGAATGGAGGAAACTGCAGCGGGCCTATTGGCCCATACTGGGCAGTCCCGTTTACACCCAACCCCTATTGCTCATATAAGCATCCAACCTACTGTATGTTTGAAGATATTCAGTAGGAACATACCGAATCCGTCAACATGAATTTGAGTAATGGTATGTACAAACTGGATAATTTCGTAATTAAGAAGATTTGTAACCAGGTGAGGAGGTTGGGTCATCTTACCCTCTGACCTGACTACCGACTGCTGCTGTGCTTTTTTGAAGATTAGTAGGGTCATTACCCAATACCTGAAGATGTGAATTACACGAAAGCGCTTGGGAACTTCGTGTTTTCTTCTTTCCTTGTGGTTATCAGCATATGTATATATATATATATAATTTTTTTTTTTTATTATTATTTTTTACATTTATATTGTACGTATATACTGTACATACGTTACAGTGGAATTGAAAAACATACATATATTGGGGAAGCAGTACACCTGACAAGTACTGACACAAGTCTGGCACTACTCAAGCCAGAGTGCTTTGACTTTGATCGTGTGCAGATTAACGCTTGAGTTTAACCAGTGAATTAGGCAACGCTCATCCTTGTCACCTGTCGACCTACATACTAAAGTGATTTATCGCTTACATCCCTAAAACAAAAATATGTCGCTAAGAATTATAATTTTTCTCTTTAATTCTTATATAATATCAATTTAATTATAAAAAATATCATTTTTTTTATCATCCATACAAGTCGACTAGTTTGACAGGCACTATGGATAACCTCAGACAAATTGAAAGTTTCAGTTAAGCGATGTGTGGTCTTAAGATCTTGATGAAAACTGTTAAATTATTTTATGATTATTCATAAGTAGAACAACAAATTGGATAACTTCTGACAAATTTCTATAAAATCGACCTTTAATAATAAAAATCCTGACTTTAATGTGACTTTTTTAGGCTTTCCGTATTACAGTAAAGATGAATAGTGTGCCCCTTGTTTCACGTACGGGCCCCTCCCACAGAGCCGTCGACCGTGAAATAGATCAAAGCGTTGTGTAGTTCGAGCGTAAACAAAAAGACGGCAACTCGGCAAATGAAAATAGTTGAAGTGTCTCAAGGAAATGATTCATAAATCATCGGTATTGTTACACCCAAGTTCGTATGCTTTATAAATTTACTGATTATTCATTTACTTTATTGCTCTTATATTTTATTATGTATATGAACAGTATTAAGTATGTTTTGTATAATATATGTTTTAAAGTTTAAGGGATGATAGGAATGAAAGAGAACATATTACGACTTAAAGTTAGTTATATAGCCACGATACCTACTGGGAAATGCGTTTAACATAAATTATGAAAAAGATTAATATATAGATAAATAAATATTGTACTGGCAAGGTCGACGCTGGCGGATACGTGGGGTAAAATTACGAATATGAATATATAAAAGAATAAATAAGGGCTACACACGGGGGAGGAAAAGGGTGCCAGGGAGGGAGGGAAGTACGGGGTGGTAGGGGAGAGGGAGTAGGGGAAGATTGGCTGTTGTGGAGATCGATCGCGAAGTTGTGGGATATTGATCGTGGTGAGGGATGGAGGAGGAGGGGGCAGCCAGTTACACCCATGTATTGTGCCTCTACCACCCTCTGCTTGAGTGTGTCTGTTTGAGCATGTTGTTGTGTGTCTGTTACGGTCTGGTGAGCGCTACTTTTCATGGTGAATTATGTCACAGTAACATTAAGAAACTTTATAATACATAGAAAATATTGGGTAAATGATAAACTATCATTCTCCTGCACCTACATGACCCCAGCCAGATGTTGCCTAACGTGTCCAGGGAATTTGTCCCGAATTGAACAAATGACGTACCGGTAAGTGTACGCAGGCGTTTGTTCATTATCAAGAGCGAGGACACGCCAGTGCTCTTTATCCCATCACCACCCACCTGTCAGTGGTCGTCTGGTACACACACTACTCGAGTGGACTTAAAAGGCTTCAGGAGCCCGTGAAGGTGGTAGACCCGACATGACCTGATCAGCGTCCTTAGCGTCTTGGGGGCGAAGAAACCCTATGAGCTGTTTGTTCTGGCTCCAGCTTGTCACGGCTTTGTTCCCAACGGATTAAGCGTTGTTTTTTTCTTCACCCAAAGCTGTGTTTTATTTATTGTTTCTCTTATTATGGGGGTTAGGGGCTGGTAGTTGTGTCATGCACCATGGTCGAGTTGGAGACAAAGGCTTCTCTCAGTCTGTAGGGAGGGACTGTATTGTGGATTGTGTAGATGAGGGGAAACGGCATGGCATTAGGTTTACGGTACGATTGTGTGTAAGGTAAGGTATGGGAAGGGAAGGTACGAGAACGATAAGTAGACAAAGAGAGTTTGTGCGTTTCGTGTGTATGTGTACGTGTACTGTATATGGTATAGTTAATTAGTTTTATATCTAAACATAAAATATATTTTTGAAGTAATTTAGGGAATTTGAGGTGTGAAGCTTAGGGGAATTTTTTTTAGTTATTTAAATCTTGGAGTGATAGGGACAAAAGTTCAGAGAATATACCGAGGTGTTTGTTCCTGGGTTTGAACTTCGTGGGAGTTCATCTGATGAAATAGGTATATTGCAAGCGTCCATAACTATTATCCCAGGTGATCATAAAGACAAACTTGTCTTGTTCTGTCCTGAAGACCCCCCCCCCTCCTCCCGTGATAAATTTTGCGTATGCTTGGTGATCAACTGAAACATCTTACCTTTGGGTGGTGTTAAAACTTACCTGTGAAGATTATTATATGTGTATTTATGGCAACTCCCTATTCCTTAAAAGTTAGTTTCTACATGCTGCATATCTTTACGCTAAGAAGTATCGGATCACCTGAAGATTAATCCCCCCACGCTTATTCAGCCTTAAGATGAACTGCGCTAACGCTAACCTAACCCAACCCACCCCAATAGTGTTTAGGTGTTTAATTTTCTCCTAGCACAGATTAGCGGTGAAATAAACTTACAGCGCAGATGGCTTAATTTTTTTTAAAGAAACATGGCTCTTTGAATGGTTTGATAGAATGCCATCCATTTTTTTTTATGTGTTGAATTGATAGTGACCGAACAGAAGTTGACGGGCGGGAAGGAAGGTATAAGAGAACATGTTTCAGAGGAGTCCAGGTCCTTTATGAGCAGCAGGTAAGCTTTACTATTCCCCGAGGCACCAGTCCCACCCTGGCACTGGCACTATGTAGACTGTATCAGACCCTGGTGGTACTAGGTGAACTGTATCAGGATCTGGCACTAGGTGAACTGTATCAAGGCCTTGTACAGGGTGAACTGTATCAGGACCTGGTACTTGGTGGACTGTATCATTACCTGCACAAGGTGGACTGTATTACGACCTGGTACTAGGTGGACTGTTACCTCCTGTACAATAGTGTTGGTAGTCTGGTGTTTGTGCTTGACGCCATCAGAAAATATGTAATGTCTTATAAATATTTGATATTGGTATCATATGAGGTAATTTGTCCAATATTTTCATCGTATTATTATTAATTTTCTCGTTATTAATAGTCATTATTATTGTTAATTGTGTTTCATTGCTTATTTAAATATATTTCTAAAGTAAATACTAAAGTTACTATACAAGAACATATAATGTTCTAAATGTACGGTTGGTGACATATTAGGTTCTACGGTCCGTGTCTTACCGCTAAGAGTGAAACTTTTTGGGGCGAGAATTTTATCTGCCTTGAGAAAGATAGGATGTGTTACAGCGGAATATTCGTGCCGAGTAATATTTTTGGCTAGTATTTAATATATGGCCCGTTCGTCTATTGCAAGACCCGTTCGTTTAATACAAGACCTGTTCGTTTATTACAAGACCCGTTCGTTTATTACAAGACCCGTTCGTTTATTACAAGACCCGTTCGTTTATTACAAGACCCGTTCGTTTAATACAAGACCCGTTCGTTTATTACAAGACCCGTTCGTTTAATACAAGACCCGTTCGTTTAATACATGACTAGTTCGTTTAATACAAGTCCCGTTCGTTTAATATTAGACTCGTTCGTTTAATATAAGACCCGTTCGTTTAATATAAGACCCGTTCTCTTAATATAAGACCCGTTCGTTTAATACAAGGGCCGTTCGTTTAATATAAGACCCTTTCGTTTAATATAAGACCGGTTCGTTTAATATAAGACCCGTTCGCTTAATATAAGACCCGTTCGTTTAATACAAGGGCCGTTCGTTTAATATAAGACCCGTTCGTTTAATATAAGACCCGTTCGTTTAATATAAGACCGGTTCGTTTAATATAAGACCCGTTCGTTTAATATAAGACTCGTTCGTTTAATACAAGACTCGTTCGTTTAATATAAGACCCGTTCGTTTAATATAAGACCCGTTCGTTTAATACAAGGGCTGTTCGTTTAATATAAGACCCGTTCGTTTAATACAAGGGCCGTTCAACAATTAAAGGCTTTATTATTTCTCTGTCACCTTGCGTGTTATAAGACTTACTGCTTATGAAACGGTGTATTTTTGGTTTCGACCTTTTTACGTACCGGGAGTCGTAAGTCAGCGTCTGGGGCTTTGTATTCGACCCGGCTTGGTTTCTTGAGCGCTTCCCTTTTGTTTTTGCCCCCCCTCCCCCTCCCGTGTTTGTCTTCTTAGTTCCCCTCACCCCCTCTGTTTATCTTAGGTTTTTATCTTCTAATAAACAATAATTCCCATTTGTTTACCCTTGTTGTTTTGGTATGTCACTTTGTTTGTGTTTTCCTGTTTGACAGTTTTTAATTTTGGTTCATACTAACACAAAACTTGTATCAAATTGAACCGCTAATGAAGTTGTTAGAGTAAATATTATGCTCTTAGATATTTGAACATTGCATTGTTTAGAGTTTAGAAATTGAAATTCTTTATTCGGAAAAAACCCCAAAGTAATACATGTAAAGTACAGTGATTTTTTTCTCATTTCTTTATAAACTTTAAGACTGGTACACACTGCAATGTTATATCCTTACAAACAGTTGGTGATCTTCTTGAGGGAACGATTGACGTGTATCTCACCTACCTGTTTCTCATGGCCTGTATCCCTACTGTATTTCCCAGGCTGTGTCCTTGCTGTACCTCCTGGGCCGTATCCTCGCTGTATTTACCTTCCTGTAGCGTGTCTCCCCAGCTGTGTGCGTGACCAGAGGGTGTCTCGCGTGACGTGTCTTTGTCGCCAGGTTCTCCTAGTGCGTGTCCTCCACCTGCTGCTGCTGATGCTGCTGTTTTACCTGACAGTGTCCCGGTCTGGCCTTTTTGTCAATGTTCTCCAGCTATGGTTGTATCAGACCCTGCTGTGTTAGTTACTCTTCTTCATGGTAATGGATGCATCTTTGGTCACTACTTTTCGCATAATTGTTGTTGTTTTTGTTACTAATTTTTAATTGATTGCTGCCTTTTTAATTTAATTTTTTTGCGTGATTGTTGGATTTTTTTTACTTGTACTTCTCACCAGCTGAGTACCATTATGTTACTCCTCACCACCTGATCTTGAGTATGTAGTCCTGGTGACGGCCGTGTTGTGGATTTGTGGATTCCTGTATGAGTCGACATTCAAGTGGGTATAAAGAGCCTCCTTAGATAATTCACCTCATCACAGCTTTTAGATATTACGTGCCTCAGTCATCCGCTTGTGCATGGAACACTTCAGCCGAATATGGATGAGTTGCCAGATGCTTTAATATTAAACAAACCCCACGTTAAAGGCTTGTTCGTCTCATATCTTAACCAGCATTAACAACTTTCTTTTCGGTGTGGTGTTGCGTCTCTTGTCTTACCTTACGGTCGGTATTTCAGCCAGTATCTCTCAGACAGTCGACCTTAACACCACAGCCTCCATTCACACCCAGGGCCAGCAATAGGTTTTCTCAGCTCACCAGGATCATGTGTAAATTTGTTGGAACAGAATACAAAGGCTCTGTGTTCGACAGTTCTTAAATAGAATTTACTTCCTGAATTCCAGTTGTCTTTTATCTGTGGCTTACTTCAGTATTAAACAATAGATACAATTAAACTATAAAATTCAGGTCATCTTTGAGTTTGTTAAGTCTCCCCATTTCTTTAGGCAAACCATATCGGAGTCCTACGTTTGAATTGACGATTAGCTGCCATAGGTCTTGTCATTTGATGGAAGAGAAAAGCAGCTGTGAGTGTTTACTTTGCAACATTATGGTGTGATTATTTCAGTTGTTCTTGTCTATGCCTGCAAGTACTCGAGTGAACTGGATCACCCTTACTTCACCACCGTCCCCTTTTAACACTCACTCACCATGTACACAGTACGTGCTGGACATGTACACAACCACACCCTGTCTCAGAGCTAAAGCCATGACTGGCTCAGTCATTGGACCCAACTCTTTCATCCTCGAGCGTCGGATCTGTGACTGTTTGAGAATTGTAAACGGACTCTTTTCTTTTTTTCGTCTGTCTGTCTGTCTGTTTGTCTGTCTGTCTGTCTGTCTGTCTGGCTGTCTGTCTGACCGTTTGTCTTTGTCTGTCTTTCTCTTTCTTTTCATTCATTTTCTTTTATGCCACTTTCTTTTGTCTGTAATTTTCTCCTTTCCATTTCTTTTACCTTTCCTTTCTTTTACCTTTCCTTTCTTTTTCCTCTCCTTTCTTTCTCTTTTCTCTCGTTCTTCTCCTACACGGCCACGATTAAGACGTCTGTCCATGCCATGTTCTTCAAGAGGGAAAAAAATACACTAGTCCATAAGTCCATTGTAGAAATTTCTTATAGGGTCTTTCTCTCGGCTCCTTCCCTCAGAGAAAGCCGTGGACTGTGTATTCTGTTTTGTAGAGTAAAGTTTGGGGAAGGATGACCCGTAAACCTGCTCAATGGGAAGGTACCGGCAATAAAATGATAGAAAATGATGGTGGGTCGTAATATAGTGCAGCCGGTTATATATTACTGAGGCACTCGTAGTTCAACTTGGCTTGCCCGAGGGGTTATTGACCTCGTCTCTTCCTGGCTCTCGGGCGGCTGTAAATCTATGTATTCCGTGGGTTCAGGAGTTATAGTTTGATCAGATCTCCCATCACGGTAGCTTTTGACTGGCGGTTTCCATGACAGTATATAGTAGGGTTGAGAGACTGTAGTTATAACCACATTTTGGGCAGATTTCCGGCCCACCTTTTGACAGACTTTCATGACACTAGTTTTGATTGACTTCCTATCCAAGTATTTTTTTTTAATACTCATTCGCGCCTGACCTTTCTCTCCATATGAATCATCACTCTTATTGGACAGTTTTTCTTAAAATACGTGGATACAATACATACTGATGCCATAACCTTACGTCAGGTTTACTCTCGAGTTTAAAGACGTCTTGTGCTCCTTTCAACGCCTAGCAACACAAAGGACCTCCCCCCCCCCTCCCCACCTGACTGAGCTTCCGTCACAATCATGGTGTTTCTTTTTTCACCGTTGTTAAGTTCATCTTTGGTCGAATAACTACCTCATGCACCTTACCATGAGACATGATCACACACTAAAGACCAGCCGTTAGTATTTGGAGTTGGCAGAATGTGGACAATTAACACTTTTCGCCCACCAACAATTTTCCGTTCTCCAACATTCGTTCTCCAACACCCCGTTCTCCAACACCCCGTTCTCCAACACCCTCCATCCTTCAGCACTTCCCAACTCTGTAAACACTGCTCATATACTCGAAGTTTTGATTTAAGCTCTCCTGAGTACGACATATGAGTATGGTATAACCCGTAATTACCGTATCAACCCCGGAACTGAACTGAGACTAAATCAGTGAAAAATATAACTCCATAAATCATCATCGTCTATAGGTGTTAGGTGTTGACACTGCACGAGATACCGATGAGAGCAAAATCTGTGGCTGAATATCTTGTAGTCATAACTGAGGGTTATTTGTATGCATCAACCTGAACCCGACCTGGTTTTATGTCAAGTAAATCTCCCTCCTGATAAACATAAGAGTGGCTGGTGTATGTGAGATATATTCTGAGAGAGAGAGACATAGGGACGAAAAATTTGTGAAAGAAAGGATGTATTATCATGGGGAGGGGAGATCTGTCATGGGAGGGGAGATCTGTCATGGAGAGGGGAGATCTGTCATGGAGAGGGAAGATGTCATGGAGAGGGAAGATCTGTCATGGGGAGGGAAGATCTTTCATGGGGAGGGAAGATCTTTCATGGGGAGGGAAGATCTGTCATGGAGAGGGAAGATCTGTCATGGGGAGGGAAGAAATCCTTAATATGAGAAGGGAAACAGACTTTGAGAAAGGAAATTTTAAGGTAAAGGGAACGTGAGTGAAGCGAAAACGTAAGAAGATGAAAGAAAAACATGAAGGTAGAGAGAGAAAATATTGAAGAAGCAAGGTGAAGAAATTAACAATTACAGAACAGGGAAAACCACGAAGAAGTAGTTCATGGAAAATGGGGAAATTTATAAAAAAAATATGCAGTTCATTAATGAGAGTGACAAGGGGTAGAGTATGGGACAGGGGAAATATCTTTAAATAAGGCGAAGAACTTCCTTAGGAGAACAACAGACCATAACAAAGAAGGTACTAACAGTGGGGAAAATATGGTAGAAAGAGGGAAACACCTGAGAAAAACATGGAGTTGAATTAACACGAAAGGGAAAGGAAAATATATGATATGAAGGAAAAATTCACGTTTTAAAGGGGGAATCCCTGATATAAAGGGAAATTTTCTTAATATAAAGGGAGTGTCCATGATGTAAAGGAGAACCGCATGATTTAATGGGGAAAATCCGTGAAGGAAATCTTGTAAGTCTTTAAGAGAGAAGGCAGTAAATGTTTCCCTGACTCCTCTCATCTTTATGTGGGCCGAATCAAAGGAGGTGGGGGGGGGGTGGGGGGGCAGAATTATCATAAGAAGTGGGGGAATAATAAAAACGATGCGAGACGTTGAATGAAAATGGCAGAACAGGAATGGAATAAATATGGAGAGTGTGAGAAAATACACACACACACACACACACACACACACATCCACGCCGACTCACGAAATCCAGCAAAATTCAAGGGAAAAATCCACCCAGGAGGTAAACTGGATGCGGGTGGGCGGGAAGGGATAGGTCCAGTGACAGTCCACCGGGCCGCTCGTACATACTGCTTATCACTGGCTGAGACGACGACGGTGTGAGCCCAGCCACCTACACACTCGGCCTTTTTGTCCACATTGGAAAAGTAGAATTTATTGAGGAGGCGTCGGTGGCAGTGGCTTTCAGGAGCTGCAATATGTTTTGCTGTTGACGGGGAGAGAGAGCGGGAAGGGGAGGGGAGAGATGGGGGATTTAAATGGTTTTGGGGATTTTTATTTTTTTTAGTCGTGTGAAGATGAAAATGGAACGAGACATCTACGTAGGGTAAGGTTGAAGGGAGTCTTAAGTTGGTGTCATTATTATTATTATTATTATTAGTAGTAATTATTATTATTATTATTATTATTATTATTATTATTATTATTTATTTGGGAGGGAGAGGGAAGTTTTGGGTGACGAGGAGGTCAGGAAGGAAGATATTAAAAAGAATGTCTAAGGAAGAAGTGATCTAGGAGTGATGACGTCAAGGATGGAGAGAGAGTTGATGAGAAGTGAGGGAAGATATTAGGATAATGTCAAGGGGGCTGGAGGTATATAGAGATGACGCCTGTGGGAAGGAGGGAGGGAGTTGGGAAAGCGTTCAGGGAGGGATGGAGGAAAGTTAGGGATGGTGTTCAGGGAGGGATGGAGGAAAGTTAGGGATGATGTCCAGGGAGGATGAGAGGAAGTTAGGGATGGTGCACGAGGGAGAGATTAAATGACGTTACAGGAAGTTGGGAAAATTTTTAGTTAATTGCAGGAGGGGAATTAATGGTGGTGATTAATGGTGAGTGAACATGTGAAGCATTGAGTGAATGACGGAAGCATTGAGTGAATGAGGGAAGCGTTGAGTGAATGAGGGAAGAGTTGAGTGAAAAAGTGAAGCATTGAGTGAATGAGGGAAGCATTGAGTGGATGACGGAAGAGTTGAGTGAAAAAGTGAAGCATTGAGTGAATGAGGGAAGCGTTGAGTGAATAAATAAGGCACTTTGCGAACAGATAAGGTGTCGAATGAATATGTGAAGCACTGATTGAACAATTAATACACCAGGTGAACAAATTAAAAGGACTTGTGAACGAATTACATGCCTCCCTTACAAAATGCAATAACACAATCTACAGTTCCAACCCGGAAACTGACCAATCAACACAACTTATTATATTACACGAGTTTAATAGAGTCGGTAGTGATGGTAGTGGTGTTTGGTGGTGATGATGATGATAGCAGTGTGTGGTGGAGGTGATAATGATGGTAGTGGTGGTGGTGGGTGAAGGTGGCGAACTGTCCAGGGTTGGAAACTAAGTAGTGTCCACTGTGGTAATAATATGTTGAGTCTGCTGCACTTACGAGGAACTCCGGGATCGTAATATGGTGGATAAGGAAGACACGGGTGCCATTGAGAGAGGAGAATAGGAGGGAGGTAAGAGTATACAAGTGGAAGAGGTGGAGGGAAAGTTAATGGGTGTAAGGGGAGGGTAGGAGGAAGAGGATAAGGGGATGAAGTTGAGGTAGAGAATAGGAGGAAGAAGTAGAAATAGTGGATAGGAGGAAGAAGCGTATGGAGAGGATAAGAGAAAGAATTGGAGAAAGAGGACAGCAGCATATAGAGGATAGGAAAAAGGAAATAATTTTATACGGGAAGAGGAAGATGGGAGGAAGCAATAAAAGTCTAAGAGAAGGATAGGGACATAGTAAGTAAAGAGGAAGATTAAAAGGAAGTAATAAGAATGGAAAAGACAGCGGCAGGACGGTAGTAATGTTAATGTGAGAGGAAGATATAAATAATGGAATAACAGAAGGATTGGAAACACAAACCTGAAGTAACGTGGAAGAGGAAGACGAGAATTAAGACACGCACACACCCTAAAGAATAAGAGAGGAATAAGGAGGTTGAAAGGAACACCATAATTGGAAGAGAAAACTAAAAGTGGATGAGGAGAATGGAAAGAAGCATTAAGAATAGGAGAGTAGGATAGATAGAAGAAAATAATAATCGGAAATGGGGAAGAATGGATTGATAACGTAAAGGATAATGATAATAGAAGTAAATAATTAGTAGTTAGGGATTTTTATGACATATATTTGAAAGGAGATAATTGATAAGTAAAACTGACATTTCTTAACTATGACAAACGCGAAACTTATAATAATAATAATATGGTGAAGTAAGTGAATGTTATATAACCAGTAAAGTCACCTGAAGGAAGACGAAGGAATGTGACGGTGGAGGGGGGTTGTCAGGTGACTCAGCTCATCACCATGTCGACCTGTATCACCGCTATCACCAGGATGGGTCGGGCCCACCCCTGCACTGAGTGACAGTCACCAAGATAAAAGGGTAAGGTGGGAAGATCCTACTGTGAAAACTGTGAGTGTGAGAGAAGACCTCCCCATGTGCACGACGGGTGAGACACAGTTCATGGAGGACTGTTTGGTGTGTGAGGGAAGACCTCCCCATGTGCACGACGGGTGAGACACAGTTCATGGAGGACTGTTTGGTGTGTGAGAGATGACCTCCCCATGTGCACGACGGGTGAGACACAGTTCATGGAGGACTGTTTGGTGTGTGAGTGGATGACCTCCTGTTTGGTGTGTGGCCATGACCACAGGGAGGACTGTTTGGTGTGTGAGACATGTGCACGACGGGTGAGACACAGTTCATGGAGGACTGTTTGGTGTGTGAGGAAGAATGTGCACGACTCACCCATGTGCACGACGGGTGAGACACAGTTCATTCATGGAGGACTGTTTGGTGTGTGAGGGACGACGGTTACACCATGGAGGACTGTTTGGTGTGTGATCCCCATGTGCACGACGGGTTCATGGAGGACACATGTTCATGACAGGACTGTTTGGTGTGTGATGTGACCCTCCCCATGTGCACGACGGGTGAGACACAGTTCATGGAGGACTGTTTGGTGTGTGAGGGAAGACCTCCCCATGTGCACGACGGGTTAGACACAGTTCATGGAGGACTGTTTGGTGTGTGAGAGATGACCTCCCCATGTGCACGACGGGTGAGACACAGTTCATGGAGGACTGCGATGTCCCTCAGGACTCATTCAGTTTAAAACTCGGGTTAAAACACGACGACCCTCTTCAAGGGAAAATGTTGCTTAATAATACGGGCGTTAGCGTGCAGATAGGACCCGGCCAGACACAGGGGTAAGGTAGAGGTGTCCGTTATTACTTTTGACCGCAACTATACAGAACTAAACAAATAATGTATTGGAAATATTTGTTTTAACATTCAATGCCATAATATCCTGACCCTTGGGGTCTGTCAGACACACCGTTTGTCACCCTTACTCTTTAACTTAAATCCTTTGGCGCTACCGCTCACAGGATGAGTATAGGGTGCACAATAAACTAGCCGTTGTATGTGGCAAAATTCAAAATCGCATCCACGCCATCTTTACACACACCACACATAGATGACCAGTACGGATGAGCCTCGACCTGAGCCCTGACAGAACATTACAGTTTTACTAGTTCGTCAGGCCGCGGTGAGAAAGTATGTGAGAATGATTTTGGAAGTTGTATTTCTGTTCCTTATAACAAATTTTTGGTTTATTCACCTTTCTACTGATTTTTCCTTGTGTGTGTGTGTGTGTGTGTGTGTGTGTGTGTGACCTCACTAAATATATTCCCAATATACTTCAACGCCAATAAATTTATTTACTTGGACTCCATTAGATTTATTTTACATTATAATTAAAATCATTAAAGTTATTCTCAGTATGCTAGTTCCCATATAACAAAGGAAGGGTTGTGAAGCATTGTTCATATCTGAGTTAGTGGTTGGTTGATTATATGCTCCCGTGAAATGCCCCCCCAAAAACAAATCCCTTATGCTGTGGGGAGGGGATTATTATCGTTCAGTCAATCAGTCAGTCAATCAGTCAGTCAGTCAGTTAGTCAGTCAGGAGAGGTGGGTTTTAGACTGACTAATGCAACCAATAATCCCTTCCTCAAGATTCAGTAGCCCTCGGCGTGTGGTAAATAGAAAGTTAAGATATATTCCATGACCGAAACTGGATGAGGAAAATATCAAGTTGGGGCAAGTTAAGTGCAGTTTGCTATAAATATTGACGCGTGTCCACCAGTTCCCTCCCCCAATCCCTCCTCTCTTCTCACCCCCCCGCCTCTCATCCCCCTCTCCCTCCCTCCTTCTCTCTTCTTCCCTCCCCTCCCCCTCTCTTATCTTGCTCCTCTCCCTTTCCCTCCCGCCACTCCTTTCCCCTCCCCCTCCGCTCTTGTGCCCTACCCACTCCCACTCTCCCTCCTCCCTCCACGTCACGGTAATGTGTGTGTCCCGTCAGGATATGCTTTAAAAAATAAATATATTTCCTCCCGATTTCACTCATTACAGTTTTAACATTTTACCTAGAAATATTATTGAAAAAAAATAATGATGTGTTAAATAATATCTGATGCTCTCTTACGTTCTTTATGATGTTTGTTATAAATATTTGAGTTTATTAGAGAAATGAATTATTACGAGTATCTGCTCCCGTTTTAGGGTTTATGGGTTAAATTAATTACTTCAAGTACAAAACTAACTGTGATTAATATTTTGTCATTGGATGTTTGTTTTTTATACGACGTTAAAATAGAATTAAATACTTTGAGTATAAAATCAACAATTAGCAATACAGTATTTAATTTGTAAGATTAGTATTTTCATATAACACGCCATCAGTATCTCCACTTAACCCTTTGACTACGATGACAACGACTTAAGTCATCAAATATCGTACTGAAGGGATTAAGTATCGTACTCAACAGTTATGTCATTGTATTCAAGGGGTTTACTCATCGTACTCAAGGGGTTGTCGTATTCAAGGGATTAAGTCGTCGTACTCAAGGGGTTAAGTCATCATCGTACTCAAGGATTTGTCATCGTACTCAAATGTTCAAGGAATCGTACTCAAGGGGTCAACACAGAGGCGTGGGGCAGGAGTGTTTCAGAGGTGATGGGTGAGAGAGTTAATGGGAGCGGTGTGGGTGATGAGGGACGTAGTGAAGCTTGTCTGACCACAACTTCAGCACCGATTTGTCTTCATTCTTTTCTTACTTTTTAATGTTTTTGTTTTTATCATTGTTTTTACTTTCTTCCTTCTATTTTTCCGTTGTTTCTTCTTCCCCTCCCTTTCTTCGTTTCCTCTTCCTTTTCTTATATAATCTTTCTTCCTTTCTTACCTTCTACTAATTTACCTTTTGTTTATCTTTTAGTTTTTCTTCCCCTGATAATTTATTTTCACATTTACTTCAGCCTCCTTAGACTACCTACTTAATTGCTCTCGAACATTTGGACTATTTCCTCATATGAACAATAATGTCGTTACTTGGTTGTGTTTCACGTTGATCAACTTTGTGTGAATATTTGCAAAAGACGCGGATGATGAATTGGTGACTAACTACGTGATTTGACCCCTTAAGGATCCCGGACTTGAGGACGATTGAGTCCTATGAATTTTAAAATGAACAATGCTACTCCTGTTAGATTGGTATGGTTGTCAATATCCTTCGTCCGTTGTGTCATCTTGTCTAACACAAAATTGTAAAGAGACTTTTTTGATTGTGTGTACATTTGACTGTATACACGAGTTATGTAAATTGACTTGTTTGATTGGGTTATATCTTTATCGTTATATATTGCAGCTTGCGTAACAACAACAGATATTTGTACGTTGATGTAAAATACGGGAGGATTGGTGAAGACAGCCCTCAAACGTTTAGAGTGGTCGCCAACCTTCAGACTTGTGAGGATGGCACCGTGATTGATAGACTAAGAGATATCGAAACTATTAACAAAAGAGATGTAAATTTACTGAATAAGCTTCCTATATTTACTCCGTCCCAATTAAATACTTATGAAAACGTGAAGGTTGTGGTGGTGATTTTAATTTATCATTTTAATTTAACTTGTAATAAGGAAATTATTGTATTTTAGAAGAGATTATTACACACATAACCTTGGAGTTGTAAATCCCAATTACAGTTAAATTAACACTTAAGAGATTATAAAGAAAATTGATACGTTTCCTATATTTGATGAAGATAATATCGGTCATAAATCCCAGGAGCGCATCTCACTGCCTGTTGATGCTGGTGATTATTAATTAAGTTTTCATGTGAAGATTTTTAGTTGGTTTGAATAAATGAGATGATCTGAGTGGTGTATATATTATGGAGCAGAACTAAGGTGTGTATTATGGTGCTAAAGCTGCAGACAGTTGGGGCCAGACTAGGAGGTTCCTCAGAGTGGTCGAGGTTAGTCCAGAAATGTGAGATATAAACGTTCTCACTGTAGTGGCCAGAATTTTTGGGTAATTCCAAAAATGTTCGTCTAGTTCTGAATTCTTTGGAATGTTCGGATTAAGGTCAGAATCTTCCGGAATATTCGGGTTTGGGTCAGAATCTTCAGGAACTTCAAAATGTTACGTGTTGAGTTAATGAAAAGGTGAGAATTTATGGTACTTAAATTGTCCGGCATCTGAGGGTTCTTATCAGTGTTAATAAATGACCCATATCAACCAGTTATGTTCGGTGAAGACAACGGAGCAATGGAATCATTTAGTCACCCAGCCACACCCCAGAAGGTAATGTGAACCGGCTGTTTAGTCTTTTTCCCGATCTTAGTTACACCTGTATTTTAGAGGCCGGGCAGACACGTGACCCCCATAATCATTCAATATGCTTATTAAAATTTGTTTTAGTATTTGACTATTTACAGGAATTCACAAGCATATGAAGGTAATTACTTAACGTGTATCTATTGGTCAGTGGATTCCCTGTTGTATTTTCCCACAAAATAAAACATACTTAAAAAAGAAAGTTAGACTTGACCAAAAAAAATACGTGTGGTTCCGGTAACTCCACCCACCCAATTTTGGGCTGCAGAGCCAAAAGTTTTTATCCATCTGAAAAAAAATTCGTTTCCTGTGTTCCTTTCATGACAGCCGTGGTTCGGAATACCTTAGAAACCGAGGAAAACGTAACAATTATTTTCTTTGTGGAGTAGCAGCGTTCATATTAAAGAGCTGAAGTGAAAAGACAAAAAGCTAACCTTGATCTACCGATTTTTTTTTTTCAACCTGTCAATGGAACCTTTGATCTACTGTATAATAATAATAATAATAATAATAATAATATTATTATTATTATTATTATTATTATTATTATTATTATTATTATTATTATTATTATTATTATTATTATTATTATTATTATTATTATTATTATTATTATTATTGTGTTTTTATTGGTTTTCAGTATTGTATTTTTAGTCTTCATCATCTTCTTTTGTTGTTACGTTGTTGTTTTGCTAAGATTTATTGTATTATTGTTACTTTTGTTTTAGTTAAGGAGTTAATTTTATATGATTACTATTATTATGTTTTTCGTGATTGGTAGTATTTGTGTCACCTTTCACCTTATGAATATTGTGATTCAATTAGTGTTGTAAGTCTTTTTCAACTTTAATTTAATCTGTATGGTAATGTTGGCGGTGGTGGTGCCTGGCGTGTGATGGCGATATTACCATTCTGTCATACTTTCATTGTACTGTACTGGCCGGTCTCTGGGTTAAACTTTTGATACATTATATACATTGAATATTGCTGTACTGGTGGTAGGTATATCACGTTCTTTCCTTTCCTTAAGTATGACTTTAAAGGGGGACTAAATGTAACAAGAGTTCAGTGGACAGTATTTTTTGTAACTCATAAAACTTTTTTCTCTTTATCTTCAGGTATGGACTGAATCAGCAGGATGGACGTGTCTGTTTGAGGTATTTGTGTTTGTCGTTTATAAATTAAGTAGTTTTTTAAAGGTTATTTGCCTTTGTATGTCGCCTGTGATTGTTTTATGTGATTTCTCGTCTTTTGTTTTTCACGATGTCATTAAGCTTATGGGTATACATTGATCGATTAACGTGATAACTGGTAAAATTATGTAAATAAACCACCATTAACTCTATAACCCTCTCCAAGCAGTAATATAAGTTGTGTCGGCAAAATTCTTCTGTCGCCGTCTTGCGCTGAACCGCCAAACTGTCTGTAATGTTTTAGGCCAAGTTTAAGCGCCCCAGTATGACATGAAACAGTGACGAGAGACGGATGGGTGGACAGAAAGACGACACTTATTCCCATATCCCCATTTGGTCGAAGGATCTGGTTGAGGGGGGGGGGATATGGCAGGAAATAATGTGGGGTTGTAAATCTTTCAATGTGGGGGACGACCAGAGAGACTTGTGGCGGAGGGTGACGGTGGTGTTGGTGGTATTGGTAATGGTGGCTGGTGGTGTTACTGGTGATTGCTGGTGGTGATGGTGGTGTTAGTGGTGGTATTGGTGTTAGTAGCGATGGTGGTGGTAGCTGGTGGTGTTAGTGGTGGTGGTTGGTGGTGGTGGTTGGTGGTGGTGGTGACTGGTGAGGGTTTTGGTTGTAGGTAGCTGCAGACGATGACGGAGGCTGACACCCCTCTTTCCGACACGGAACACTGGAATCAAGCAGCAGGAACCACAGAACTTGAGTCAAGTAGCCGAAGTCGAGGGCTTGGAGCCACGGAGCAGGAGTCAGTAGCAGGAACCCTGGAACAGGAACCATAAAGCTCAAGTCAAGGAGAAGAGCTGCTGCAAATGAACCACTGGAGTGAAGTGATACTTCACTATATACGACAGAGGCCTCGACTTATGGAGACGGAGTCAAGGCCAAAGAATCTCTTGGTAAAGCCAGGGGCCTCACGAGTCTCGCTAGCACACACACACACACACACACACACACACACACACACACACCTCTCTGCTGGGGGAAGCGGAAGTGTGCCCCTGTCAGGTGGGGTGAATTATAAATACGGGTCGGGCTCTTGGGAAGAAGGTGCTCAAGTTTTTAAAAATGCCTCCAATCTTTTTTCCAGCAAAAGGAAAAGAAGGAAAAGGTAATTTGATGTTTGGATCACGTACTGGTGTGTGATTTTAGTGAATTAAGTAGTTTTGTTTGAAAAGCAAAAACGGGAGTAACGGAGCATAATACACCGGTAATACTAGGGGTAAAAAGGTAATTATTTCTGCCTAAATTCCTGTAATTTTGTTCCCCGAATATTCAGGTCGGCCCAACATTAGGGAGGAAAATTGGATTAGCAGAGGGAAAAGGTGGGACTGGTTGATCCAGTTAAATGGGAACCGTTTAGAAGTGAGGGTTAATGAACAAAGGAGAGGAAAAGATCTTTTAAGCTACTGAAGGAAGAACAGAAGGTAATAAATGTCTAATCTCGTAAAGCTTGGAATGTCAGTAGAGAGACAAAGTGTGTGTGGAAGTATGCAAATGTGTTAGAAAATTGTTAATGAGACTAAACTTGTGTTAAGTTACTGATTGGTAAAGGAAAAACAAAAGAGAGTTGTTGTGTTGGAAACAGAGCAGGAAGTGAGGGGACCAGTATGTGTGAAGGGTGAATGAGGGAAGGAGGGAGGAAGAGTGAGAGAGGTATTAAGAAGTTGACGGGGAGAGGAGGCAGAAGAGAACAAATAATCTAATAAGGGTGCAGGACACATAAAAATCATTAAAGGTTTTTAACAGTAAACTGACGTGGATAGCAGGAGAAACATGTTTTGCGGGAAGTTAATATAATTTTACAAACTGAAAAAAAAATGAATATTAAGTTCTTGGACCAAAGTTTAATAAGGAGCTGATGGAAAATTTAAGTTAGGCGTCAGCAGAAAATTAAAAAATACTGGACCGCTGGGAAGACTGTAGCCAAGACTACATGGAGCTGAAATAACGTGTGGTAGAGTCTGCCCAAGGTGTACTAAAGAAGCCATAATACCTGTGTTTGAGTGTCCCTCCGTGTTTACTTAAATTATCTAGATATTTATGATGAAAATACACACAGTTGAGTTAGAGACGACCACGACAAATTCGTATTCACTTGTCAACTATATCCGGGTAGACCATATCCGGGTAAATGGGGTGGAACAGGTGTACCAAGCCTCACAAAAGATTTTTATTATGGCATTATTGATTTTCCTGTCGGTTGACGATTTATGTACGTCCTCTTAAGCGATGGTGGTCGTCATTTATGTTACAGAAGACTCGGAACATCGGATTATTGAGTCCCATTTCGGGAGTTATGTTTGGGAATATTTTCAGTGGTTTGGATAATCGACTCCCTTTATATTCCTGTGTAACTATAAGATTAATGCACGGAAAAACCCACCGAAATTTAGAGGGATAAGACTCACTATAACCTAACTCGTAGGTGAAGGGGCGTGAATGTCTCTTATAGGTGCGACACGACCCTCCAATAGCTGCCCCTTCTGCTTCATTTCCCCTTAATTATGATCATTAAATGCTGTCGTAAATCACGATAAGAGACTCCATTTATTGTCTTACACGTTCCGGCGAGGATGGAGACAATTACTACTACACCAGATGGGACGTAGACGACCCGGCCCAACAGCACCTCGTATGGGCTGGCGCTGTGCTCTCCTCGCTGGCAGGTTTTGTTCCCAACTACACTTACATATTTAGAAGGGTTGGCCACACATTGTTAATATAGTCAGCTGCACGCCTCAGTTAAATTGTTACCATTTAGAGCCATATCTCTTGTATGTATGAGTAAATTTAACATTGAAAGTAAGTATTTGTTTGGCACAAAATCTACAAATACAAGGTATACGGTAATATGAGCTACGGTTGTCTTAATATGATACTTCATAAGAACTGTGACGATAATTAAATTTTGATCTATAAAATGGTTGGAAGACTATAAATTTAAGGTAAGATCTGGTGATAATAAGACTACAGGTACATGGGGGATATTAGGGTAACTTATATTTAATTATTTTATTAAGTGAATTTTAACTTGTGTAAGAAAATTATATAGACAAGAGATGATGTTACAAAATACAGTATATCACTTCTGTAATATAGACTCACTAGTTTATATAACATTAGGCAGTACTAAAGTTGGATAAAGGGACAGTTAAGCTAGGACAATGTTATTCAGTTATACAGCAGTGTGAATAATGTATAGTCACAACTCTTATATTTGGATACCAAGAGTGTTTTTAAGAGTTGATGTTACAAGGTTGTAGCGTCGGTTTACTGTGATGGATGTAATTGGTGTAATTTGTTCCACACTTTCCCCACGGTGATGTCTGGAGGTTTGGGACGAGGGTGAACACGAGGAAGGCGGCCTCACTAACTCAGGGTTTTATAGGTAATAATTCTCTTCTCCTAGAACCCGAAAATAGTTGTAATTAATTTCGGTCATTATTAGATTTAATTAAATACCAATATAGCACAGCTGTAAATTTGTGATATGATTATAAAACAAAATGTCATAGCAGTTAACATTGGTGTCAACAAAGTATAATTGCTTTGGCTAGACGATGATTAGTTGCCCCCACCCCCCCTCCACCCCCACACACAAGAGGGTAATAGGGTATTTACTTTATTAATACAAAAAAGTTAAGAGACTATATCGGGACGTTCCATTTACTGTGTTCAAGTAATGGAAGTGAGGGTTACATACCTGGAGGACGTCTTCAACAATCCCTATAAGACGCAATAGGGAATTTCCTTCAAGGCCGAGTCATGTAGGGAATATCTGATGGTATATTGAATGGCTGCGGATCTGGGTGACATGGACTGGGGATCTTGCCTTCAATATTATATAAAGAACCCATCCCCCTTCTTCTGTCTAGCTGACCTCGATACTGTCTTCAGAAGTGTACAGAAGTGTTGTTCCTCTATTGCTTGCACCAGTTCATTGTGATTGTTTCCTGAGGTAAACTTTCCCTACGAGAGAGTTAACGTGTTTGAGTGTTGACCAATTCATCGTGATTGTTTCCTTGGGTAAGCCTTAGCGTGTGTGAGTGTTGGTAACTTGTGAGTGTTTTTGTCATTAATTCATAACGATGGGCAAAGTCCTGTGTTTGTGTTATAATTGACTCGTACGTTTAATAACTAGTTGAGTCAGTGTGTTCTCCGTTATATTAACACGGAAATAATAATTAGGTCAGGAACAGGGGCAGATTCAAGTATAGGGTCTTTCCCTCTTACTCCCTTCCTTCTTTCCTTCCTCTTTCCCTTCCTTCCCACTCTTGAACACGAAATCATGCACAGCTCAAGGAACACCTCATACACAGAACCACTTATTCCTTCACCCACCACCAGCCGTGCTTCTAACACTTCCATTCAGCCTAGAGTGGGTGTGGGTAACTCTCCTCAAAGCTCTTCGTGACTGGAGATATGTATAGCCTAGCGTTCAACATTCTGTGGCTGGTTAGGTTAGTATGAAGGGAGAGGTCTTTGGGTCAGTTTTGTGTTCTCTCAATTGGTGCTTGCCAAGTAGATGTATGTATGTATGTACAGTATGTATGTGTGTATGTATTTATGTATGTATGTATGTATGTATGTATGTATGTTTGGGGGGAACTCCTGGACGCTCGTTGTGCTTATGTATAGTCCTCATTGTTATTCTATGGTCTGTCCGTGATTCGCTTTGATGGATATACATAACATCAGGTTTCCCATTCAGTTTTTAGGATGTGTTGTCATTGCTAGTTTTGCTTCATCGAATAAACTACTAATTATTGGACGTTCCCCATCATGTTAATTGATAAATGTATATTTATTTTCAGTACTTTCCCTCTGTACAATAATGCTGCTTCAATTGTACTGCCTCAGGATATTGTAGTCTTGTCTCAAGGTTCTGATTCATGCAAAGATGAAGTAATAAGTATGAGTTTTATATGACCGTGACTGGTCAATTGATGGTCATAGGCTTCCATATGGTGAAAGAATGGGAAACCAAGAGCTATTCCGTATTCTTATAGGTGAGTATTATAAGGTGCTGTCACAGACTCTACGTGCCCCGGCTTTGATGTGGCTCTCTGTTGATGACGGGCGTGTCGGGCGCACTGATGTTGACCCTCCCGTGATTTATGCCGTTACCGCTGCTGCTGTGATTGTTAGTGGTACGTCTGCTGTTACTGTTACGTTTGCTGCTGTGACTGTTAGTGTTACGTCTACTTTTTCTTTTACGTCTGTCGCTGTGATTGTTACTGTAACGTCTCCTGCTGTGACTGTTTCTGTTAGGCTATATCTGATATTGTTGCAGCTGTTGGTGTTACTGGTGTTTCTGTTGATGCAATTGCCTCTAGTTATTTATACTGCTTCCACTGTATTTCGTGCTGTCAACTGCTTTTTATTCGAGGCATCTTCTTGATGGTGTTCTTGCTGATATTAATTACTTCTTTTGTATTAACAGTGGTGATATTTGGTTGGTGTTCTGTGGTCATCATTGTATGTTTCAAATGGAACTCTCTAATTCGTGTGTGTGTGTGTGTGTGTGTAAGTAAGTGAGTGTGAGTGTGTGTGTGTGTTTTAATAGAGTTTAATATGAACCTCCTGTTAATATTATAACGTATTAATGCGCTTCAACAATTAAGGTTTCGATTCACGTATTCCTGCAGTGAAAAAAAATGTGAAATACATCTCTGGTGTGTTGGGATTTGCTCATCTCTCACTATTGTATGGGGGTAAATCGAAGGATAGTGGCTGGGGAAAGTGAGGGGACAGTAGGGGAGAGCGTTGAGAGGGAAATGTAGAAAGTGGAGATCAGGGATGTCCAACCAGCGCCCCTCTCCATAAATCAAGGTGCCAAAATGCGTTCCACCATCACATTAAGAGCTACTGTTTTTGTTTACGCATGTTTAACTTTTAACTTTGATGTTTATGTAATATATGTTTTTTGTTGGATCGTAATGCCTAATTATACAGTGTTATACAGTATCTGGTAATGATTAATTTATCAGGGTACCATTCATACAGCTGTGTGGCCCCGAGTACTGCTAGACATTAAGTTTGGACCTCTTGGAAAAAAGGTTGAGCATTACTGGTGTACATGACGATAGGAGAGGATTTTCTTTATTTTTCTCTTCTTTCTTTCTTTTTATATATACATTTTCTCTCGTAAGCAATATACAGGATAGTTAACGTGTACATTTATCGATGACATTCTTATTGGCTAATTTACGCCTAGACAATCTTTATTCTTATAGTTTTTTTTATTTTTTACAATATTTTGATAAAAATAGTATATCGAGGAAATTTAACTCCTTAATCAGAGTACAAAAAAATATACGGTGTTCTCTGTCTCTGAAGTAGAGGAAGTACAACAAAATGGTAACGTTAGAGAATATTTCGAACCATCAGGGTTAACCTTAACTTATGTATGTATATTATTCCTAAGACTCTTTGTTAGACACGAAAGAGAAATGTTTACAATAGATATAAAAATCACTATTCTGTGCTCGAAACTTGTAGCTTGTAATAACAGTAAACATAACGTGTATCGTCCATCACTATTGGTAAAAGAACGTTGTTTATTCGCGTGGAAAGTGTTGCATGGAGCTGGCCGAGTTTTACAGTCCCCTTCAGGTCTAGCTCTCGATATATACCTTCGAAAACGGAATTGGTGAGGTAAAACTGTATTATATAAAGTACTAGGTTGGGTTGGTTGGGTTAGGTTAGCTTAGGTGTTTAATCATTAGGTGAAATAAGCTGAGGTGCCTTATCTTCTTGTGTTCATAATAAGGATTAGCTTTCCGAGTCACATTATGGCCCCGAAACCTCTTATAAGATTTGTCCAGCAGGATTAATAAACACGAGTAACACCCAACAGAAAACATTGATTGGAGACCTTAATTAGATTCTTGGTAGGACTGTTGGTCTGGCTGCTGTATGTTTCAACAACCAGATTGATCGGTTAACAAGAGGTACGTACAGCTTAGGGGTAGAGTGGGCTGGGTGTGAGGGAGGAGGGTCAAGTAAGAGCTTCGAAATCCAGCTGCAGGTGAATTTCAAGTTGTGAGTCGTATATGGAGGCATCGTCGTGACAGCTAGGCCATTCATCACTACTGGTGTATAACGGCTCTCTTTGGACTTTATTTAATATATTTGTGAAAAAGGGGTTCGTCTGGTTAGAGGTTCACTAATTCATTCGTATTTTTTCCTATATGACCTTGCAAAAGATCGATAGTGTTTTCGTGCTTAAAATATATATTAGATAAGGTTCGAAAAACATAATTTATACATTTGCTTAATACAGTGATGTCATTGCGCTTTGGAATTCTCATTTTTCTCAGCTGTCATCTGTCAACAAAACTTTGTTATCGAAAACTGTGATATAAATATTATGTTTTGAGAACTTTACGGTGAAGAAAAAACTGGGCTCACTCACTAACTTAGTTGAGAGAACTCGTTGTCTCTCATAGCCCCGTCTCTGTCTACACAGCGGCTGTGTCAGTGTAACAACCTTATCGTAGATCTTCGGCGACCACACCCATGGTACCCAGGTATACTTAAAAGAATATCACCAAGTTATTTTCCAAGACCATCACGTGTTCCCATCATGTGTTCTGTATTTAGTAACTACAGGTAGAAAATTGTGAGGTATTGAGAGTTAAAGTTATGTTCCTTCAGTTTACGTATGTCACCTCTTTAGTCACTCGTGTTAATAAAATCTTTTGATACCTGTACTGTTGTTCTGCTGTTCTGTCAGATTTTTTTTCTTCAGATTAGGGACCAGAATTTCCAGTATTTTCACAGCGTGTTTTATCAAGCTCCTTGGCCTCGACGTTCCATTAAGAACATTGCTAGTGTTTAAAAAGTTCACGTGTTTGAGTTAATGTCAACATTGATATTTGTTGTAGATATTTAACCTCAACAAGTACAACAACCTTGACCTGCGATTGTTATTAGGGAGTAATTTTCCAGTCCATAGAGTACAGATAAATTGGACATAATTGTCTATAGTTGAACATCGCCCTCTAAATGTTCTTAACCTTTGCTGCCGGGATAGTTATTGTGTTATATTCCCCTTTATTTTTTACCCTTAGCTGGTGTAGTGAAGGTGTCCAGTTAAGGTCGAGTTCCAGTGTATTATTTATTTTATGTTATTTTTGTATTTGTTTTAAGTCGAGGTCTGTCTATCGTCCGAACCTTCGAGAATATAGAAACATTGTCAGAGGCCAGCAGCAGGTGCAGTATGTCCAGAGTGTAGTGTATTTCATGATTTTGGGAGAGGAGACACCAAAGTTAATTACAAATATTGGAACGCACAAGCAACTCCACGGGGGCGCCAGAGTGTAACACGACACGATGGTCATGCTTCCATTTACGTAATTAAAATATCCTAATGAAATACTTCCTTTTGTGTAATGGTTATTTGTACGAGGCTGTACACCAGTCACCCTTTATGAATATTGTATCCTTTATTGTACTCGAATGCGAGCTTCAGTCTTTAAAGTTTTCAAAGTCAGGTTTTTTGCAGAAAAAAGTGCATAGTTTACTTGTATATGATGTTTGTTTTTCATCACGTCTCTCAAGTAAAGTCATAGAATAGGATGAAGGATGAATAAAAATATTGAAGAAGCAGCAGCTGCTGTCGAGTTACAGACGAAGTGAAGGTAAAATTTTTTTAACAGTAAGAATCTGAAGAGAAATTGTTGAACCAAAATTTAAAAAAAGTGGTATTGAGCGATTTATATAATGCAAGCGATATAGTGTTAAGCTCATCACTGTTATAAGTGGGTAATCTGTAAAATATTAAGAGGATTATACTGTACCCAATAATACAGTAGTTCCACTGGTACCCACAGTAATAGTTCTACTGCTACAGTTTATCATAATTATGAACTACGGATTTAATTTTTACTAATACAACATTTTGGAGCCCGAGACATATCCTATGTTATGGTGTGTGTGTGTGTGTGTGTGTGTGTGTGTGTGTGTGTGTGTGTGTGTGCGCGCGCGTGCGTGCAGGGTGGGAGAACATGGCGTGTAGTGGTTGGTGGAGACTTCTCGACAGTAGCAGTAAACGGATGACAACAAATAAGAGTGAGAGAGAGGGGGGGGGGTGTTTGCACTTGCTTCCGGCCACTTTGCAATATAGCGGGGAAAGGGCTGCGAGGTTGACAAAAAAGTTCATATCCAGTGGGTGAGATAGATTGAAACATTTCTTCAGTACAATCTCACTCTAGACCAGTCCATGGAAAATCGAAACAAAATTCTACATTTGCTAATTTACTTGAAACTAATTCTCATTGTGATATGAATGAATGCCAAAAATTGAAGAAATACCCTTAAGAAGCTCGGTTGCAGTCGATATTACATTTAAAGTGATTTATATTTATATTGAACTGAACTGAACTGCATGAAATATTTCTACAAAAAAACTAAACTGTACACAGAGGATATTGCACGCATGATCAGTACGATAGTCACCCGTGAGACAAAATAAATAGTTCGAATATCGGAAACAACGAATTTTATCAAAGACTGAACGGTACGTGAAGTGTGAGTATAGTTCAGTAGGCTTAAATCTTGTCCTTGTGTTGCCAGGACACTGAACACGTCATTTTCTCACTCCTTTGATCTCTCACGTTTGTTAATGGTGCCAAGAGTCTTAGATGGTGTACTGTATGTTTCGCTTGCTCGGTGTTTCATGTGTGTAGTCTTAAACAACAAAACAGTTATACATTGTTTTTTTCACAGCGTTAAGACCTACTTCAACGTGCACTCCTTCCCCTTAGTCTCGAATATGTAATATGTAAACGTTTTGTCTTTACCGCTTTTGCTGCTGTTGTTTACATCGTGGTGGCGGCTAGGTGGGTGGACGAGACAGGCTAACGTGACCTCATGTACAGGCGTCTCATTTTAATGACAGTTTTTCGGACATAAATGACAAAAAAATGCAGTAAGAATATGTTTTTAATAAGGTTTAAATAACGTAAGTATTGTGTCATTGTGTGGGTTGACTGGAGTGTGGTGAGGGCAGGTGGAGTGGCCACTTGACCAGGGTGGGCAGGGAGCGGCTCACGACTCAGTGACAAGTCCAACACTGGTCTTGTTTACCCCCAGGATTGATGAAGCTCCGGCTGGTACAGTCGCCCACAGTTCCACCTGTTACAATGGGTGCCTCGTTTTGTTAGATGTGTTTGTTTACATTATAGTAAAACTCCCAGAATGGCCTTAAGAAACCTCAATAGTAGCCAGACTAAGGATGCTAAATAAACAAACATTTCACCTCTATATCTGGATGCAAATATTTATTGCATGGTTATCGTTTTAATACAGGTTACAAAATAGAACATCATTGGCTCCTCCTACCTGCTAGACGGTAGCGGTAAAGTGAGGTGTTGAGACGTAAGGAGAGGGAGGGAGGGGGGGACACACCTCACGCTGTCCTGTCTAGTAATGTGTCCTCAACGTGTAAATGCGAATTTTTATATGTGGATTTAGGTAATATTGGGATAGAGCAATAAAATGTTAGTGTGGTATTAGACCTACCTGTACTCTAATCGACTAATACAGAGTTCAGACTCTCTATGAATCATTCGTGGTTAATTTAGCTTTTATTAAGTTAACCGGCTAAGTTATCCTTGATTAAGTTAGCTTTGATTAAGTTAACCCATTAAGTTAGCCTTGATTAAGTTAGCTTTGGTTAAGTTAGTTTCTAGAAATATGTTTGTTATATATTTATTTTTTATAGAAAATGTACCACAAACTTTTACTTGGGCTGCACCACTATTGACTTTACCGCAGTCAAATTTTGTGCCATTACTGCTGACTTTTTTCCTGTCCTTTAACACTGACCTAATCTAATTCAACAGTTCCCCTCCAATACAATGAGCCTCCATTTTATGTATTAGTTTTTCGTGAGGGATCTTGTCAAAGGCTTTGGTAAAGTCGAGGTAAATCACAACACAATCCTGCCCATCGTTAACTGATTCGAAAACTGTTGAAAAGAATTATAATAGATTTGTGAGATAAGAACATCCTGCTGCAGGCACTGTTACTGGGGAAGTGTTAGCATCATGCTCTTCACTCCACCATCCCTTCCTTCAGCTATACACTACCTGCCCTAATTCACCCTTACCTATTACACCTTCCATCCTCCTGGGTTAGTTGGTGGTGTTCGGCTCCATTGATCCCCGTGGTCAGCCTCTCCTGGGGATATAACTTACCCTCCAGCCTTCTCCTCGCTCGTTTAATAGCTCCTATGGACCCCGTGTTCACTCCCCTCCCTCAAGCTCGGAGGTCTTTTGATGTCTGCTCCGTGTGGGTGGGTGTGTAGGTGGTCTTGTGTAATGGAGAGATGGGAGGTGTTATAGAGCTCGACCTTCACCTTCTCTGACCCCGGTTATGTACGCAAATATGACTCATCCATGGTGTGGGAACTAGGATGGTGCAGATGAGTGTGAGGTTTGCCCTCTGTAGCTGTTGATTATTGATACCTTGACGATAATAATAATAGCCTAATAATAATAAAGTTGTGGTAATTTCGATGTACCCTCTATATACATCGCTCACTATGCCATCAACAAAATGTTAGTGTAAAATAAAAATAAAAATGTAGTACCATTTTGGCCAACGTACTTGGTCACTTTTGCGTCCAAATTTCAACTTCCTATCTCAAAATTCCTGATGTACTGCCCGGACTAGCAAGAAGACAATCATATAAACGGTGGAACCAGTGGTTCCCCTTCCACCTGCAGAAACTCGTATCATCGGGGCACACGTTTCGCGTGGCACCCCGAGACAGAATAGGGGGGGGGGGGTGTACTGTAACCCTTATTGTTTACATTGCTGGAGGTGGCATAAAACACTTGCGAGCAGAATAAGTTAGTTAGGTTGTGTGTTGCTCGTATTTGCACGTCACACACTCCTGGATCGTCCGGCGACCTCCTCCGTCAGAGGGGTCGTTCTCGTGGTCGTAAACGAGTATATTGGTGATATCAACACCGTGGAAGCGATTTTCTTACCTTACTGTTAACACATTACTAAGACCTACAGTCCTCACGTCTACCGATAAATAAAATAATGAATAATTGATAATTATAAGAACATACAAAGTGACGTTGTCGATTATCATGATAATTACCAACCACATGCGCATTCACCCCGCCCCCTAATTATTAAGTCTTCGGGAATAACCGGGAACGTCAGTGTTATGATTTATCCCAGGTAGTCTCTAACCAGTCACCTGTTTTATCAATCGATTATAGTTAGCTGTCAAAGGTTTACTGTTATCATCATTAACCTGCCGTGATCGTAAGCAGGTCATCGTAATTATCAATGTTCTGGTTGTAATCATTGATGGGATATATATCACCCCTCGTTGAAAGCTTCGAGAACCGGATTCATTTTTTTTCTTCTTACGGGCATTAACCCACCCTGACACAGGTCACTGACCCACATCTGGACCTGGGGGGCGAAAATATAATAATAATAATAATAATAATAATAATAATAATATAGTAACTTTAACATTGATCACTAAGAATACTATATTATAATGAAACTAGGAATAATAATATTAACACTAACCTAAACGAACCTAGATAAAAAAATAAAGTGAAAACAGTGATAATCGTGGTAACATTCTCCTGTGTATTTACTGACGCCATGTTACGTGTGCAAGTCCAGATGATACTAAGTGTTGTATACTTCTAGTTCCTTGAGATAAATGTACAGTAAATAACAGGTGCCATTAAGAGGGTGCTGGCTCTGTCACGTCTATGTTATTAATATTGTCCACTCTGTATCTGTATGGCTAAATAAATTGTTTCAATATCAATATCGATTTAATCGGCCCATTTCACCCTGTGGAGGTGAGAGTAGGTCAAGCCGGGTAGTAGCAAGTGGGTGTTTGCCTGTACTCTGTGGTGTTGCTTCAAGGGATTATTTCTCCAATAAAATTCCACAACCCCCATCCCACACATCATGACCCCCATCCCACACATCATAACCCCCATCCCACACATCATGACCCCCATCCCACACATCATGACCCCCATCCCACCCCTCATGACCTCCACCCCACCCCTCATGACCTCCACCCTACCCTTCATGACTCTCACCCTACCCCTTATAACCTTTACCCCCACCCTTCTTTTTCTGGTCTCACACGACCTCCACCCTCTACCCCTCATGACCTCCACCCTCTACCCCTCATGACCATAGCCCTCACCTCACCTTCCCTCACCACAGGAAACTTGAGCCTGGTGGTCGGTAACGCTCACGTCGAGCTGGGGTGTTAGGCGACGCCACTGTGATGTATTAACCAAGGGAGGGGGGACAAGGGGGATTACAAAGTTGGATTAATCTGGAGAAATAGTTCCCTAGGTGGTGGACAGTCATTACTCTGTTATTGGTTTTCTGGTCCCAAGCTTCGTAAAACCCCTCACTTGTTGTTGTCGTCGTTAATATTGTCAATGTGTTTATCAAGGAATTTGGGGAAACACGGCTGTTTTCCTTCTGCACGAAATGTTGTTGTCTGATATGGCAGTTTTTAGATAATTTTCTGAGTTATTACCCGGTATGTTTGATAAATATACCATTGTCTAACATACGTGTGTAATGTGTATGTCTGTTGTAAGGCTTTTATGTAATCTACCCGACACTGTATACAGGTTTTTCCTTGTACTAACCTGTCGTATTACGTGCTGTTTACACTTGTATTGTAGAGACGTGTGTAATAATAATAATAATAATAATAAAACGGTTTATGAATAGAGTTGCAGCCGATGGCTGAAAATATACAGACTTACATTTGATTTAGACATAATGATATAATATGCATTGAATACATTTACAGGGCTGTACAGTACATAAATCAGGAGTTGTTTATTATTTTAACAATAGATGGGATGGTGCTGTTCTTATATCTATCGGTGCGGGCTCTTATGGGCTGTATTTTGTTGTAGTGGCGGACTGCGCGAGTTGGGTGGGGGGCTGCAGGAGGTGGCGATGACGAGGGTGGTGCAGTAGTCCACTGCCAAACCTTTCCAGTGCTTGGTGGTGGAGGTCACTGAGGGATGGCATTTCCAGGGTGGAGAGAGCGTTGGTGTAGCCGGAGTATTCTGCAGGCCCTTTTCTGTACCTTCTCTAGCTGGCGTTGTGTGTGTGTGTGTGTGTGTGTGTGTGTGATGGTGTTTTATACCTTGCATTTCCACACCTGAACTGTGTCATGAGGGACGCAGGTTTTCAGTGTTTTGGCAGTGTTTTGCCTAACTGGATTTTGAGTGTTAAAAGTTTCTCTTCAATTTTTGTCAGAGTTCATTTTTCTTTTGGACAGTTATAACTTACACTGTAAATATACATCTGGTGTTATGGTGCAAATGAATGACTCCCCCTTTTTTCCACACAAAATAACATGTTGAATTTATTTTTATTTTTTTTTTATCACTTCTACTATTTTTGTTCAGTAGTGTTAATAGCTGATGTAATCAACCTTTTACAGCTATGAATTTTAATGGGATTATCGACTTTTTGGGGACAACTACTGTGTGATTGATGTTTTCATTGCAATTATTCTAGTTTAATGGGAGATGTTGCGTCAGAGAGAGAGAGAGAGAGAGAGAGAGAGAGAGAGAGAGAGAGAGAGAGAGAGAGGCCTACATGAATACATGGGTTCAAGTATGTTTCACTTGTTTGCAGCTAAAAAAAGGAGACTACTCTTATTTCCTCACATATCTTTAATCACATTAGTTTGTATAGTGATGACATATAATGCACTTGTTTTATTGAGCTCTGGAAGTAAACCGTAGATTATTAACATATTGACATTTATATTACGGTTGAAACAGTTTGTTTTGCCCCCCCCCCCAAAATATACAAATACAAAGTGAATAATAACACTAGTAGTGGCATGACTGAGCCAAGTGAGACCCTGGGCAGTGGGCACTCTTAGTGACAACTGAGAAATACTGTATATTTATCTGTAGGAACTATTATTAAACAGTTAGTATCATCGGGATTACAGCATGTTAACATGTTTCATGGAGTTAGTAAACATACGCTTCGTGGAGGTAAAATATACTGTACCAATATGTTATAATGTCTTCTATATGAGTGGTCGGTCGTGTCGTATCCCACAAGAAAAAAAAATAAAGACCCCCCTCCACCCCTGCTGCCCCTCCTCACCCTCCCCTAAATCTGCCTGGGGTGTGGCGTGGTGTAACAGGGGTGTAACCTAACCAAACGAGATGCACTGGTACCGGAAACCACGTCAAAACTAAAATGAATTTACGAGTCAAATAGTGAAGAAAGTTAAGACGGGAGTGGATGGTGAATAATGATGTGTGTATGTGTAAAGAGGGGTGGATATGAAGAGGTGTACAAGAGAAGGATAATATATGAAGGTGTAGGATTATAGGTTATGAAAATGGATGTGGTGGGTGAGTGGTAACAACGCTCGCCACCTGTCTTACGGTCGCTGATTTGCGCCCAGGGCACCCCCAGTTCATCAAGTTGTAATGAAGTATTTGACTTTATACTTAGGGAACTGCCGGCCGCACATGTGTTCTTGTGTACTGAGGACTTAGTATCCAATATGCTGTTATCCAAATTGTTTCTAACGGGTCATCAGGCTAATGGGACCTTAATTCACTTTCAGTTTACTAAATGGAAAATATACGAATGAGTAGGAAAAGTTAAAAATAATGTTCGGTAGTTTAAGGATAAAGGTTATTTATAAGATTCCAAAGTGTGCCTTATAAAAGAGGTGGTTCAGGAGGAAACTGTTGAAGAAAATTAAGGATTAAAAAAACTTACAAAAAAAAGATCAACGTTATATCAGGGTTAGAAAAGTACAATAGAGGGCGATCGAAAAGTCTCTGTGCACCTGTAATACATTAAATAATAATATAGCTATTTATCTTCTACTTATAAAAATGTAGCTAAAACACAGAACTATTACATGGTTAATTATTGCAAATGTACAGGGAATTTTGGTTCAACCTGTATTTATGTCCTTGTAGATGATATAATGAAGAGTAAAGTGCGAGAAGATTTATGTCTCTTGAAGGATTTGACGAGGAAAAAATAAACTGAGGGAGTTTTACTTGACCTACATGTTGTAGAGATTTCCACGAAAACATCTCAAGAGACAATCTTATATTTTTCCCATTAAGATAGAGGTGTCTGTCTGTCTGCCTGTCTGTCTGTCTGTCTGTGGGTAGGTGTGTGTGTGTTATGTGTGTGTAAAACGTCTTGGTCAGAAAAATCCCAGCTGGCTTCAGGAGGGACTATTTATTTTGCTGGCCCCTGTGTTTACCTGGAGTCTGTCAAGACCAGTAGATGACGGATTGCTGCTCCCCTTACCTCCACCCCAGCTTGTGGTTCACTTAAAATCAATATAATTAGGCCGATGTATTTATTAGGGAGAAATCACGTTTCATCCCCTAAGGACTGGACGGCGGTCTGACTGTATGACGTTTCTTTACATGTAATTGTGGTCGGCTCTCACACCTCTGGCGATATTTGGTGATTAAAAATTATATAAAGGCTCGGATTATACATGAGAGAAAGTGGAAGGTGATGGCCGCCCTCCATTACTCTTAGCTGCTCTTCTTTCAAACATTTGTGGCCAAGATGGATGGTAGCCTGACTGGGACACCGCTAGAGTAAAGTCTGGGGTGTCCAGTTTCCCCCCAATTCTGGCAGATGACCCTTGAGGTGAACACTTGACTCGCCACCACACTATACCGCTGTGCCAAATCTTTCCACACCACACCACACCACACCACACCACCCCGCACCATACCACATGTGTTTTCTTTTGTTGTTGCTTAATGGAGATAGTGCCAGGGTCAATTACTTCACGATAACTGAAACTCTTGGATAACTACAACTTTGGACAATTACGACTCTTGGATAAATACAACTCTTGAATAACTGTAACTCTTGGATAACTACGACTCTTAGATAACTGCAACTCTTCGATAACTACAACTCTTGGATAATTACTACTATTTGATATCTAAAACTCTTGGATAACTACGACTCTTAGATAACTACGACACTTGAATAACTACAACTCTTGGATAACTTACATTTAGTTAACTACGATTCTTAGATAACTACGACTCTTGGATATATACATCTCTTAGTTAACCACAACTCTTAGATAACTACGAAGCTTAGTTAAATACGCCTCTTCGCTACAGTAAATGCATCTCTTAGATACAGTAACTGCGTCTCTTAGTTAACTATTAATTAACTACAACAACCACCCAAGAAATAGGTAAAAGCAGTAGCGGCCGAGTCATGTAGTTGTTCCCTTTGATAACACGACAACTTGGAAAACAGAGAACAAATTCTTGAGTGTCAGAGTCAACCACTTGACAACGACGAGCACTCCAACGAAGGTGAAGAATGTAGCCGCCTATCTTGCTTAGTGTAGGGGCCATTAGGGTGTCAGATCATTGTTTTAACCACCTCCTTTGTTCCTGGGTCAAATGTCATCACCAGTCTGCCCCTCACCATTGTCACCATACTTCCCCCCTCTTACCATTGTCACCACTCCTTATCCACCACGTCTCCAGTGTTCCCCTTACCATCATCACCACCAGTCTTCCCGCACCACCATCATCATCACCACCAGACTTCCCGCACCACCATCACCACCAGTCTTCCCGCACTACCATCATCATCACCACCAGACTTCCCGCACCACCATCATCATCACCAGTCTTCCCGCACCACCACCAGTGTCAAATATTTCCCCTTAAAAAAATGCATCGTACGTTATCTCTTCATCATCCATCCCATTTTGAGTAAGTCTCACCGTATGCTCATTCTATAGCTTCTTCTCTCCTTCTTCCACCTCTTTCTTCCATTATGCCTTCATTCCATCACCCCATCATCTCCCCCATAATCCCCCACTGTTCACTGTATATTCCGGGTCATCTCCTTAAAGCATGATATCATCTCTCTCCTTCTTTTTATCTCCCAGCTCATTTCACTATCATCTTAACATGATAGCCTGACTGGTATCCACTATCTCTCTGCCATGGTGTCGCGTCGCCCATCGTGGCGTCATCTCACCCAGGATGCCTCGTCTTTATGTCCTTCCTGCCACCCAGCCTTGTATCATCTCAGTCCCATCATGCCTCTCTACCAGCTTCGTGTGTGTGTGTGTGTGTGTGTGTGTGTGTGTGTGTGTGTGTGTGTGTGTGTGTGTGTGTGTGTGTGTGTGTGTGTGTGTGTGTGTGTGTGTGTGTGTGTCATGTGTAGCTTTACCTTTCTTGTGTATGTGTATTCATCTTCCCTTATTATTCATTCTCCCTTCCTAAGTATTCCCACCCTCAGTCTTCCCCCCTCCCTAGGTATTCCCACCCTCAGCGTTCCCCCTCCCAAGGTATTCTCACCCTCAGCCTTCCTCCTCCCAAGGTATTCCCACCCTCAGCCTTCCCCCTCCCTAGGTATTCCCACCCTCAGCCTTCCTCCTCCCAAGGTATTCCCACCCTCAGCCTTCCGTTTCACTAAGTATTTCCCCTCCCCAAGTCTTCTCCTTCCCCCACGTCGTCCCATACCTAACATTCCCTCTCCTCAAGTCTTCCCCACACCAGTCTTCCTCTACACCCCCCTCCCCTGATCCAGTATGGATATGAGTGTGGTACCAAGGGTAGCTTATGACCCAACACACAGTCTGGATGACCCGTTTAAGTTTCATGTTTGCTCCTGAAGAAGGTGCCGCTACTCGCCCTGCATAGCAATGTCGAGTAGATACGTGTCACGGGAAGAGGGGGTTAGGTACCTGTGGGACTCGAAGTGAAATGCGATGGGACTTTGGGTGTCTGAGGAAGAGGTGTAACTATGATGGGGTTGTGTGTGAAGGCTTGTTGCGTGTTTTGATGATGGGAAGCATATGGATGAGAGTAGTATAAGATGAATTGGGATGAGGTTAAGGGTGTTTGAGGCAAAGTATGAATTGTGAGTGTTGCGTGTGTGAGGGTCTGTTGAATATTTTTTTTTTGTGACTGGGGGCGTAAGAATGTGCGTGTGAGAAGAGTGGGTCATCATTCATGCATATTAGGTTTGTGTGAGTTGGTGCTCATGGAGAATTGCTTGATAGATGGATAGAAAGATTGACAGACAAATATATCTATAGATAGTTGAATGAATACATAGAGAGTTTGGTACAGTAGTAATTTAGCTGCTACTGTACATACATATTAATTGATGAGATGAGACCGTTGGTACTGATGATGTTAACTGACGGTGACTCCTCCTCCCTTAATCTTCCTCCTTCTCCCTTAATCTTCCTCCTCCTCCTCCCTTAATCTTCCTCCACCTCCTCCTCCCTTAATCTTCCTCCTCCTCCTCTCCCCAATCCTCCTCTTCCCCCAAGTCCTCCTCCTTCCCCTAATCCTTCATCTTCTCCCCAAGCCACCATCTTCCATCTATACCTCCTCCTCCTCCTCCTTTTCTTCCCCTAGTCCGCCTTCTTTTCCTCCTCACGCTCCTCCCAGTTGTCAGGTTTCTAGGTAACATATACAGCCACAATTCCAGGTAATGCTTTAAAGCTTTACTCAGCACATGGACCAATAAAGCTCAGTGACCACATCCCAGTAATTGTTACCATCTCGACCATGGCCATTTCAATTCCAGAGCAGCTGAGAAGACTATCCCTGAATAACCAAACAACTAGGCATTCAGGTACCGGATCACAAGATGGCTTCCGAGTCTTTAAGTTATTCTTGAAAACATTGACGATGGCTCATGTTACCTCGTCATTGAAGAAGCCTTGAGCGATGAAACTATTCACATCACGTGCCTCAGATTTCTATTATATGCTAAAATCGACCAAAAACTGTAAGCCATCACGAACCACTTGATTGTTTTAAGAAATGGTTGGACCTACGAGTTAATTCTTCCATAGCTGTAAAAAAAAAATAAGTTCCAGCACCAACGAAAGCTTAAGAAGTAAAGGTAAATATTTAAGAATAACGTACAACCTCGTTCCTGGAATCACACAAAGTCCTCTGTGGAAGCGGTAAGACGGAGACCTTTTTATCTTGAGAATAAAAGTCATGATACACCAGCACAGGGACCCCCAAAAATATATAAAGCTCTTCCGAGACACCTGGAGTAAAATCCCTTTCATGTCAGAGGAGGAAAATGATGACTCTGACTCTGGGGTGGGAAGACCAGGTTAAAGAGGATGTTGAAGGTCTCATTCATGCCCTCACCACACACCCAACCCTCACCATACTATGTCTTCATCATAATCTCAGCCCTCACCATACCCTCGGCCCTCACCATACCCTCGTCCCTCACCATACTCTTAGCCCTCACCAGGAAGTAGAGGTACTGTATATAAGCTACTCGACCAGAACACAAGGACTAGGAGGTTTACCTTACCTTACCTTACCTTACCTTACCTTACCTTACCTTACCTTACCTTACCTTACCTTACCTTACCTTACCTTACCTTACCTTACCTTACCTTACCTTACCTTCCCTTACCTTACCTTACCTTACCTTACCTTACCTTCCCTACATATACAAAGAACAAATCTCCCGGGAAAACAGAATTAACCAAAATGCCGACATATTGCTCAGCCTCCCTCCTTCAGTAGACCATCTGTCCTAGGAGTATGCTATAAGGTTATCCCCGACTCAACAGTTTATTGCGTCCCTTACAGAGTCAAATTTGCTTTTAATAAGAATGATCTTTTAAGGTAAACTCCGCTGTCCAGTAAACTGTTTACTTAGTGCTGAAGAAAAAATATTGTACGTTTATGAGAGGATTTTCAATACCAGACCCAGAGTGTACTTAACCAAGTATTTTCCATATCCTTCTGTAGTTTGGATTCAGATAGGGAAGGGGAGCCACACAAGCCAAAGAAGTGATGTCGAAGCTAACCTAACCTAACCTAACGTAAGCTAAGCTAATCTTATCTAATCCAACGAAATCTACTCTAACCTAACCCATCCATATAGCTTTAGGGAGTTTAATCATCAGGTGAAATAAGCTGGGAGGGGTGACTAATCTTCAGGTGATCCGTGATGGGACTATATATATATACAGTTTAATGACAGCAAACTTTGCCACCTGGTACTGGGGGATCCTGTTGTGGTGTCGTACAGTACTACTTATATCATGCCAGACAAACTTAGCCTCTCTGACGTAATGCTCAAGACATCATGTAATTTGCTCTTAAGACGGAACAACACATAGATATGAATAATTAAGATTGGGGCCCATTAGAACTAGGGACCATTAACACTGGGCCCTAATCCATATTGTTAGGTTAAGTTGGACCCCAAATGACTTATCACCCCGATAATTTGTTTTTCTGTATGAAGATGTTATAAACTATCAGTGGAGAGAGACTAATTATGACAAAAAAATCCAATTGACGAAACCCAAAAACGAGTTTAAGTTCCAAGTAGTTAGACCCTTAATTAGTCGAAGGTAGCATCATTTTCCTTTCAGGTATATATAGTTAATTAGATACGACCCGTGTCAGTTATCGAGTCATTATTTTAGGGCGTGGTGGACAAAAATAACTAACCATTTAAAAAGCCAATACGTTTAGTTAAATATAAGAGTCATGTTAGCGATAACCATCTCTTGTTTCCTATTTGGTCAGTAGTGGTTGTATCCGCTCTCTTCTCCGGCCTGTTAGAGAGTGGTGGTGAGTGGTGGGAGGGGAGGGGAGGTGAGGTGAGTGGTGGTGGTGGTGGAGTGGAGGAGTGGGAGTGAGTGAGTGAGTGAGTGAGTGAGTGAGTGAGTGAGTGAGTGAGTGAGTGAGTGAGTGAGTGATATATTGGTTACAGATTTAAGTTTAGACGTTTATCGAGTTTCAGTTCCGATTCCAATTGGATGGGAGGGCCATGGTCACCAACCCTCAGAAATGATTATGGCACTTGGAGTGATTGATTGACTGAGACGCTGTTTTAAGGGGCACGCAAATACTACTCGGGAGTGAGAGGAAACGACTTGAACGGGAAGACGGGTTTGGTTAGGTGAGGAGGTTTATAATTTTTTTTAAGGTTCCTCTCCTCATTAATATCGAGAAGACATTATTCTTGTTCACTGTAGGAGAACAAACACGATAATACATATAATTTGCTTAGTAAGTGTTCCTGCTCGGTGTTGACGAAGAACAAATATTAATATGGATTTCTGTCTCCTCGTGATAAAATACTCTTGGAAATTGTTTCATTGGATACTCAGTTCCTGTATCAGCATCATGAAGACTTGAACCACAAGGAAATTAATTAACGATCTGGACACGGACAAAGCGCCCTAATTACCGGCGTGATCAAAGTAGTTAATGAGGCCATAATGAGGATATATATCCAAGTGGAGGGACGGCAGGCTTGATCGGGCTTAGCTGTGAACGAACGTCTTTGTCGGCCACCATGATGGGTTAATTTCACACTTAGTATAGTCTGTTTTATGTGGTGAGACCCGCGTGCAGCAGGATGGATGAGGCCAGTTCTTAAAGACGTAGTGGAGATTTGGGGCCATGGCCAAAGGTATACTTTTCTCATGTTGGTTAAACAGGTGCAGTGACCACACACACACACACACACACACACACACACACACACACATGCCTATAATCTTTCATATAAACAGCCTCAGGGATATATGACCAGAAAATGGTATCGCATCTATTTAACTCTACTGAGAATAAATAATATTTCTTGTTTACATAAGTTACCCAACAATCTTTTAATCTTATCTGGATCAGAGGCGGGCGAGGGCTGAGAGGAACAGGTGCAGGGCGCTGAACCCTTAACTCTTGCTCACCATTACTGAGAAAAAATGGCAAATATTTATCAAATAGTAAATGAATTAAATTAAAACACCAAAAGTGGTTTTATAGTTCTGGTGGATTTGTCATTGTGTTTTCCATTTCATAGCTTTACTGTTGTATTTCATAATCTTTTTATGGAAGTTTTCTCATGGTACAGTATATTAACATATGTGACCGAAAGTCACGGTACCCATACACTAGAATATATATATATATATATATATATATATATATATATATATATATATATATATATATATATATATATATATATATATATATATATATATATATATATAAGATCAGTTAACATACAACGATCAGTAGTATACTGTTCTACAAGTCAATTTTTGGCTGAGTTATTCCAATGGGTTCCTTCTTGTGTGATTGTATGAAGTTGTTAAACCGGAAACTAACACAAAAGATGCAAGGTCACACAGCCCACCACAATTTTCCGAGCGAGCGGTGATACCTGGAGTACATGTGGAGAAAGTGGCCACCCGCCCCGGTGACTGATGATCCACTTAATTATTGATTGTGGTTCGCTCACGATTCTGTTTGATGCTGGGTGTACACAGTGAGGGGCCAGGGAGCATTAATTCCCTAAGTGTTTTGTGAAGTACTTGACCCTCTTCAAGCATAGACCTGTTGTCGAAGTGTTTAATGTACTTCTCTTGTGAGGGAATGTGTGTGTATACATATGGGAACGCCTTTGTTAATATAATTCGGGCTAGTCTACATAACACACCAGTCACCCCAATTTTGTCAAGGTGACACTAGACCTGTCCACATATGCAGGGTATCCAGCCGGAATACAGAATCAGATGGTCTACCACCTGATATCTTTTACACAGTTCACTTTTAAATGAGGTTTTATTGTAAAAAACAGTTCGGCGTCAGACTATCACAGGCTGGGTCCCTTCATCACTGTAGTATAATAATCAACACCCGGTGGGTCACGACCTTCGCCAGAGGCACTACCATTATTTGGACTGATGATATATATCGAGGTGGTTCTTATACAGTACCTGCGATCACTCCAGCATGACAATGGGAACGGATTCTTGACCTAGAATTAAAGTGGTCGGAGCTCTGTATGATAAAATGAATGTAATGTACTGTAGGGGTTCTGGCATCTTAAGTGGGAGGGGCGGCGTGTGGACTCGGTGCTACCCTCTTCCCCTTAGAGACGACCCTCATTATTGTATGACTTCATTCATTTTGTATTACTGTATTTGATTATTGTTATATACTGAAGTTGAAACTCTAACCTTTACTATGACACCCAAATAAATCTAGTAAAACGGTTAAAGACATAATTATGATGTATTGTATATGCCGGTACTCTCCTTGTTAGTTGAGCTCCGAGGGTAGGTGTGTTAGTGAGGGTGGGCGGGAACTTTGCTAGCTGTAGGTAGGGTGTTATAGGGTTTGCTGAGATAGGGGTCACCGCACCGGGATGTGATGGCGCTGAAGGTGACCGGCGAAAGTTAATAGTGAGAGAGAGAGAGAGCTTACGAATGCTGGGGTATAATAGTTCCTTGTTCAGCATGTAAACTTTGTGATAAACCTTTAAAGCATACACTTGAACATTATATTATTGAATGTGACACTCAAAGACTTCAGGTCACCTGGCTTATTGTGTCATGAAATATGTAATTACTACATTGAATCAGGAGTGCTTGAGGACATTTTTGCTGTCTATCCTAAATTTGGTAACCCACCCCGATTAGTCCTCAAATAGAATAGGACTTATACTGTATACGTACCACTGTCCTGCGTGGCAGTGAACAGTGATAGTACTCTCATGAATATGACCTATACTATTATCCTCTTTGTGTATGAACCTCTGTTCTGCGTGGCAGTGAGAAGTGATAGCACCCCTAGTGCCAAGACCTGACTGAATTACTCAGAATAGGCAAATTGTACTCCAAGCATTGCTAAAAAGTAGTTAAACTAAAAAACATTTCTGGTCAAGCAGTTTCTCTTTTTCGGACCTTGAAAACTTACATAATTGAATTTAACTATTGACCTACTGTGATTAGGCGAGAATTTTAATTGGAGTAGTGATATAATATAACTATGTTGATTAGTATACTGTATACAGTATGTACAGACGATAAAAAATATCTATAATTTTGTGTTAGAAAATGACACAACGGTCGAAGGATTTTGACAACCCTACAGGGACAACAAAAGTCATAAGAATGGAGGAAACTGCAGCGGGCTTATACTGGCCCATACTAGGCAGCCTGGTTTACACCAAACCTCTATCGCTCATATATCCGTCCAACCATATATTTGAAGCTACCCAGCGTGTTCGAGTTTATGATGAAGTTCGGTAACTTGTCCCACTCATCCACTCCTCTATTTCCAACCAATGTTTACCTATCTCGCGCCTAAATCTAAATCTCTCTAATTTAAAACCATTGCTACGAGTTCGCTCCTGGTTGTATAGTTTGGGCACATTTGTTATATCACCTTTGTTTAGCCCCGACTTCCATTTGTACACCTCGATCATATTGCCCCTCACTCTACGTCTCTCGAGGGAGTGCAGATTAAGATGCTTTAACCTGTCTCTGTACTAGAGGTTACCTAATGCCAGGGATTAGTCTTGTCATTGTCCTCCGAATGTTTTCTAGGGATTCTATATCCATTCTGTAGTACTGTGACCAGAACTGAACTGTGTAATCCAAGTGAGGTCTCACAAGCGCAAAATATAGTTTTAGGATAACCTCGCTTGTCTTTTAACTTACACTCTTTTGTATGAACCCAAGTTCTTTGTTAGCCTTGTTTCCAGTAAATACGCATTGTTGTCATGATTTAAGAGTCCTACTTATCATTACTCCTAAATCTTTCTCACAGTCGGATTTCTCTATAATAACGTTGTTTATCTGGTTTTCTCTGTTTACATCTCCATTTGTTTACATTAAATTTCATCTACCATTTTTCAAACCATGCGAAAATTTTGTTTAGATCTTCCTGTAGTTTTGCGGAGTCCTAGTCAGATTTAATTATACGCCCTATTTTAGTGTCATCAGGAAATTTACTTATGTTGCTGTCTACGTCGATATCTATGTCGTTTAAGTATGCAATAAATAGTAATGGTCCAAATACCGGGCCTTGGGGTACTCCACTAGTGACGTTACCCCAATCGAATTTAGTGCCGTTACTGCTTACAGTGCTCATTTTGAAATTCATTGGACGTATCCGTAAAGATACCTTTTTTTTATTATTATGTGTACCTTGGTGTTTGTAATTACAATTTATTTTCTTTTACTGGGAGAGAAATTTGACGGATTTTGTTGGTTATACTCGCTGATTAATATTCGTCTTTATATTTACACTTCCATTTCGTATTATTATTAGTTAAATATAATCAAAAGCATAATTTATTAGGCTCATATTTCTATTCCAACATTTCTCGTGATCCGCTTTGTACAATCAAAGACAAAAGTCATGTCGCGGTTTTTGTCTGAAGATTAAATATAACTCGTGAAACATTATGAGAGCCCCACCACAAGGCAGAGCGCACCAAAAGTTTAGCCCTTCGGCATATGTTTTCACCAAATTTTACGACACGACTTTTGTCTTTCATTGTACTGTACACAGGTAAACTTGCCCGTACTAGATAATCGCCGTAGGTGTGTGATGTCTGGTGTTATCTTATCTGGGTGCTATCTGTCCCTTATCTCAGAGGCCCCACAACACGCTGGGGGGATTTGTTAGTGTGGAGAACAACATGAGTTTTTGTTTACATGTGTCTGAGGGGGAGCGTGGCTCATGGACAACCACAACACTCCCCTGACAAAACATTAGTGGTGGGGGGGTGGGGGGGAGGAGGGGGCTGCAACCTTGATCTCTATCGCCTTATAATCAGGAACTAATCACTTGGTCCTTGCAGGTTGTGATTGAGTTCGTTAAGTTTAGTCTTGATCAAACGAAAACAGTGACAGTGACGGAATCAGTATACAGTAGATAGTGTCTGCCATCGGCTTTACTTATGTTAGTAAGTAGCTTGTATGAATCGTTAGGCGTAAAGAAAATAAGTCAGATATGTTTCTCCTTCAAAAAAAAAAAAAATAGGAATGATACGTAAGAAAATTTAAGATTTGATTATGATACAATTTTTAAGAAAATATGGAAAGAAATAGAATTTGAACAACTATACTATGTAATTGTATTCGTGGAAAAAAAGTGTCTTTTCGCCTTTCTTTTTTATTTACTTCATGTGCGATAAAATAAAGGTTGTCGGATAATATCTTTAGCCTTACGAGATTCCAAATGGGGCATAATGTAGAAGCCAGAGGTAAGCAGCCTATTTATTGACTGTGATACAAAATTTGCCACTTAATTGGTATGTAGGGAATCCTCATTCAGAACAAAATTAAACTCTGGAATCTAAAAATACACCTTGATGGATTCTGTTATTAGATTGGTATATGTTTGGATGCAAATATCATTGTAATTTGGTCGCACAGCTGAACCGTGAAGGGATCCTCTAGGGCCTCGAGGATTACCAACCCTAACCTAGATGGTAATACAGAGCGTGTGTTATCAGGCCTTCAGTCTTATCCAGGTATGAGTAATGTTCTTGTGGCATGGAATGTTTAAACCTTTGATGTCGAGGCCGGACTCCTTCCTAGTTAGTCAGTTAATCCAGTGGGGAAGGTTTTTTTTTATACCTTTAAGTACTCTGATAACCTCTTGATTAAGATGATTTAATCACTTGATTACGATAACTTGTCCATTGAGGTTTGTAACGTGTTTCTCTAAATACGATGACTTAACCCCTTTGAGTATGATGACACAATGCCAAGTAATGTTGAGACTGAAACACATTGATGGAACAGTGCATTTTGACTGGAACATATACAGATGAAACAGATGAAAACTAAACATTAGGAACAAAGCCAGATGGAAACTGAACATTAGAAGATAAACAAACCCAGATAAAACAAACCGAAACTTAACATTAAAAACAAACCCAGATTAAACTGAACGTTAGGACAGGAACAAACTCAGATAAAAAGAACATTAATTGGAAAGTGAACTCAAACTGGCGAGGAAATTGTACCCTTGGTGTCTACAGTTGCCAGGTAGGGAATAGCTCCTCAACATAGGCCTGTGTCTAACACGCTCACTCTCTGCCACGCCAATTAAAATGTAAATGTCGGAGATGGCGCGGGTGATGGGTCTGATTTGTTCAACACGACCATAATAATGTATCCCGCACCGCCCCTGGTAACTATGAGAGAGAGAGAGAGAGAGAGAGAGAGAGAGAGAGAGAGAGAGTGTGTAAAGCGAAATGAAAGGGGGAGGCAGGGATGGAGGAGAAGGAAGGAAGGAAGGAAGGAAGGAGTTGAGCAAGGAGTGAAATATCAAGGATGGAGGAGAAGGGAAGTAGGTACAGTAGGTAGGGAGGTAAAGAGGGAAGTGGGAGATGTAGGTAAATAGGCGAGTAGGGAAGGAGTAAGGGAAATAGGTTGGTAGGAAAGGAGGGAAGTAAGTATAGGTAGGTAAATAGGATAGGATGTAGGTAGATAGGTAAGGAGGCAGGGAAAGAAGTAAGTAAGTAGGGAGTGGGGAAGTAAGTAGGTAAATAGGAAGGGATTTAGGCAAGTAAGTAGATAGGGTAAAGAGGGAGGGAAGTAAGTATAGGTAGGTAAATAGAAAGGAATATGGGTAAGTAGGTAAACAGGTAAGGAAGGGGAAAATTAGCGACAATACCTTGGGTTAATTAAGGTGAACTGTAGAACATAATATTACAGTGGACGTAAGCCGAGGTAACTAATGACCAGCTCCGCACTGAGATTGAAACAGTAAATTACAAGAGATTAATGAACGTTAAAGTGAGTTACATTTCCTTTAAGGTATTTCAAAATAATCCTGAGTTACCATTCTTTTAGGGTTATTCAAAAAGATCATAATTTGCTTTTAAATATATACCACGAAAGCTCCAGACCAAAGTAAGTGAATAAATAATAACGTGGTAATTTTTAGTATTCACAGTGGGTAGTATGCAAATTAACCGTCAGTTTAGGGAATAAAGTTTTCCGTCTTTGCTCTTCTGGCGGAGTGAGTCAGGCCGCTGTAATTGACCTCGCTAGAGCTTCGTTTGTTTGTTTGTAAAGTAGAGGATGGAAGAATGAAGCCTTTTTAAATGTATGGTTGAGACTAGGGGAATGAAGTTTCGTTTGCTTGTTTGTCTGTTTGTAATGTAAAGGATTAGAGAAAGAAGCTTCTTGTGAAGTATCATTAAAAAAAGCTTCGTTTACATGTTTTTAAATGGAAGAATGAAACTGTCGAGGGTATAGTTTATTAAGGTGATTTCAGAAACTACAGATCATTTTTAAACACTCTCTAGTTCTTCTGACGTACCATCAGGTGAACTCTAATTCATTAAACCAAAGGAAATACAAACGACAAAGTAAAATAAAATGTCTATGTATTTACAAAAATAAATCGGTATTAACATGAAAAAATGTTATATGAATTCAAACAGTTACATTAACTTCACTAGATGCTGAGAATATAAAGTTTACTTGAGATGGATAATTGAATCTGTAAATATAAAGAATATATTTTAGATGACATACTGTTTAAAGATATCACTCGTGCTCAGAATTGTGTCGTGTAACTCGAGATTCACAATAGTGACTATAGATTGACAACAACAACAATAGTAATCATAATAATAATATTTATAATAGAAAACAAAGGTGGAGTAGTATGACTTTCACAAGAACACTTAAGTAATTTTCTCCAAAGTGACATTAATCAAGTCACTAAGGTAAACACCCAAATAACAAAGATGACCAGAAACTTCACTTACTTACGTTTGACTGAACTGACAGTAGTTTTTACAGAGACAGATAATAATAATAATATAACCACCACCTGAGGTAGAAGTCATTTCAGGGTAACTTTTCACAATACTCACCTTCGAGAGAACACAGCCGACGTAAACCCTTGTGTTGTATCCTTGAGAGTACGACTGCCTTCCAAGCACTGCTATTTATACCCAGACCACATATGACGTGGCCTTTTAAGGGAACGCATTAATGATAGAACCAGGAGAAGAGTAACTGACAACTCGATGATTTACCCTCGTGTCCATGGTGACGTGATCCAACGTATGAACCCTGAACAGAAACTTTGTTTGTGTATAAGGTAAAACTCAGCTGGAAGAAGCTTGATTTGTTTGATTGTTTGTTTAAAGTAGAATATTGAAGAAAATGGGTTTGTTTCTTTGTTTTTAAAGAAAGTAATTCAAGAAAATTAATATTTTCCTTTATAATTAAAACATAAGTTTGATGTACAGTGAACAACAACAACAGCAGCAAAACTTCTGCATCATTACGGTATCACACAATATAACACACCAGACCAAGAATTCTGAACAACGAGGGTTTTATATATATAGCTGTTAACTTCTCTGTTTTAACTATACGTGATATACAGAATATATCGTATTGGTTACATAATGCATCACATAATCAGAAGTACCAACCTTACCAAATGAACATGTCCTCAGTCAGTGCTGGTTGCGAAGGCCGTCAGACCCAGAGGTGTAGAATATTTTTTGTCCACTGTGTATGGCTTCGTTTCTCTGTATACTGTAGTAGACGATTACAGAAAATTGCATCTTTTTTCTAGAACATTCAAGAATTGGCTCAGGTAGTTTGCAGTATTCTCAGAAGGTTGTCATCGTATTTAAGGGTTAACGCTCGTCTGACTGAAGCCTCCTCAGATACCCTTTAAACTACCTGAACACCCACAGTCAGTGTAATGTATAAAGAGTGTTTCTCAATGGACTCTTACCAGGTGCTCTTAAGAGGGAACTCAACACTTCTTGAAAAGGCGTTAGCTACCTTGCGAGATGCTACCGACTGTCGACTTCTTGTGACTTGCAATCCAAATAGCTCCTTGACCTGCAAGCGATGGCTCCATTATAAAAATCCCCCGTATTCACATAATAGCACCATTGTCAGCGACGCCTTCACCCACGCGCTCTTGCAGTCTTCTTTTTTCCCTCATGATTGTGTTGTCAGGAGAGGATGGCTGGCGCACAGGTAAGTGTATCCCAGAGGCACCTGTGGAATGAGCATGTCTGAGGGTGGCATCGATGGCAGAGCGTAAAGTGCATGTGTGTGTGTGTGTGTATTGAAATTACATATTTGTTAGAAAGAGAAAGAGTAAAGATGAAGTGAAAAGACAAGGGTGGGAAGAGTATAATCGAAAGAGTGTATGTCAGGTGAGTATGAATTGAAAGAGGTGAGTGTGGGTATTACAGTACACGTCTAGGAGCTTCTTGTCATAGTTCTCGCCTTTGTCTTGCGTCGTCACGGGTGTTGATGTATCCTGCCCAAGAAACATGAAGTAACTAAAAATTTCCCCCGCGTAATAAGAGTGGCATTGTATCGTGAACGAAGTAATGATGGTCTGGTGTTTTTAATTTCGGAGGTGAACTTTCGTTTGTGACAACACGTGCCAGACTTATATAAAGATGACAACCTCTTGGTCTGGTGGTTATGTTGTCTGATGTAACACAAGAGGCTTCATGTTAAGATTTAGTGATCATTTTTGTTTAATTTTACTACGATTGAGTATATTTTTAAGTTTTTCCATATTTTCATAGTATATTGTTATTTAGTATTGTGTACAGGTGCTGTCAAAATTCCCTCTACACTTGGCAATATCTGGCATCTAGTTGTGGACCATACAGTACTTTTGGGTGGTTTATGGGTTTTAACTCGGTACCGGTAAGACCTTATGATTTTTTTTCTTCTATTTTACCATATCTGAGTACAGTGGTAATAAAGGCTGATATACCATTAACCAACAACGATATTTTAGACTTAGCTCCAAGCCACTCATGTTCTCATATCGCAGCTATTATCCCCGCCTAGAAAAAGTGAGACAAGTTCAGTGTACAATATCAATATTTTCCTTTATCATGATTTTTTACAGCTTAAAAGTTACTGCAGCGGAAGTGTCCACCTATATTGGCAAACACCTGTTGGAAATAACATTGACTAATTGCAATGCGTAATTAAAAGTAATAAGACTGATTACTTCTACTGACAGTTTATTTTCTTGTTCTTCAGGTACGTCATTGGAGGTGTTCGTTAGTGGTGTCAGTGAAGACTTTGAGGCCGGGATAAAAAGTAACGAGACGAGGAAGAAAGAGGAAATGTGAGACGAGGTGAGTAAATGGAGGGAGAAATGGGAGATGGGGGAATAAGGTAAGAGGCAAGGGCGAGAATAGAGGCGAATGAGAGGAAGGCGAGAGATAGAAGAGTTAAGATAAGAAGGAAGCATCAGGTGAGTGTAAGGTGATAATTAAGAATAAAGTGAGTAACGGAAGGAGGAGAAAAGAGTTAAGTTAAAGGAAGGAAAGTGAATCAAAGAGGAGCAAAGAATAGAAGAGGAACATTAGAGATAAGACATATGCATTTAAAGGAAACGAGGGAGGAGACGAGTATAGGAGGGAGTAGAAAGCAAATAAGAGATACAAGGAAGATGAGAAAGATGATGAGGACGGGAGGTAGCAAAGAACAACAGGGAGGAGGAAGGTAAGAGTCGCTGCAAGGCCCTAGAGAAAGCTTCTAGATACCTTTACTCCTGCTGTTACTCCCACGGCCATGGCTGGAGTGCCCCGCCCTTCCTCCCACTTGCCCTCCCTCACCACCACTACGCCACACCGGGGAAATTATACCTCCTTCCTCCCACCACCCACTTACCTCATTCATCACACCTGCCTCGCACCTGTGACGTTTTACATCATCCCTGGTACTCATTTTTACAGCCAGGTAATGGAAGTAGTCATTTTCTCAGTTTACTTTCTCTGAGCGCAGTTCGGATGGTTATATTTGCATAGGAGGCGAAAGGAGGAGAACACGAGGGTTAAGATGTGTTATTGCGGTAAGATCGATCACTCAGGATTATGGTATTAAGTCTAGCTCTACGTTGGGAGTACATGGTAGGAGGCGGCGTGGCTCAGTGGTTGGGTACAAGGTGATCCACGTTGCTCTGGTGGGTACAAGGTGCACTCCTAGATATATGGTGACCCAAGTTGCTCTCCTTGAACTGTATTTAGGTTTCTTTCCTTTCATCTGCTGTCGTGTAATAAGTATCAGTACTTTGATGGAAAGTAAACATAGAGAAATTTTGACCCTCTCAACCCAGCGAGTGAGGCAACCAGCCAACAACTGGTTTTCTTAAAGATTGTAACCGGTTTTCCAGGGCGAGCCACTCACCCAGTGTGCTGGATTGAGCAAGGTAATGGCTCGTAAAACAATGGGAGAAACTTCATATTAAGATGGTTGAATATACCAGTAGTCTCGTTAAGTTTGTATTAATGGGTGTTGGGAGTCACGTTCTGAGACAGTTGAGGGTAAGGCGCTGGTGAGTGGTGTACGTCAAGCATGACTGAAAGGATTATATGCTTTGATTTCATGCAAGATTAAGGAACATATTATGCTTAGATTACTTCGTGTATGGCACGGGAGGTATGTATGCATTGATTTCATGTATGCCATAAGAATAATATCCCTTAATTGTGTGCACGATAAATGAAGAATTTATAACTTCATATTAACTTGACCTGGAAAACATCTTTCTATTAATGTCATTTACTTCCTAAGACACGTAATTCCGTTTATCCTCAAATATTACTTCGTATTTGTTTATTTATTTGTATTTTTTTATTGTTCTTTGTCTTATAATGTTATTGGTGTATTAGTTTACAGGTGGTTGTCTCCGTTACCTGTAGGAATATTGCTACCTTAATGTGGCCCGGCACCTTGTCTACACCACACATGTTCACGAATTAGTCAATCTGTTTACCATTATCAGTCGATTAAGGGGAGCTACTTAGTAATCTTCTGGTCACTACATCCGCTACTATACAGGTTGCAGTCGTGGAAGGAAAGTTTGCGAGTCATTTATCTGGTGATGTACAACAAGGGAATCATACAGGCAGTGTTTTTCTAATTGAAGAAGATTATTCACATTTGTGTCTTTTAAGCTGGATCCAGGTGATGATTTTAAGACGAGATATGTTTATTTTGTTAATTGGTTTTATTTTGTATAAGTGTAATTTATGCTGTAATAATATTTATATACGATTTTGACAGCAATGACTTAATTATGGAGGCAGTTATAGCAGGTGGTGTGAGAGTGCAGTTGTTGACCCTTTGTGTCAGAGGTGCAGTTAGTTGTAGTGTCAGGAGGAGCGTTGGTATAGGTGTCCAGCTTGATGACAGCAGTAGTGGAGTGAGAGTACATGTGTCCAGCTTGATGACAGCAGTAGTGGAGTGAGAGTACATGTGTCCAGCTTGATGACAGCAGTAGTGGAGTGAGAGTACATGTGTCCAGCTTGATGACAGCAGTAGTGGAGTGAGAGTACAGGTGTCCAGCTTGATGACAGCAGTAGTGGAGTGAGAGTACAGGTGTTAGTGACTGTGCCCCAGTTATCGGGTTGACACACTTTACACCAGCTATACTCGATGGATGTGTGCCATTACTGAACCGGTCGTTCCTGAGGTAAACATAACACTCCCACGTCTTGAGTGATATAATAGCCCAAGTATTACATCTAATTACCTGACGGAACAAATTGGTCCCCATTGGCGTAGTTGATAATGTTTTTGTTTCTTTATGGGTGAAAGGGAATTCCTCAAGTCCTCACACTAAAAAGATATTAATATTAGCATTATATTACAAGTATGGTGTGGTGAGCGAAGGTGTTGCCTGGCAAAGAAAGTTGGAGGAATAGTAGATGAAAAATGAATTATAATCTTAGGTTGCATTCGGTTATTTCAGCCATGCCGTGTCTATGTATGCAGCACACAATATACTGTACATGCCAGTAAAGTTATGTACAGTGAACGTGTAGGTTAGTGATTTTATTTTTTGGGGGGGTTAATGGAATGCGCTGTGTATAACTTATTTACTTCGCTCAACACTTCATTTATTCAGCAAAGAATGTGTAGACGGTTCACATTATATGCAAATCCATTATTGTTAGGTTTACTGGTGCGTTCACAGTGATCTAGTACACTCACGCACATGGTCACATCTTCTTGAACACACACACACACACACACACACACACACACACACACACACACACAAACACATACATGTGAGAGCGCGCGCGTGCGTATAGATTTCCAGATTATAGCTTGTGGTTCTCTTCTATAGCCTGGTCACACAAAACGATACTAGGTTCAGGTGACGAGCCACGTGTTAGAATTAATGACGCCTCCATACCGTAACCAGACACCTTCCTCTGACCGCACCGCACCACGCTCGCCTCCCTACACGTCTGCCCAAGATTAAGGGAACCTGCTTCTGTTGTTCTCTAGTTACCTTTTAGTTCTGCCTCCAGTTATATGCCTTAGCTCTCCCTCCAGTTACCTTTTACAGTTCTGTCTCTCGTCAACTGCCACGGGTCAGCCTCCTGTCACTTGTCACAGTTCAGTCTCCAGTTACCTCTGTTCAGAATTCAGGTAACTTTTAACAGGTCAGCCTCCAGTTACCTGTCATAGCTTATCTTACACTTAACTACCACAACCAGTCTTCCAGTTGCCTCCGATAGCATGGCCTCAAGTGTTATGTGGCAAATTGACCCCAAAACGCCAACAGGCAATCCACTTTCCAAACTACGCCTTCTAGAAATAATTTAGGATGGTAATGAGATCCGATCTTAAGTACCTGTTGTAGTGTTGTAGCCCCAGTCTACAGATAATGCCAGAGGCCAGTTTCCTCCACATATTTACTGCAGCTTATCATCAAATGTTCCTAAGGCGTCCTGGAGTCTATTAGCGAGCATCTGCCCATTATTGAATTGCTTACGGCGGCTCAGGTCTTCAGATGCCTGCTAAAGTCTTGCTCGAAGACTCTTTATTTACGATAGTTTTACATTCTGCGGCCCGTGGTCTAATTATTTATGGTAGCCTGACCTCCAGTTATGTGTGGCAGCCTGACCTCCAGTTATGTGTGGCAGCCTGTCCTCCAGTTATGTGTGGCAGACTGTCCTCCAGTTATGTGTGGCAGACTGTCCTCCAGTTATGTGTGGCAGACTGTCCTCCAGTTATGTGTGGCAGACTGTCCTCCAGTTATGTGGCAGCTGTCCTCCAGTTATGTGTGTCCTCCAGCAGCCAGTCCTCCAGTTATGTGTGGCAGCCCTGTGTCATGTGTGTGGCAGCCTCACCAGTTATGTGTGGCAGCCAGTCCTCCAGTTATGTGTGGCAGTGTGTGTGGCAGACTGTCCACCAGTTATGTGTGGCAGCCAGTCCTCCAGTTATGTGTGGCAGCCTGTGCACCAGTTATGTGTGGCAGCCTGTCCACCAGTTATGTGTGGCAGCCTGTCCTCCACAGCCAGTTTATGTGTGGCAGCCTGTCCTCCAGTTATGTGTGTGTCAGCCTGTGCCAGCCTGTGCACCAGTTATGTGTGGCAGACTGTCCTCCAGTTATGTGTGGCAGACTGTCCTCCAGTTATGTGTGGCAGACTGTCCTCCAGTTATGTGTGGCAGCCAGTCCTCCAGTTATGTGTGGCAGCCTGTCCACCAGTTATGTGTGGCAGCCAGTCCTCCAGTTATGTGTGGCAGCCTGTCCTCCAGTTATGTGTGGCAGCCTGTCCTCCAGTTATGTTTGACAGCCAGTCCTTTCAGGTCTCTCGGGGATGCACTTAATCTTGGGTTTTTTCTCGTTATAAGCATCGGTAAATGTCACCAAGATGTGTTCCCACCTTCTTGGTAATTGGCACGGAATTTGATACACCCTTTACAGTCTAATTAAAGTCGAGGATTTTTGTCTCTGGGGAAACTTTTCCTTTTAATGGAAGTGTCAGTAAAAATGGTTAAGCCTGTAAAGAGGAGAGGATGTTTTTGCAAGAGTTCAAGAAGATGATGGGAATTAGGGTGATTTGTCCCAGCGTAATGGTGACGGATGATGTTGATGTACTGTATATGTAGGATGTCATCCATACTCCATCACCCAGCTACCCTTTCCTCCTCCCTTACTCCACCACCCACCGACCCTATCCTCTCTCCCTATCTACTCCACCACTCATCCCTCCCTCCCTCCCTCACGCTCCTCCCCTTCCCTCTCACCCTCCTCCCCCTCCCTCTCACCCTGCCCCACCAGCAAATATTGGCTGTAAACTGGACAGGTCCTTCAACAGATATTAAAGAGAGATGGTCAGAGGCGAGGCTGATGAGTGTGTATTGAGTTTAATTAGTAACACGAGGATGATGACAGTGTGGTGAAGGGGAGCATAATGGGTGGAGGTAAGAGTGAGGATGATAAAACGAGTGCGGTGAGTGAGTGGTAAGAGTGAGGATAGTGAGTGTGGTTAGAGTGAAGGTGATGCATGGTGAGTGGTGGAGGGCGCTGGGTGGTAATTATGATATCTGGTTGCTATTTTGACGTGACTAACACACATGGGTGAGGGAATGTGTTTTGAGATGACCCAGGAGGAGGAGGAGTGTGCCACGCTACGCTCCCTGGGGGATCCTTCATCCGTACCACCACCACCACCATTGTAACTTAATAATGCTTATACCACCTACCACCACTCCACATCTTATTACAACCCCCCACATTCAACCACCATCCCACATTCTACAACCACCCCCACACCCTGTCAACATTCCAAGTCTTACCACTATTCTACATCCTACCATCACTTCCCCACCACTACCACTATTATCGCCACCACCACCACTACTGTTTGTGCTGGACTCTCCACCACTGCCACAAACACTATCACATTGTCTCAAAAGTAGAATGAACACTCTACATCACCATGAAACATCACAACTAAAATAAACATGACATCCGTTCTCATAACACAACGTAATACCAACATCACTCCAAGTACATCCTGACCAGCCGTCTCTTATCTTGGGCCCAAAATCCACCGTAAACATGGTAATTTTCTGTTTGATATCTTACGTTGCTCTGGATTCAGTACTAAGAGCAGTGTCGTGTGGAAGTCATGGATGGATAACAAAGACAATGGTGTGACTCTGGGACTGTTTTGCTTGGGGGTGAAGACAAGTTTGCCAGGAGCCAGTTCAGGGCCAGGCAGAACTTGATGGATCTAGTTTAATTTATGCACAGAAGCTGTTGAGTGTCCCAGCTGTCCTAGTGAGTGGTGAAGTGAAGAGGAATCAGACGGGAATTCTTAAAAAAATAATTGTTTGTGGGATTTGTTTGTTGTACATATGTAGGTAATGATAATAATAATGATTATAATAGAAACAATGATGATAATAACAATAATATTAAAGCTATTAATAATAAATTATAATAATGACAACAAATAATAAAAGAAGAATAGCAATAATTGTAGTGATATTAACAGTACTGATAGTAAGTCTTATACTTCAGTGATACATCATATATATAGAATACAAATGTAAATATGTAAGAATTAAACAGTTCCAATAGGTATTAAGGTTAAAAATAATTCTTCTTGAGAGGAGATGTGAAGACAGTCAGTGTAGAAGTTACCCAAATTCACTGACATTATTACTATAAATATTGCTTATTTAAGTACCTGTACACCAAATTTGGATTACCTAAAAAATTCCCCCCCTCCCCAGTTTATTCCACATGAAGATTAACCACCATAACGCTACCTGGGAATTAGGTTAGATCAGGTCAGGGTGGTCAATCTCCCTTCCAGTGTAGTTTCATACAGTGCGGAGCTTTCTGACTCACTCTACTTCAGGTAACAGGGTCAGGATGTCTCGTCCTCTCTGTCTCTCTTCCGGGTCTTCAGTAAATCATGTGTGGTACCTGGCCCCACCTACTCCAGTCATTCTCAGGTGTTCTGGTTTTTCTCCTTCTGCCTTTCATTAACGCCTCGGGGACAACGACAGTCTTTAAAGGAGTTTGTATTTGCTGGACTCGGTTATAGGGCACCGAAAGTAAGGGGTTATGGGGTGGAGGGGGGGTGGTGCCAGTTTAAGAAGCCCGAGAGAGATGGTCGCCCTGTACAAGTGTTCCGGGGTAAACGTATGGGGGACAGGTGCTGCTGGGGTTTAGAGCCTCGGGTAAGTGGACACAGAAATTGGATTAATAACGCCATAAATAGGAGGCGGCGGTGATACACTTGCTTCTCTTTAGCTGGTGGTTATATGTGTGGAGGGTGTATGGCTGTGTGGAGGGTGTATGGCTGTGTGCGAGGGGTATGGTTTTGTGTGTGGGGGGGGGGGTGAATTAAATTTGAATTGAATTTTGCCGCTTACTGCGGCTAGTTTATTGTGCACCCCATATTCATCCTGTGAGCGGTAACGCAAAAGGATTACAGGATATTATGGCACTGAATGTTACACAGTATTTCAAATACATTATTTGTTTAGTTCTATACATAAAGGGTAACTTATTCACAACTGCGTGAGTACAGGAGTGTGAGGCAGTATGTCTGGCCTCACACTTTGTTATTCACATTTGCGTAAGTGGTATTCAAGCACATTGTGTATTTGATTCTATACATGGGAACTGATATAGTTACTAAGTTCAAAACAGTGGATACAATCTGAATGTGTCGGTTATCTTGCCATTAAAGATGAAGTGTTGTGCCATTTCACACACAGTGTGCTTGGACCTGTCCCTGAAAGGTTCTATCTTCACACAGTCGAGGACGTAGTGTTAGAGTGTGTGGCCAAATGTCTGGCCACACACTTTACATTTAGTCTTGTTTACATCTGCTTGAGGAACATCCTGCCAGAGGTACTTATATCCTAACCTTAATCTAGCGGTTACTACATCTTGTAATCTAGTGATCTTGTTACTTGCTCCATATACATGTTTCACTTGATACATCTCATCATGGTAAACTATGGATCGACTAGTGCCTGTTTGCACTTGTCTACTTGCGTCAAATTCATCAATAAGTTCCTTCCTAATTACAGTTTTAAGGGTTCTTTTTGACAGACCCAGATTGTATTCAACAGTGTCTTTGTTAGGCGCGAGTTGTGTATGGTGGAGTGTATGTGAGTGTATGGTGGTGTGTATGTGAGTGTATGGTGGTGTGTATGTGAGTGTATGGTGGTGTGTATGTGAGTGTATGGTGGTGTGTATGTGAGTTATGAACGTCTTTCTTACTTTCTGACGGACCCTTAATTAAGCGACCACTTGCCTCACTCCCTGGATCTCTCTCTCTCTCTCTCTCTCTCTCTGTATTAACATTTAACTACGTCTAAAGAAACAGGAGTTAAAATTCCCCAACATGTTATTACAAAACTCACTTTGACCAGCCAACAAATGCGAGACGCCTTTCCACGAATTTAATAGCGTCGCGTTTTGGGCGAGATGTTCCGAGTACTGGCCCCTCCAGGCTCAACCCTTCCCCGCTTCAAGTGAGCCCAAACATCGATTTTGTACCAAGAGTGCGTTTTGTGTCTTGGTTACCAGCACGGTGACGGAGCTTCAACACATTAATATTTTGTTGCCAGGCTTTGCAAAGTGTCAAGAGTTGAAAACTAATATAATTTTAGTCAAACTTATAATTGCTTTGATAATTTGGCTGTTTATATATATTTTTTTTTTGGGGGGGGTGAAGGTGTTGCAGCTAGTCTTGTTAGTTTTTATTACACTAATGTTCTTAATTCGTTCATGGATTATTCAGAAAAAATTACATTCAGAGGTGCAATTAGTTTTCTTTGAACACATGTAGTGGTCACACGAATTTTCATTCTGTTTTTGAAATTGCCGAACCAACTAAAAAAATATCATTCGGATCCACTTTCATTGTTTAGGTGTTTTTACTTCATTAACTTTATCTGTTTATTCGATAATACAGATTTATATTGAGTGGTGATTGTAAATATGGCGTCAGGAGCTAGGTGCTGAAAAGGCAAAACTGGAACCTGAGAATTGATATTTACTCACATCTTTACTCATTAATTAATTAATTAATTTATTTATTTATTATGTTTCTATTATTGTATCTACCATCTGGCAATTTTAATAGTTGCCCCGTGAATTGGTTTTCATTCGGACCTCTAATAAAAGGAATTAAAATGGTTACAGTTGGTGTGTGTGTGTTAGTAGTAGTAGTAGTAGTAGTAGTAGTAGTAGTAGTAGTAGTAGTAGTAGTAGTTGTTGTAATTATTGCAGAATTTGGCCTTGAATGTTAGATCCAGAAGAGTATTGTTGTTTGTGAAATAAAGCATGTTTGTGTGTGTTAGGTCCGGGGGCAGGTAATGGCTGAGATACACATTTAGAACAAAGTAAACTTATGGTACAAAAAATATCTGATGGTACAAAAAGATCTGGTTGAACACAGAGCCAACTTTGATGATACAAGGAAAATAATTATAAAATAATTCTTAAAACAAAAAAGGGAATAACATCTGCTACACAAAAACTAAAGTTTGGTACAAAATACAACTCTGGGAATATACAATCAAATAATGTTATACAAACTACAACTGATGGTCACAAAACTCACGTTACAAAATATTTCATGACAAAATGTTTATCGGTACTTGGAGGAATAAAAATGAAGAATATACACATTTACAAACTTCAGATTCTCTCTCCTGCCAAGTGATAGACATTTACTAGTTTTCAGTTATGTCTCTTTGAATCATTCCAGCAGCTGCAACAAGAAGGTCGTCTGTTTTTCTCGCCCTCCGAGTAGTTATCGCTGCGTGTTTAATATTATCCCGAAGTATAGAAGCAAAATGTGTGGGGGAACTGTTGGGGTATTTGTTCATTAGTCTCCTCCTCCTTCTTCCTCTTCCTTCTCCCTTTTCCTCTTTCTCCTCTACTTTCCTCATTCACCTCCCTTTTCCTCTTTCACCTCCATTTTCCTCTTTCACCTCCCTTTTCCTCTTCCTCCTCCCTTATCGTCTTTTCCTCCCTCTTCCTCCTCCTCCATTATAACAGCACCAGAATGGTATACAAGTATTTGTTAAATTAATGTTACAGTGTGTGTGTGTGTGTGTGTGTGTGTTCTGGTAACGTGTCAAGGACTAAATTTTCGCTAATAATATCGTCGTCCGCACACCTGTGACAAAATTCCAGTGATGCGTATGCCACCTGGCGTTACACAACAGAGTTAACACTTGGCACAGCAGGCATGGACGAGACACCACCCCCATCACATAAATAATATTAATGGTTGCCCCAAGTGTTCGTGGCTGGTCGGCCCTAAGGCCACCTATAGGCGTGAATTTGTTTAAGGTGTAGAAGTTGTCACTGACACAATAGCCACACCTTATGTTAACGAGCTGTATAACCCAGTGTCAAGGAATAATCTAATGAAGACCGAATAATTCACCAACTGCACTGGCTAACCATTACTTCGGGACACGATTTGGAAATCTATTAACACCCAGATTCCAAATTACTGATAGATAGTCAAGAGGTAAATAGCGTTAAAAATGCCCATATTTTCACACACACACACACACACACACACAAAGCTGGTGTAGGCGATATAATCAGCCTGAAAGCTGTGTTGGATATTACCCCGTTATTACTGATAGTAATATTTTAAGATTACTGCCATCGTTAAATCTCTATATTTGATGAGATAAATAATTGTATTTTTCATGTTAATGCCTTTGGGTTGTGTAGGTGGTGGCGAGGGTGTTACAATTAGTTGGTGGAAGTCAGTCGGTGAGTCAGTCCATGCCAGTATTATACGGGCACCGCACTCCTGGACAAATAAACAAGTGCACATTTCTGAGTGTGCACACATTATGGTCATCATCACATGGTGTACACCCTAGCACTAAAGTCGTGGACAGCCGCACGGAACCTACACCACACCAGTGACCTCTGACAAGGAGATTTTTTTAACTGCATTGAGGTACCTAACCGTATACTGTATAGTTTTTAAAGTAGCAACTTATTTAATTTTATTTTCGTTTTTATATTTTTTTAAATTTACTAAACTTCATATTTTATTTATATCGTACCATAGTTTTAACTTATGAATTTTCTCTGTCACAGGTCACTAGTGTAGGTTCCGTGCGGCTGTCCACGGCTTTTGTCTAAGTGTGTACAAGTCTACACGTTTGTGCGACGTATTCATTTACCTCACCTCACCATATCCATTCCCATCCTACCCACACACACTCACTCTCTCACTCCAACTAACCCTATCTATTCCCATCTCGGCTACCCACCCACACAGTCTCCCTCATCCTCATCCTCTCTCTCGTCCATTGTTCTTATTTTTCCTGTGTCTATTCACTACCAAATCCCCAAAAAGGAGGTTTTATCCTGTGAAATGTTTCAGCGAGTCTGGCTTTAGCCTCACATGAAATGTTTCTGTGAGCTTTACCTTGTAGACTTGTATGAAATGTTTGAGTGAGTCGAGTTGAGTTTTGAAAGGCATTTGCTTGAGCACTGTGGTATCCGGTGGCCCTGTCCGATATCTACTGTGCGTCAGACATATCTGTTAACTATAATACTTCTTGAGAGTATGTCTTAATTTTTAACAACATAAGTCAGTGTCAGCTGTCTAAATGCTTACCCGTTGACAGCATCTATGTCATTTTCCGTGTGACACCTGTACATCTTTCATGACATGAATTAACACCTGGTCTAGCTTCTGACAGCATACCAGTAAACCATCTCAGTTCCTCCCCGTTGACTGTGGCTTGTCATTTACCGTGACAGACGTATCACTTAACCACATTACGTCTTGATACTCGAGCCAAACTTTGGACGTCCCAACTTGCTCGCCGTGCCAGGGTAATGCGTCCCGTTATTAAACTCGCATTTTTAGAGTGTCAAAAGTTTTAGGATTTTTTACCCTCTTGAAGTATCAAAGTTTTGAGAGGGCACCATGTTGACCCGTGCTTGAAACTGGCCGGGAGAAGGGAAAGTTTACAGTTTCTCTCGGGTTCTTAGGTCGGGTTGGTTAATAAGGTCAGCTTGGCCCCCACACTGTTTGTTTATTACGTGTGACGTCATGTTTGTTATCGTGTGACATAGTTACATCTTGTGTGTAGTTGCATGACACGGTGTTATCCTTTTTTTACTAACTGCTTGTTGTCATCACGCCGAATGAAGCACCATCATAACCTAACCTAACCTACCATAGAACGCTGCTCATCACTGAAATCTGACTGAAGTTATGACTACTATCGTGGGAATCCAATACAATAGCAGTTCCCAGTACATTATTTATTATCTCATGATATCCTTTAGTGATATCGCCTGACCCTCAAGTTTCGTATCACTAAATGTCATGACTGTTGAGAGTGCAGCGTCGTGTCGTGTTGTAATCTGGGCGTCATCTTTGTTATCGTGTGTGTCATGTTCGTAACGTCACGCCAGTTACGCCCGAGTCTCTTGTAGATATCGCTGGCCGTCGTGTCCTTATCGTATGATGTCATTCCAGTTATCACCGGACGGCTGTTGACGCTCTTAGTGTTGGCAAGTCCTGTATAATTTCCCATCACTCGTGTAGGTAATTTATTCCTATCAATAATTGTAATCATGGTTAGTCTTAGCTGTTATCGTGGTGGTCACTGTCACCCTAATGCTTGTCACTGTACTTCAGGCAGTGTTTAGTGCTGTTTGTGTGTTATGTGGTTTGTGTAAGTTATGTAAAGTTTAATTACCCCATTTGCTTTTGTTTACCTATCAGTAGTTGGGAAGCTGGATGTCAAAATATTTGCTGATCGTGTTCCCGGGTAATGATTATCCAGTGCAGTTGGCGAGTTTTCGGTTCTTTCGGATTCTTCCCTGGCAATGGGCACCATATGCCGAAGCTAACATAAATACCTTCATGGTTATTGTCATGGGCAAGTTGTTCCTACAAGCAGCTCGTATCACACATGACAAGTGCAGTAGTAAACAAAAGATGCCAGTACCTAGTTTTAGCATCCTTTTTAGTCGCACAATATTTCATTATTATTATTATTATTATTATTTTTATTATTATTATTCATTTATTTTTTTTAATATTACTACTTTTTAATTTTGTACTAATTATTTTTATTGGGGGTAATAAAAGTATGGCCTTCAACAAATTCTAAAATAAATTGGGTGTGAGGATTTTATGTTGTGTTCATTAAATTTAAGTGTTATAAAACAAATTGTGACCCAGGCGATAAAGTTATCTGATACCTTACTAACAAGGTTGAGAGAAGGAGAATATTTTGCTATGTATAATTTTTAGAATCTTTCATTCATTGGAAAACAGGAATTAAAAAGTAATTTACACTATATCTTGTTAAAGGCCATTATTTATGCCTTTTAAATTGAATGAATAGATAATCGTACAGATAACAATAGTAATGATAACGGTAGTACTGTGGATGATGATGGTGATGATGATGGTGATGATGATGATGATGATGATGATGGTGATGATGATGGTGATGATGATGGTGATGGTGATGATGATGGTGATGATGATGATTATGATGATGGTGGTGGTAGTCATAATAATAACAGTAATAATGATGTACTAATGAGCTTAATAGTAATGATGATGATAACATTGATAATAAATATGCCGCTATTTATAGTAATACTAATGTGGTGGTATTAATAAAGATACCACTAATAACTTCAATAAAAATATTATAAATTATATATTGATATGATAATAATAATGATATTATAATCCTTGACTTGAAAAATGGAGGTAATGTAATAATCTCGCCCCCTTGGCCCAGTTGTGGGTCGTTCTACCTGTGTCCTGGTGGGCTAATTCCCGTTAAAAATAAAATCTGCATATATAAGAGTGGGTGGAGGGAAGTAATGAAGGCAGCAACCTGGAGTTTCCACCTGGCCGGCCGGAAGTTATATGAACAATTGGAGGTCGTCGGCGCGTGAAGAGACAGTGGCTCCTTGCAACCTTCATGGCCCCACTGTGCGGTGGCGAGACGCGTGCTGAGAGGTTGTTGGTCAAGATGTACTCTGTAAGGCCGGGAAGATGTACGCCGAGAGGCTGGTTACCAAATTACCAATTTTACCAATATTAAGAGGCACGAGTAGTAATTTTCTCTCTCTCGCGCTCACACACACGTACTCTGTTGCACCTTCCTTAATCTTAAGATCACAAGTTCATGTGTAGACACGCTTGCTTGCCCCAGTATTAACACCACAGTACGCCTCTACACGCTTGAAGTCAGTCACTCCCATGTGAACCCATGCACCCGTGCTCCAGGGCTCGACCCCAGTAACTCCCAACTCATTGTTTGGTAACGTGCACGGTGGTGGTGGTGGAAGGCTGCTGGTGGCGATGGAGGTGTGGTGGCGAAGATGTGACATGCTATGGGAAGGAAAATGTGGTTGTGTTATGTGGTGGTGCTAGGTGACACAGGATCACTACTTATAATTTGTGATCTTTTTTCACAGATACAAGACTGATAGCAAGATTTTTTAACAGATGGAGAGAGCGAGCGAGCGAGCGGCATGCGCACGTATGTAGGTGGGGGAAAGGATGGTGTGGGCAGGTGTCTGGGTGGCGGTGATATCGATGACACTATTACGTGAGTCGTATGTGGAAGGGCTCAGATCAACCACAATACTACACCACCCAATAATATATTAATTATTTATTACATTGTTCTTAGTGGGGCATTGAAACCACCTACACTAACGTTTACATACATTAGATATACTGTATAGATATGAAGAAAAAACATAACTATTCGGAAAAGCTTTACATATCGTTAAAAACTATTTTCACGACATTCCCACATATCGGTCACGGCCTCTTTCCCTTACTCTCCCCTCCCAGGGCTGTGAGGTGAGCGTGAATTATTGAGAGCCAGGTGAACTGTGTCGCCTCCCGCCCTCTCCCTCCTCAGGCATGAGTCACTTTAAAAAAATCTGGTGGAGGATATTGATCGTGGTGTGTTAAGTAGTGTAGGTAGAGTCTACCAGGTAGTTCCTTGCATAGAAGATACAGAAGTACGACTAACAACAAGGATTTTTAAATCAGATGGACCAATGGACACTGAAGGGAAACTTTAAATATATCATGAGGCAGAGAAAATATATAATATTTGCACAAGACATAACTTATATTTTTGTCTGAAGAAAGAAAAATCCCCAACCCTCAGCCGTTGTCCAGTAGGTCACACACTATCCATGTTGTATATACATATTTCTTGTTTAGTAGTTAATGTCGACCAAACTCTCCGGCGCTCGTGGAGTTATTGAGGTAATTGTCGACATTTGAGAGTAAGACAGAGGAGAAGGAGGGAGGGATGGGCCATAAATTACAGGTCCTTACATTACTTAAGGTATAAGTCCATAGATGGTAAGTTAAAGCTTATTATTTTCTTACCCATCGGTAGACGAGCTGCGTGCGTCCTGGTATTGTTTCGTATATAAGGTGCTGGAAGGCCTGGGTGGAACAATGGTGGCAGGCGAGGAAGTGATCATCTTATTGTCGAGGTGAGGGTGAGACCTGGACCACTGGCGACGACAGCCAGTGACAGATGGTTCGTTGCCTTTACGCTAATGGTGGAGATGTACAGTTAACTAAAAAGATGCTGGTGTTTTATCCCAGCAGTGGGTGGACCAGCATTTTAGCTTAAGGTCCGCGTAGGTAATATTCCTACAAATCTATAAAAAAAGAAGAAAAAAAATGCCTTTACTCCACCTTTTTACCTATACGGTGCGGGTCCTTTAGACTGTGACGTCAGGGACATTGGTTCTTTGTCTCTCCCTCCCTAGAGCTCGATCGAGTAGCATACATGGACATGATCCGATTATAATCTATACTTCTATAGTCAGGAGATAGAGAACATTCCGGAGATGCATCGTGTTTTCGATATTCAGCGAAAACTTACACGCAGGGAGTAGTTACAGTATGTTACTGTATGACATACTGTAGGAAAATGTAGTTTTAAGTATCACGATACCCTGCATTTAATTGTCGGTTTATTCTTGACTGGAGTACTTTTAACACCCAGGTGCTTGACATTATCCCGAGACACTTAATTTTATTAGTTTCGTGAGGAAATTCATAAATTCTTAACAGTATAAAAATAATAGTTAAACCATTTGAAGCACGAGTTGAGTGAATATGACAGCCTTGCTTTTTATTTACTCAGAAGCACATCACCAATATTACTGTGTGTGTTTGGTGGTGACGGTAATGTGGCAGGGGAGTGGCAGGGCGTGGTGGCTTGGGTTGTGAGGGTATGAAGCACCTCGCACTGCACGACACGCCTCGACTGTCCCGGGACACGCTCGGTTCTTACTGAGCTTGTGTTATGACTCATGCCTCAACACTCTACTATTCTTCCGTCATGACCTAAACTGTATATTAACATACCACACACACACACACACACACACACACACACACACACACACACACACACACACTGCACAGTACCTACGTTAATTTTATTTGTACAAGTTTTCATCTACAGACGTTACGACAACAAACCTTTTCTGTAGACTTGCCTTGATTGGGATGCCCCCAGGCACAACGAATTCTAGTCTTTCTTTGTTTACAAGACAATTCCGCGGAATTCTTTAAAACAGAAATAAAGCCAATTCTTTTTGCCAACTGATAAAGACACACGGGCTCACAGCATCACATACATAGATACAGGCCAGCTCTACAGGCTAATCGTATAATAGATATACTGTATATACGCGAACTCAATTTGACAGACACCAAGGCAGTTCCACAGTCGAAGCCACCACAAAGGACTTTATTTCAGACGCTTGGATATACAGCAATACGACGACAGACTTTGACATATAGGCACACATATACATCATTACGTCCACATGCTTTGACAACAATGGCTACAGAGACATACAGACATAAAACTAATACTACAGAGTTTAACAGAGATGGACAGACAGACAACCAGATCTATAGGACATGACCTAACAGAAGCTGTGTGTGTGTGTGTGTGTGTGTGTGTGTGTGTGTGTGTGTGTGTGTGTGTGTGTGTGTGTGTGTGTGTGTGTGTGTGTGTGTGTGTGTGTGTGTGTGTGTGAACATAGGCAACGAGGTAGACACAACAAGAACAGTTTGGTCGAGGGATTTTTCTCCTCCATAAATATTTGGTCTTGTGATGAGAAGCTGAAGACTGACATAAAATTCTCTTGAAAAGTTTGACAGGTTTACTATTTTTTTCTTTTCTAAAGTTTTTGTTTGGCGATTATTTTACTTGTGTGTGTTGTTTGTTCGCGCTTGTGTAAAAATGATATCTTTGTGCAGTAAGGACTGGGATGTAAGTCAAATTAGACGTTGTATTTAGGCTCATCGTGCTGTATACTCTAAAGGGTTTCAAGATGCCGCTTTACACCTTAACTAAATGCTAATACACTCGTATGTTGTTCAGGCACACGACACTGACAACACAGCTGCAACTAAGTGCAGGAAACGCACTAAGGCGGCTGTGTTGCAGGTTCTTAAAAATGCCTTTCTTTGTTTACGTTTATGTTGGTGCGCCTGGAGCCCGTGGGCGTGTTGGCTCAACTGATCTCTGTCAACATAACATTGAAGCCCGAGAACACGAGGCTTACACTCCAGCTCATGGTCCTCTATTAAAGGTACTATAATCAATAATGGCATTTTTATAACAAGTGTAACACTGATTCATATTATTAGAATATTCACATATGATTCTTAGTGACATACAAAGATCTCCCATTGACTGCCTGCTTGATTGTCTTTGAACGAGCCGTTAACCCAATCACTTGACTTGCTGCAACAATCTATCTGTTGTCAAATTACTCGTAGGCAAGAGAGCAACGACAGAAATTATATTTTAATCAGATAAAGTGTGTCAAGGTTGTCGATACACCCACGGTTTAATGGCGCAGTTTACGACCGGGACTGTCAGCACGATGTGGGCGAGGGGGAACCTGGTCACCCTTGTATTTAATGTTGACGTATTACGTGCAGGTGTGTACCATGTGGGCGGGTATATCAAGGTTAAATATGTGAGTGTATGATGAAAACTTATCCTGTAGGTGTGTGCATGTGTTGACAACTGTTCCTTCCGTCAGAGTGTGTGTGTCAGCAGGACCAAAAGACAGTTCGCGAGATGCGGGTGTAGAAGACAGTCATCCCTGTGGAACTTTTGGTCAGTAGTCAGGAGTCAAGGGATCTCTGCTTGACTCACCACTAACATAGGACTTAATGCCAAATTACTATCGAGTTTTGTAAGTGTAGTTTTATCTGCATATCCCACTGGTGTGTTAGTATTGACGTTGCTTCCATAATATCAACTAAATCAACGTATTGGGGGCTCATGATGGTATGGTAATTCGTGGATAAGTTTAAGGGTGATTGTGTATGGTTCTACTGCTACTACAGTATGTTGACGACGGAGAGATGAGGTAGAGGACTGTAGTAACGAAGATGTGTCTGATTCCTAATGTATATATTGACTTTAAACCAAGTTCATAAAGAAAAAATTACTGCCATTTTTTATGTTTCATGGAAGGCTTCCCACCGAGTACAGTAGTGTAAATTGAATATGTTCAGACACAAAAGAACGCTGCAGTGTGTATTAACAGTATACTGTATATTGTATTGTGCTCCGGATATCGCTGGAACGTTGTAACACAAATCATAGTCTGTGATTCTGGACTCTTTATGCATTTAACGAAAGATAAAAATGTTTGAAAATGTGAGTCATGGGATATGAATTTTTTGTCGTTTTCTTGGAACTTGCACATGGCAATTCGAACAACTTCTAAGGGTTTCAAGATGCCGCTGTGCATCTTAACTAAATGCTAATACACTCGTATGTTGTTCAGGCACATGACACTGACAACACAGCTGCAACTAAGTGCAGGAAACGCACTAAGGCGGCTGTGTTGCAGGTTCTTAAAAATGCCTTTCTTTGTTTACGTTTATGTTGGTGCGCCTGGAGCCCGTGGGCGTGTTGGCTCAACTGATCTCTGTCAACATAACATTGAAGCCCGAGAACACGAGGCTTACACTCCAGCTCATGTACTCGAGGAGCTACAGTGTTACAGTACAGTGTTACAGTACAGTGTCAATTGGTTCACACTGTAACTTGGTCTAGTTAGCCAGGTAAGTATATTAGTATGACTCGTCACAACGATGATGTGTCGCAACACACAAAAAATAAAATAAATAAATAAAAAGAATAGCGAGTGTCCCGTCCACTCACTCACCTGCATCCACTACGTGACTACTGGAACCATCTGTTGGATAAGGTGACACACCACGTACAGTACACACCTGCTGGAGACCACAACGTCGCATTACACAACTCATAACAAGTCTTTACAATAATCTACTACACCAGATATACCTGTACTCGTTTTCTAAACACTAACAACGTATAATGAAGCTGGTCTAAACCACAAGATAAAAATAAGAATAAAATCAACCTAATCAAGACCACAGCCTGTAAGGTTCTTGTCCCCGTTTAGAAAAATTATTTCATATTGCTCGTCGACCAGCACATTCGCCTTAACGTTTCCTAGGTGGTGCTGCTCGAATGACCACATTTTTATTACATACATACATGCATTCATACATACATACATACATACATACATACATACATACATACATACATACATACATACATACATACATACATACATTTATATATACATACATACATACAAAGTGTGTGTGTGTGTGTGTCAGGGGACGGGATGTGTAGGGTGGCTGCAGTATGGCATCAACAGTTTCATTTTTATCGTTAGGACGTGAGTGACTGATGTCCTGTGATGGTGATAGAGAAAACAGCGGCATTTGAATATCTTGTGTAAACTACTATATATATAACAGATATTTTGTTCGCATTATAAAGCAGTATGGTAGATTGCCGTTCAATTTGCTTAAGCAGGATACTGTGGTGGAAGAGTAGCAGTAATAAGGTACTGTATATCGTAATGTTAATTATTATAGCAAAGTTTTATAGCGTTTACTGAGGCACGGGAGGTAGTGTTGTGGCGAGGACTGGTGTCGTAAATCGTGTTGCGCTGGTCATGTTTGTGGCGACAATTACCTTGTGGTGAGGTGAATGGCTCGAGTAATGACACACACTTGACTACCTGCAACACTCTTGCTGCCAGACGCCGTCTAGGAGTACGGGAAAGAGAATAGTGGAAAGGTACACATTCAGTAGTGGAGGCGTTTTGGGCGGTGACGAAGTGTCATTTATGGAGGAGAAAGTGAGAGGGCGAGACAACTGCATCAAGGGGACGCCCTTGGAGGACAATCGTATACATGTTTGGCAAACGTCGGGAGGAAAGGCTGAAGGGACAGGTTAAGGGACAGCAAGGTGTCGATAGCGCCAGGATACCTGTGTCTTAGATCAGTCTGACCCTCGAGTAGTGTTACACCCGACACACGCGCCTCTCCTTTCTAGGATAACACTGTAAGTTATGGTGGTCTACGGGCGTAAAGCTTTGTCATGCGGTGCTGAAGAAACATGAATGACGACCCTACTGTACGTGGCCCCCTTTAATGGATGTTGCGTTGTGGGGTAATGACGCCTTTTAGGGTATCGAGAGTAGCAGGGCCAGGTGTAGAACTCCGCAGAAGGAAATTTGTCGTGTTGGATTCGTACGGTTTCGTATTATATCTCTTCCATATTTTAAGAGAGTATATGTCCAGTATACTATATCTCTTGATCGATCCATATTTGAACGGATTACTGCGGCTTCCTCAGCGAAGGTTGGTCAAACTTTACACTGCTATGGGTGAAATAGGTTTGTAAATCGACATGTAAGCTGGTGGGAATATCCTGGAAAACTATTTCTATATTGTTATGTTTTTGTTCGTTTGTTTTGGATACCCAAGCAGCCATGAGTTCTGTTGACCGGCGATGGGTACGAACCGATTCCCTCCTCCCTTCCGTCACTCTAGGTCAAGTTGGACGAATTACCGTCAACTACAACGACTCCGTCCTCCCATACCCTCGAAATTTTACCCTTTTTATCGCCTCAGCCACGTGATCAGGGAAGCCTTACGAACCACCTCCCTTTTAGCCTTTTACGACAAACCACGAGACAGTGTCATTGTACTGAATTCAGCTCACACATAATATCAAACCCACACCGTCTTAGCGGATCATTGGTTTGTCAGCGTAGTACGTTAACCACCTTACCTTGGACGCCAGCTATTTATTATCATCGTTGTGTAGTAGTAATGTTATGGCCTGACTACACGCCGAAACATTCCCGGCTTTTAACTACACTCTTGCTGCAGGCGTAGGCGGGCATGCTGCTGTGGTGATTCGTGTGTGGATATTCGAATATATTTAAATGTGTTGGTCTTTCCATTGGCTATTTCTGTAACTCACGTAAAAACTGGTTCACTTACTGGTTTAGTCAGCCAGTCGTGGTGAGTTACTGAAGTCGGTCATGGTAACTCTTTATGGACCTCAGGATGTTAGGAAAGACCCCTCAAGATTGAATTTGAAACTATGCAATTATATAATGTTATATTAGCTGTTTTAGAATGGTGGTCTACGGAGAGAATCGGGTACCACATATTTCAGTTATGGATCTGACGCCTTGGAGTTTGTTATATTGATTATGAATTGTTTATTTTTTATATTAATTGAATAAATAGTTTTTATTGTGTTAGATTTAGTTAATTTGGGTAACGTTATGCTCGCTAGCAGTTAGTGGGATACACCTGAACAAGCTACTTGCTGTAGTTATTTTGATTAAGATTTTTTCCGACTATTTTATTTTATTTCCGATTTTGTTAGGAATAGGACGAGGGTAGAAGTGACCAGCATGTTATATATCATTATCGCTCAACCTCGGGCGACCTGGAGAAATATGTATCTGGTCTTTTAACCCTGTACCTCACTACCTGACCCTTCAAAATCTTGAAAACAAATATTGCGTCTCAAGGGACCTCCTGATTGACGCAATTTCCTATTTTTACTCCCAGAACATTCAGAAGGGCTGCCTAGTAGCCAATTTGATTTGTCACAAAAATAACAAATGTGAGAACTATCAAAGTCGGATATAGGGAGACCATGTTGATGACGTTCTCTGTAGGTGAGAAGACAGCGAGTGTTACAATGGTTCTGATCAGACAAACATTTTTTTATCAGTAAACTTACATGTACTTTTTTCATAAACCTTTAATCAGCCATATTATTTTGATGAACATACAACAGTGTACCTGAGCAGTTAAACATGAAATGTGTACTAGGTGTGTTAAATGTTGTCATGTTGAGGATTTAAACCATCTCGTTTCTCACGCTGACTCATCGCTGGCCGCCGTGTGGAGTCCTTTCTCACTTTTGTTATTTAAGTTATTACTGAAACTGGGTGTGATTCATGTTATTTTTAGTGATTGACAGTCCTTCCTTTCCTATTCGCATTTTAGTTGGTTTCCTCTCTGCCTCCCTTCACTTGTTTGTTTCTCGTTATTATTCCTATTTATCTATTTATTCAATATGTACTATTTTATCCAATCCATTGCGTCTTCTTCCTGTACATCGTGACGGGACAAGTGGAGGTGTTGTGATTGGTCTTTGTTAGTGTGTTTAATTGTACGTATTTAACCGAGAATCTTTAAGACTTTTTGGATAATTTTGTTGAAACTCTTCTCAGTGTTAGGGGTCACGGCCTTAGGTCTGAGTTCACAGTGGATAATTATCAACACAAAAGTAGTAGATGATGACTGTCCTTCTCTCTGCTTAGTTCTGCTTGGCTTTTGCCTCAGGGGAACGAAATCTTCGGCCCCAAATCCGACAATGGTCGCAGATATTGACTGTGAGGCAACAATACTGAATGTTGCATAGATCTGCAGCTTAACTAACACTGCCAGGGTAGCTACTTTTGTATTAGGATATTTAATATTAAGGTAATAAAATGGTGGCGAAGGTGTGGCTAGTGTGGAAGGCTGGGGGTCACGCAAAAAAATACTAGTGTTAGTAGTAGTAGTAGTAGTTATTATTATTATAGTAATGAAAATAATAATAGTGGTATGATAATATTGACAATAGTTGATTATAATAGTAATTATTGCTATAGTAATTTTAACTACAGTATTAATAAAAATAATTCTACTGCTATTAATAATAATAATAATTATATTAACATATTCATAAAAATACTGTTGAAAATCAAAACTGAAATAATCCAAGTTGGGTCCATATAACAGGTCACACATACAGTATACTGTACGTAGAAACATCAGGAATGATACAAACACTAACGATAGAGAGTTCCAGTGAAAACCATTTACAACGCCCTCATACTTCCTCTTTATTCCTCTTCCATAATGTTTTCCGTCTCACCTCCGGCCATGATCGACATCCCATTACCGTCATCGTCAACACCCTCGTCTTTGTCCGTCGATGGTCATAACTCTCAATTACACCGTGACCTGTACTGTACCCCTCCACCATAACCATCTCCTTCATTACTCAGGTGACCACGCCCCAACTCTCCCTCTTCTTCCCCTTTCTTCTCTCACAACTCCTGACCGTCACCTCCGCCCCTTCCTTGTCCCCCCTAAGCCTCCTCTAACTGTTTATTTACGCCCGCTTTTATCTTTCCCCTGACCTTACGTCACATCATCCCCCCTCACCACACACACTGCCATTTGGTCATGACTTACCCTTTCTTATAGTATCCACCTTTTCTAGTCGCCACACTGTCGTCCTCTCTCCTCACCTGTTAGTGACAACCCTTTCTCAGGTGCATCCAGTTTACACGGTCTGCCAGGTGCCCCTTCCCGCCTACCTCCCATAGTCACCATGTCTTCCCATACTCTCCTTGCTAATAACCACACATTGCCACACCCCTGCAGGTCGCCATACTTCACACCCTGCGAGGCTGCGACCCATCATGATAGTTGCCTCACCTTCACCAGGACTACACTCATTAACACAGATTATTAACACGACTTTCCATGTACTACACAGTTATGAGTTGTGATGTTGTGTCAGGGTCCGTGGTGCTAGTGTCGAGGCCTGACTTTGTGTGAGAGTTAATTACGCTAATGGAAATTATGGGGGTCAGTAACGCGTGTTGAAACGAAGCCAGTCACAGTTGCCGGGTTACCGCTGCTTTCACTGTTATTGTTGGTTGGAATCAGTTAACTGTTATTGCTGTTCTTGTTTCTGTTGTCTATCGTGTGAAGTCATAAACGGTACTGTTACGACACATGCAGACTGTGACACCACCCAGCAGTCCTAAACTTGACTGATGTGTTAGCGATTTGTAAAGTTAGGTCCGTAAAATTTGTAACTGACTGTTTGGATCTTCACTATTGATTATTGTGGGGTGACTGTTGTACACATACGCACACAATAGGAAATAATACAGTGCGAGACAAAATTCTTAGGCAATAAATATGGCTTCGGTCTAAACCTAACGTCAGTCAGCCATTAGTCTGCTATGTAGTATGACTAGCACCATTATCAGTAACCTGGGGAGACTTTTTCTTCAGTTAATTATGATTCTACTCTTGTATACTGGGATATGTGTTTTATATATGTATATAATTATGCACATTATGCTTATAATAAACAATATTCGTTAATTTGTTTTTAGGGGGAGATTAGTATAACCAACAATGGGTTATAACATGGGTCGTCTTAGACTGGGGAAAGAATTTTTGCTGTCAGTCGGGATTAGTGTTTATAGAGCTCGAAACTTTTCTTCCATACTGACGGACACATCGAGGTAGAATCCGGGAACTTGAGGGTAAATTAAATCCCCTATCGTTCCAGTCCTCCAGATCCTGATCGTCGCTACACCTCGCTGAACAGAGGGATAATTTGAGAGATTTACCGATCATTTATTAAAGAGTTAATTAAGCCACCTTGGTCATGATGGGGTCGTTTAGTAAGTTCGGGCAGGTGTGTGTACTGAGGTATAGGCTCTTAATGTCTACTGGATCTTAGTTAATATATTTAATTAGCTTGTATCAACATTGTCAGTGAGTATATTCGGCCACAAACAACAGCACCTAGAATCAGTAACAGTTAATTTTATATTGTATCGGCAAACACTGAATAAATTCCTGCAGGTATATCTAATGAGTCGCCTTACATTACTCGTGCAGACTGTAGGTAAAACTAGCAGGAGCCAGACTTTATACAAGAGAGATTATTGAGCAACACATCTAGTGAAGGACAAGGCACTGCACCATGATATATGAGCCACGTAAACAGTAGTTCTACACGTATTTCTTACACACTGGGTATGAGTTTTATTTTTTTTACAAGGTCTTGCATCTCTGTAATCAACTGTTGCAGATGTCTTTAAGAGTTCGTGCAGCCGGGTGACGTGCAGCTGATGTGGTCTTTGTTGGCAGGAGTATACAGGTGCATTGTTCTATTGTGTTTTTATTCTTATGTTTTGTTCTAAACTTTTACAAATAATACTTTTTCATTTAGAGACGGTGGGTGGGATACATCTGATTTTTTTAATCAAGGCGCCTGCATTACCAAATATACTTATCCATATTGATACCAGACACTTGCGTTAGCAGATGTAGTTTGTAAAATTGATAAGGAAAATGCATTAACATAGGCAGATAGAGGATTTGTGTATTTGAAGTCTTGTCACTGTTGCGTCACAAACCTTAAACCTTCCCGGGACGTCGACTGATCCCATGACAATTGTTTAATACATTATAAAATTGGTGATTTCTCGACAAAAGTTTACACAGGTCCGTCTTACAGACTTCCTTTTTATTTGTCCGCCACTGTAGTTCTGCATAATGATATCCTAAGGTTAGCCCAGGCACGGTGTTGACACGTCCTGCTCAAACTCGCGAGATTGTCCTACAAGTACATTTCTTGCAGGAGCCACCCTAAATTAAAAAATCTGGCCATCGCTTTAGCTCTCGTTATTCCTTCCGACCCGCAAAGTGTGAAAACAAAATCACTTAATGATTCCTCGCTCAGAGTGCTCAGGACCCGTCACGGGGTGACGAAGGAGGCGTGCACTGCTTAAATGTCATGGCCGGTGAAGACGTGATGAAGTGGTTGCGACGGAGCATTCGGTTAAAGTCTTGACGGTACACCAAATTACCATCTCACGTTTGTTGAACATTGTTGAAGGTCACGTTTGCTGGTGGGAGCACCAGGCTGAGTAAACTCTATGATGCCCTCTCTTGTATTTGAAAGGAATCCAGTTAGTCCATTCAAGTGTTCTACTAACCCATTCAGGTATCCTGCTAGCACAGTCAGGTAATAGCCAGGTCAGGTAGCATTTACAAAAGACGCAGGGAATACTGAAGTAATCTGGTGTTGTACAACTGCACAATGTCGGCTCAATCCTTCCCAGATGGCTACAGCCTCTTTCATTCTTAGACCCCCACCCCCACCACCTCGAGGCTCTGAAGAAAGAAATGGAGCAAGAACTCCTTCAAAGACTCCCACCAGATAACGACATGGTTCCCCAAAAGTTACCAAATCTCAAAAGGTCCATTACCACCCTCGATCTATACGGCCAGGCAATAGACAACTTCCCTCGACCAGCATCCGCCAGTAGGGTCGGCGGAATATGAAATGAGGCCCTCAAAACACCCATATATGGGGTAGGGTAGGATGTCTAGTGCCTGTACCGACAGACAATAACTAACCCATGACACAACCGTAACACACCATTAGCTTAGCCAGGCGGTTAGCCCGCCCTCTCTTACCTCCTCCTAAATTTCTTCAATTTCCTAACTATAACTTCCTTCCCCCACCCCTAATCTTCTTTCACTCATCCTTTCTCTACCAAAAAAAAAAAGCAACGGCACACAAGGAGAAACTTTCAGATTTTGCCGTGTAGAAATTTGGTTAAATTGCTGTTTTATATGACCATGTTTATTGTGGTTTGAGAAATGTTAGTCTTCAAGGGTTTATTTTTTCTTCTGCTATTGTTATTATTATTATTATTATTATTATTATTATTATTATTATTATTATTATTATTATTATTATTATTATTATTATTATTATTATTATTATTATTATTATTATTATTATTATTATTATTATTATTATTATTTTGCTGCTGCTATTATATTATATTTTCTTTTAATGGAGTGTACAGTAAATGAACTGTGGGTATCTATTTCCTTAACAGATAATAGTAGTAGAAAAAGTTGTCTTTGTAGTAGAAACAGTTGTAGTAGTAGTAGCAGCAGTAGTAGTAGTAGCAGCAGTAGTAGTAGTAGCAGCAGTAGTAGTAGGAGGAGCAGCAATGACGAGTCATATCTCAAAAACTGGCCATGGGGAACTGAACAGAAAACAATAGAAATGGAGTTTTGAAATTGTGATTTTTATTCCAGGGATGAAGGCCATTGGTATCCAAATATTACACCTAAAGAGATATATGGCTTGATTTATTATTCTTTATTTATTTTTTTTCGGGTTTTGTAGTCTTGTGGAAATCTTGAATCCCTGGAGGTCAGAGAGGCTCCTCACTCGTGTTTGTCAACTAGATAAAAGCCTGACTGAGCTCTCCATAATTAACACATACGTGGATATTGTCATTATCACCAACCAAACTGGGATAAGGCTTAGATCAATTAACACCAATAGATAAATGAACATAAGTTTCACGAGATGGTTAGCTCAATAAAATAGATAGATACTAAATAAATAGATAGATAGATAGATAGATACTAAACAGACAGACAGACAGACCAGTGAATTTATGGACCACAAATATTTGCAAATGATTTTCATGCGGTGAATTAAGATACATGTATAAGAATGGAACACTGCCTCCTTAAGCCATATGAGCAAGAGCTGTGTTAATCTGTGCATCACGACTGGGCAGAGGTATTAGGGATAACTCGGAACCAGAAACCAACCATGGATTTCCCTTCCCTGATTAGGAGGTTGCTAGATGTTGTGGCCCCCAGGTAAACAGGGTGTATGTTGTGGCCCTCAGGTAAACAGGGTGTATGTTGTGGTCCTCAGGTAAACAGGGTGTATGTTGTGGCCCTCAGGTAAACAGGGTGTATGTTGTGGCCCCCAGGTAGACAAGGTGTATGTTGTGGCCCTCAGGTAGACAAGGTGTATGTTGTGGCCCTCAGGTAAACAGGGTGTATGTTGTGGCCCTCAGGTAGACAAGGTGTATATGAAAAAAAATTAAAAGGGATAACAAATTAGATGCTGGTTTTGACTGTCAAGACAAGTGTCAGTTTTGAACATTAAAATGATCAGAATTATGAATGTTGTTTGAACACTGTTACAGGTGTCAAAGTTCACCAAATTAATTTCTCTCCATCTATGTTCAACAGGATGATCAATGTGCCAGCGCCTCGCCTATGACCACGATCAAGTCATGTTTAATTGAGTGTGCAGGTACATGGAAAACAGTGCTACAATATTGCATCTTTCTTTCATTTATTTCAATAATATTCAGTTGCAGTTTGAAGCACGTTTATTTAGACAAAGTTCTTTTTTTTTTTAATTTAATGAGAAACATATAATTACTTTTCATTTTTAACTCCTCTTTTCATCGCAGATTAATTATGCTGCATTAGTGCCCATTGCTCTGTATGTTCTACCGCGTGTTTTCCTTCTGTACGGCCGTCCTTTCCGAGTTCATGTTTTACGGTTTATTTCACAGAATTTCTTAGCTTCTTTCATTTGATCCCTGAGTAAAATACACTTAAGTTCATTATTTAAAGCAATCCAGTACAATCGTGTGTGTGTGTGTGTGTGTGTGTGTGTGTGTGTGTGTGTGTGTGTTAATTAGTGAGTTTTGTTTCCTTAACCAACGAACGTTTTAATTACATTTTTATCCCGCATATACAGTATAAGTTAATTTTTAGTACATTAATTATTTTATTTCAAATAAAAAAAGTCCGCCTCATATATAACAGAAATACTCGGAAATGGTGAGCTTGAGTGAGACGCGTGTTGTAGTTTGTTTAACACGATTTATGTTTATGCCCCACTATAGTGTCGCGGGACCTTGTGTCCAGGTAGGTCACCCGTGTGTCCGTGACGCTGGCGGCTAGTGCTGTGGGAAAGCTGGCCAGCAACAATCGATGCTCTGACACTGAAGGTACAGTACATGCATGCATTGGACGAGAAGAGTTCAGCAGAGATGAAGAAAATGTGTTTTGCTGTGACCTCGACTAAAACATTACACACACACACATCACACATCACGGCTCTGATTTCGTCAGTTCGATGTTTGAAAATGGTAAAGTATTTTTACACGAATTGACTTTTCCCACCCTTTGCCTGTAATAACATTTCTTTTCGGTAATATCACGGTCGCTGGAACAGATGGCATGGTAACTTTTCCCATTCGAGTACAGCGACTGTAAGGGATTGACATAGCACCCACAGTTGCATTCAGGTCGGTCCTCCCACTATATATTAAGCTTACGTCTTTTATTTATTTTGTCATCATCTGAGAAGCCGACCCACGTAGACAAAGTGGTATTATTATAGATCTTAGAATAATCTGTAAAATATATGGAGTACAGTATATAAAAGAGAGAGAGAGAGAAGAAGAGAAACAGGGAAAAATGAAACAACATCGGAATTAGCATAGCACACGTGCACTGTCGACCATGGTCTTAGCGCGACATAAAAATTCATTGGATGACATTGGTTGTGGAATATGAATGTGGGGGAGGGTCGGTGCACCTGCCTGGGTCATGCGACCACGCACACGCACACACACACACACACAACACACACACACAACACACACACACACTTATGTAACTATATTTTCAGCCTTTTGGCTGCCATGTTATTCAATAAACCGTTACACACACACACACACACACACACACACCTGCATCATGACACAGTTGGGGGTGCACATTGCCACTGGGGTAAGGAACACGTGTTACTAATGACATCACCCGCTGCACATCTTGATGACAACAGGATATAGCATTAGCAACAGGACCTGGGGGGTGGGGGGGTGAAGGATAAGTCCCCATGGTTGTCTGAGAAAGAAAACTGGATTTCGGTGTGCAGGGTTCGCTGACCCCTCACGCGCCCTCATTCAAATTCCCTCAGAGATCATGGGCGTGAATGGGCGGCCTCATGCGCTCGTGTGGGCGGCATCAATGAAGCACGTGTTGACGCTTCTCCCATAACCCTCCAACCTCCCTAACGTGATGAACACAGTAATTGAAACCAATCTTGGGGCAACATCCTGCTAAGCCACTTAATCCTCTTATGGTGTTTATCCTTGGCTGGGAATCGGCAGTCTCACATTAAAAGGCTTGGCGGTGGGGGACCGTCTAGGAACAGAGGAGGGATAATTTGCAACATGATCAGCGAAAAGGATGATAAATAAGGGGGGGGGATAGAGGGGGGGAACATGGCAGTGGTTTAATGTGAGGAGTCTCTCTCTCTCTCTCTCTCTCTCTCTCTCTCTCTCTCTCTCTCTCTCTCTCAGTTGTAAAAAAGTTAACTCTGCCAGAAAGTGCCTCAGTAGTTTTGTTTTAGTTTTTTTAATTGGCCAAAAATAGGTTAGGTTAGGCTAGACTAGACTAGAATTAGGCTTAAGTTGGGTTGGGTTAAGTTAGGATGGGTTAGGTTAGGCTGGGTTAGGTTAAAGGCCCCAAATGACTCCAAAGACGTCAGGAATACTTTTTACATTTGGTCTCATTTTGACGTAAATCTTCACAGACGACTTCAGGAACAATGTAGTAATAGCAAGGTAATGTTTCTGGGTAAGGGAGGGTGCTAACACTGGGGTAAAAAAACACACACACACACACACACACACACACACACACACACACACACACACACACACACACACACAGCCAGCCAGCGGTGGAATGAGGCGTATAATCTGGTTTGGCCAAATAGGATTGCCGTGAATGTGTTTATTCAAAGCCGTGGCTGACTGTTGGCGGAATAACCTTTGAAAGTTAACGTCAGTGAAGGGATTTTTCATTGTAGGTGATGGTCGTGACTGTTGGGTGGAGTGACCTGGACTCTTGGGTGGAATGAACTTGACTCTTGGGTGGTATGACCTGGACTATAAGGTGGAATGACCTGAACCACACATTTTTTCTTTCTTTTTTATGTGTCTTCATCTTCCTGCTCTCCTCGTCATCTCCATCTCCCTCGTCCTCTCCACCCTCCTCATCGTCTCCACCCTCATCATCGTCTCCCTCTCATCATCTCCCTCCCTCTGGTCACCTCCATCATCACAGTCTTATTATCACTAAAAACATCATAAAGAACAATGAAGATGGATGAGTATGGGTCTGGTGTCTGGTGGCAGGAAGAGCATCAACCTAACCAATCACTCGTTCTCGGTAATGATGAGTGAGGGATAATGGTGGCGTGGGTCGTTGTGTGTGTGCCTTAGGACTAACAACATTAAGACGGTGGTACTCACATGAATGTTACATGTTACTCTATTGATAACGATGGTAGTTCTTGTAGGGATCTTTTGTCTGTGTCTGTCTATGTATGTATGTGTGTGTGATGTACGTGTGTGTGTTTCGTAAGCATTGAGTAGTTAATATGGAGGTAAGAGGTTATAGTAGTACGTGCGGTATACCAGACGAGCAGGTAGTGTTAAGATGCGTGCTCCCGGGTAACCAGTGGAATATATTATTTCTTGAGAGAGAGGGAGGGAGGCTGCAATTGGCATTATAATCAAGGTGACTGATGAAATGGGCTCCCTGTCCTAATAGATCCGTACCTAATAACGTCTAATTTCACCATTAAAGATTGATGTCCAGTTCTAATGGATCCTAATCATTTTGGGTTCAGTCCTATTGAAACCCAATGCGAATGGTTAAGTTAGTTTGGTTGGGGCTGTTGGAACCGAGACTCGTTTGACCTACAACGTAAATCACGACTTTTAACCCGCTGGTTGTAAGGAGTGGCCGTGGTTCAGTGAGGCACAACATCCCCAGTGTTGTCCTGGGTGCTTATGTACTGTGCAGCCGTTGGGAGTTATAATCTCGGGGGGTCGTTCCACAGAGCCAGTGCTTGTCTTGTGGCCACTCGTGTTAACAAGAACGACCGTGAATGAACACCAGAGGAAAACATTAGCACTGAGGATCTTGTTTACCTTGAGTAGTGTATCGACAACATCCGCCTTGTGCGCTTCATGTCCACCTTGACGCTGCAGGTGTATAGAACACTAGTTGAGTGTCTGCAGTGTACCTATTAACTCGTCTGAGAAACTTTAGTGTACTTATTAAGTGATAGAAAAGTTATACAACCTTGTACGTTAAACAAGTATATAACTATAGTGTACTTATTAAGTATATAACTTAAGTCTGTAGTGTACTTGTTAAATATATTTGAATATAGATAAATTATAACTGCAATATGAGCATTTCGTATAGAATAAGGCTATAGGGTATAATATATGCAAAAGTCACTATAAAGAACTGTCTCAGAGTAGTTAATGAATTGTGTGGTGTGACGATGAACTGTCCTTATAGGTTTAGTGAGAATTGGTGAAGGGTGATTGATACAGTATACAGGTGTAGGGTGTGGGAGTGTGTCATGGTGTAAGATGTGAGAGGGTAGTGTGTATAAACATGGCAGGGGGGGGGGGAGAAGGGTGGAATAGTTGACTTGTGTGTGTGGGTGTGTAACGAGGCAGGGGGTACTGCTGGGTTATATCCGAGGACCTCCCTCACGCTTTCCTACATGCCGCTCTCCACGCCACTCGACTCAACGCCACCTTCCACGCCACTCGACTCAACGCCACCCTCCACACCACCCTCCACACCACCCTCCACGCCACTTGACTCTACGCCACTCGACTCTACGCCACTCTCCATGCCACACACCCGCTTCTACCTTTTCCTTCCACACCACCAGTGCCACAAACACACACACACACGCGCGCGCCCACCTTTTGCTAACACGCCACCAACATTACACACCTCCACGTCCGCCTCCTGCCCCCCCTCCCTTCACACACACACACACTTAGGTGTCGTAGGTGTAGGCCAGTGGTACAGCCGTTTAGTGGTGTGGTATTTTAGTGTTCAGTGTGGGGTGGAGGGCGGCGCGGGGCTCAGTTGTGTATTTAAAGGTCCGCCTCATAATTATGCCATGAAGAAGGCAGGCAGGCAGGCTGGCTGGTAATGGTGTGGACCTCGAGGACGTCTCCGCCTCTGTACACCTCGCAGTGTGTGGCCTTCAGGGGCTGCTGCACCTCACTGCCTTATTGTGTTAGTAGGTGGTGTTTGGTGCTGTGACTAAGCGGTGTGTAATCTCCGACACCGATCTAACGCTTCTCCACCACCCTGTCATCAGTCTTATCGCGTGAACAAGTGATTCATCTTAACTAATACTAAGTCATAGTTGATTTAGGTCAAGTTAGATTTGCTCTGTGGAAGACAAGAAGCCATTGATGATTCCGATAGTTTTTTGGGGGCGTATCCATGACCGTTGTTCCCAGCCGAATTGCGTCTCCGTATTGAAGGTTGAAGTCTCTAAGATGATTGTGTTCTTGTGTTGCAAGTCATATACATTGTCATATTTGTTACTGTTATGTATGTATGTGGAGCAGGCAGTGTTGTCACACAGAAAGAGTAATTTCGTTTAGGGTTGTTGATGGTCAAGAGACACGTGCTGACAGTAGCACCGCGAAGGTTGGTCAACAGTCTGACAGTGTAGCTGAGCAGAAGCACCGGGACAAAGGTAATTTATCTGTGATTTTAGTGTTCTCGGACGGCCTTGGTGGGTGCCTCGAGGGCGTGATGTTGTGGACCCTGCTGTTGTTCACAAGCGGGTTATTTTACCTCTGAAATTATTGCACCAGTGAAATTCATATCCAACGCCAAATGGATCGTTGTTGTCATTATTGTCGTTGCTGCAGTAGTTGTTGTCATGATGCACCTTCCCACGGACCCGCATTCCTTACAGTGACTCAGGTCTCCCTATAATGTGTTCTAGCTATACTCCCACATGCTGTTTACTTGAGGATTTCCGAGGCAACAGGAATTAGTCATCGTACTACAGCGTAACACTCCAGCCACCAGCGGACCTTCAGGCCGGGGATCCCCTAAGGCAGCGAGCGGTCTTGAAGATTGTTATTGTAGGGTGACCACAAGCCTGGAGGAACCGTCGTAATTGTTTATCTTGTTACGTATCAGGAGCTTTGACCTCCATCCTCGTATTCCCTTCACTTCCTCCTTCCTCTCCCTCCTCCTTTTCTTCCCCTCGCCCTCCCTCTTCCTCCTGTCTGCCTCCTTTCCTCCCTCCCTCTTCATCCTCCTCTCTCCACCTTCTCTCCTCCCCCCTCTTCCTCTTCCCACATTCTCTCCTTCCCTCTCTCCCATCTCTCTTCCTCCATTCGTCTGCCCTCCCAAGGTCTTCATCTGAGATGTTTGTGGGAGTCGGACAACCTTCATGCTCATCTGATCACTGATGATAGCATGACGTTGTGATGTGACTTAATATGAACACCATCTTGATAACATTATACTCTAATGTATTTGGTCGTGTCAGTGAGATGTATAACAAAACGCATCGACTTTTTTTAATCGTCTCAATTTTAGAGAAGGATGTTTCCTAGAAGTCAATGTCTGAAAGGATTCACAGCACGGAAAAACCTGACTTGAGTGACTTTGTGCAGATGGTAGACGGGGTGTAAGAGTCTATCCCCCCCTCCTCCTCCTCCTACAAGTGTGCCGAGGGCGAGCTTGGATGTTGTTGTTCGAGGCGGGGAAGATACGCCTAGCCCCAGGTGCTCCTTGTTGCTCACTCCATCTGACCACGTGATATCTGCCGAGGTTTAACTCAAGCTGTGTACCGAGATCCATTGATGCTCTCGTCTGATCCACTCCACTTGTCTTCCTGTGATCAACGTCGTCAGCTTCATGGGTGTCGACAGGTTTAAATGATGGTTAACTACTATTACATGATAGGATTGATAAATTAAATTTGTTTACTAATATTCAAATGTATAATTATTATTATTTTTATTTCAGGTGAGGCAGAAGTAGGTGTGTCGTGTGTATAGCTGCATCTGGCCGTCAGAGTAAGTCGTATTGCTGTTTGTTCTTTTAAAGATGTTCAGATGTGTAGGTATGTGAGCTGATGATGAAATAAACGACTGCAAGTTTTAGCAGTCATGTATAATGGTAGCTTCTTGGGAGTGGCAGTGCAGGAGGTCCAGACGTCAGTGTTGAGTTACCTCCCCGGGTCCGGTCTGGCTCTGTCACCGAGTGTTGACAGCTGCCTCTGTTCTTAGTGCTTATGCTAATAACTTCTCTGCCTACATACAATATCACTGCTGTTGTTTATCATGCTGCTTCTGCTGTAACGGTATTCCCCGTCACCCACATCGCAGTTGTTGTTGCAATTTATCTGTTTAACACTGCCGTCGCTGTTGATATTTGTATGTTTTCTTTCGTTTCCTCCGCATGTTTCTCTCATGATAAAAATGCATCGGTTTTTTGTCATTCTTAACCTTCAAATGCAATTCGTAAGGAGTTGAATGAACTTAGTTTGTTGAATGACGTAAGAAAAAGTTAAGGAGCTACAAACTTTGCCAGACTCTTTCATCTTTGTTTTACAACCTTCAGAAAATAATGTTGATTCTTGAACATGCCGGTTTTGTTTTAAGAAATACATAAACATGGAGAGTATTGTCAGAATACAACTTGGAGCTGATGGTGTGCAAGATGTAAGTGAATTGTCTTGACTGATACCAGGCAGAAGGTGACCATGTTTGAGAATGTTTATTTCATCATGGTAAAAGGGAACGGGATATTGACACTGCGGGCGGACTCCCTGGACACGAAAGCCATAAGCAGAGCGAGTTCCCTATTACCTTCCTAGTGATGCACCGGTATTTACCCGGGTTGTCGGACACAATAGCCGCGAGGGGTGGCTGAGGACCCACTGACTTCTTGTGTAAACATCTCACCCTCACGGCGAGTGTTACTTACCTTTAATAGTATAAATACTGTAAACGCTCCTACTGTTTTATTAATTTAAATTTCACAACATTTCATTTCTTCTGTATAATATATCACAATTCTAGTGTGTATGAACAACTGTTTTCCTTCAAAAATTAATTAGAAATGATTTGATGGTATATGAAACACAATTGAAATAAAATAGGGAAAATTCGTAATGTCGATTAAAAAAAGAGGTTAGGACGTGAGTGTAAGGGTGAAGAGCCAGCCGAGATAGTTATCCGCTCAACACACTTTGTAGAGGCAGGAAAAATGACTCGGGTGGAAAGAGGAGCGCGGGGCGAGGGACACCTGAAGAGGGGCTGTTGCTGACCCGGCCTAGTGTCACCTCTCGGCCCCTGCAACACTCCTCTTTTAGTCTCGTGTCGTGTTTATTATCTCAGAGCCAACACTTAATTTATTTTCCTTTAGGGTATTCGGTGTTTTGATAATCTTAATTTTGAGAGAAAAAAGAGAAAGTTCAAATCATTTCGGTAATATTCATGGTCGTTAGTTTCTTTGTTTTGTGAAAATTAAGTAACTGTGTATTGATTTTCCCTAATATCATTGTTTGTCTGTCACTTTAGATGCAAACTGTCTTAAGCACAGTATAGCCAAGACACAGTGTCAAGTAGATTCGGGGAATGTAAGGAACATTAAAAACTTCCTCTACCATGACGACTCCTGACAATTTTCAGAAACTACTCTACAGAAGGTGATTCATTTTTATTGCCCAAGTCTGAAATTCCTCACCACATATGTTTCGCTAGAACAGGTGATCCTAGGAAGGCTTCTCGCGGAAACAGGTCCTCGTGATGTACTAAAACCTGATGAAGAAAAGGAGCAACTGTGCCATATCTTTACCCCGAGTATTGTTGACGCCTGGGTGTCAGATTCAGCCAATTATAACGATTAACGTATCAGACGGCACCACGCCCTGTCAGCAAGTAATCAGGGAGAGTAGGTGCCTTGTCATGATAGGGGGGTAAGGCCTTACAATGGACACAAGAGGGGAGGGTGTGCACGTATTTAGTGTTTGTAAAGAATATTGCTGTGTAAGGAAACGATGTAATCTTAATTATTCATGATTAAGTTGGTTATAAAACATCAGATTAAATTACAGTTTATTTATTTTTTATAGTGAACGAATCCGCCTTTTTCTATGTGTTTATTCCAACTACTTTCCTGACTTCTGTATTATACGGGGCATTATTTGGACACAGTATTTTATTACCATGTATTTTAATGTTATTAATGTTAGTTCTATATTTATTAGTTTGTGATGTGTTTTAACCCCTTGAGTACGATGACTGAACCCTTTGAGTACAGTGTCATCGTACTCGAAGACTATGTCATCATATTCAAAGGGTTGAGACATTGTGCTCAAGGGATTAACTCATCGTATTTAATGGGTTATATATTTTAATCAGTAAACATATTTATTGTACTGGGGGTTTCATCTTACTGAAGGGTTTATTGACCTTTTTATATACAGCGTATTTCTTAGCCCGCATTATCTCCTGTTATACCCCTGCCTCCCTCCTCTCTCCTCCCTGATGCGTGCTAAATGACGTAGCTTTGTGTGAAGTTACCTGGAGGCGCTGTCACGGGCGAAGGCCACGTGAGCCACGTGTTTACCCTGACAGTGACTCAGGTAGTGATGGTAGGGGGTGTGGGCTGTTTACACGGCCAGGGAACCGCCTCCCCGTGACTCATTGCAGACGCGGGGGGGGTCACTGGTGCGGATGGAGGTAGTGGAAGATGCTGGTAGGGGTAGTTAGTAGGTACTGATAGAGGTAAGATATGGGTGGTGGAGGTGGAAGTGTTCTTATGACCTTATCCAGCAAGGGGAGAATCTTTGTCTACTTTATGCTATATATAGTGGATATATCGTACTTGTGGGTTCACCTCGTATAGTTTTTATATTGTCATGTTGAACTACTGTTTCTCGCTTACTGCTGATGCTTGTCCTTAATTATTATATTCGGTATGTTATGCGCTATACTCGTGTTCCAGGTGGCCCTCAGCGGGTGGGGGTACACTCACTACAGAAAGGTGAGATCTGAAGGATGTCAAAATGAACACTGACTCCTGTTGTCTCGGTAGGGTTGTCACATTCCCTCGTCCGTTGTGTCATATTGTCTACCCCAAAAATTTTTTAGATACTTTTTGTAGCGAGTGCACAGCGAATCTGCCTGACCTTGGACGTGATTTTGGTGTACCAGCTTTTTGTTGACTTGTTCCGTTGTCACTGGGAAAATTAGTGGTGCAATCCCAAAGAAACGTCCTGGTATGTATGTATGTATGTATGTATGTATGTTTAATGTGAGTGAGATATACGTAGTTTTTCCCCCCACTCACTTTTGTTGTTTTTGGTGATGAAACAGAGCAGACAACAAAGAAACGCCTGGAGGAGAGATATGGGGGCTAGAGAACACACAGGCCGGTACACAAAGGAGAGACGCTAAGAACAAATTGGAATTAAAATAGTTAAAAGAAAATTGGAAATAAATAGAACAAGTCATATTACACTATCATGCATGACCTCTAGAAGTGTCTGCCAGTCGGTCATATATTTTTACTTAGTCTCAAGATCATATAAATATTTGTCTTGTTATCTGTTACATTTGTGATAAATTTGATCACAAATAAATCTCTTATGGCGTCTGTATTTTGAGTGGTAACGAAGGATTGGCGAGACAGACAGACAGACATCAGTCCTACCGATCTCTCGAGGTAGTTGCGTAGGTGAGATTTAGAGCGGGAGAGATCTGGATGGAGGAATGGGGGAGATTATTTTGTAACAGAAAGAAAGAAAGAAAGAGGAATGATGAGGAAAAACGCGCGTCATGGAGGAGGAGGAGGAGGAGGGAGATGCGTCATAAGCCTCGGCGGGGGACACTGTCTGGGGACATTTCCTGGGCGGGGCCACCATCACCTCGCTCATGTAAGGGACTGGACTAACAACCCCTGGAATAAAGTTGTATATTATTCTTAATTCACTTATGAAATTTATGGAATGCTTCTGAACGACGAGAATTATAATACTTCCGTCTGTTGACCAAAATCCATTATCATGTAAGTTATTTAATTGGTATGTGGTTTAAATGTTAGCAATAGTTATTTAATTGATCGGTCCTTGGTATGGCTGTTAATAAGAGGTTGAGTGTGTGTTGTGTGAGTGTCCTGAAGCCGCTTTGTGTTGTGGAGGAGAGTTATTCCAGAGACCTGGGTGTTGTTATATGTATCAGCGTCTTTTGTGTCAAGTGTAGACCAACAATTGTTCTCAGCAGTAAGTCGGAACGAGATGGTAAAGATTCTATTAATGACTCCAGAGATTTCATAATAAGTTCCGAACTGTGAAACACAAATACACACATAATCATAATAATAATAATGGAAGCCTCCTCGAAATCGAGGATGACCGGCCCAAGGGCCACCTAGGCGTGAATTTGTTAAGGAGTAGAAGCTGTTGCCAACACAACAACCACACCCTAAGTTAACGAGCTGCATGAGTCATGACCCAGTGCCAAGAAATAGTCCGAGAAGACTGGACAACTCGCCAACTGCATTGTCTAACCATTACCCAGGAATACGATCCGCAAATCGATTGACATACAGGTTCCCAATTACACACACACACACACACACACACACACACACACACAATACAATTAACCTGAGTATCGGCCTCTACATAAAACAAATCTTGATCCACTCTACACAAATTACTGATTAAAAACATAATATTTTCCCGGAGAAAAATACATCCACTCAGGCTAGATTGCTCTACAGTCACTTGAGGAAAGTGATATGATGCCTTACTTATTATGAAGCTGAATTACCGTATTGGGGGAATCCAGACCGCTTTTGGTAAAGTCTTCCAACAGTTGTGTTGGGAATCATTGTATTGGTGGGGTGGGGGGTAATGTTGCCTCGTGTGCCCTCCTCAAAAAAATGAATCCCGTAACAATGAACTTAAATTTTTAGGTATTAATATACATGAATTTTCCATGTCGTGTGATGATCCTCCAAAAGAATCGCTGCTAATATCGGAAACAATTAATAACATCGTATCACGGTCATTGGTTTTCTTCTTAAAAAAACAAACAGCGGGTGAATGACAGAAAACAGCTGTGTCAACAATGGAAGGAATTTCAACTGAATATTAGGGAGGGAGAGCGAAGGTTGGAAGCATAGTATGAAACTGGGTCATCGGAAAACAATGCCCAGATTTGAACTGGTTATATAGTATAATGAAATCTAGGCATTCTTTTGTGATGACCCCGTATGACTATTGTTATCTAAAACGTGATAATTTTCTGCCTAAAATTGCAATTAAAGAACAATCCCCTTACTCGAAAAACATCATCAGTCACTTCGGATATAAAGCAGTAATGTATTTCTCTTTTTTGTGAAGTATTTATTGATCGAAGTTGTGGTGCTGGGAGGAAATCACTTGGCAGTAGAATTATGATCTAGAGGGAGGAGGAGGACCAGCAGCACTAGAACGGTAGTAGATAGGAACAAGAGTAATAACGGTAACATAAACAGCAATAAAAGTGATAATAAAAGTAACAGCAGTAGCAGTAAAGCTAGGAACAACATCAGTAGTAATGGTAGCAACAACAAGAGTAGCGTTAAAGGTAGCACCTGAGGTGGCAACTCCGTCAGTAGTGGCAGTCAGGTACTGCAGCAGTAAACATTGAGGGTGTATGGGTGGAAGCGAGCCCGGAGACCCTTCCCGCCACTACCTGGTCACATAACTTGGCAGGGGCTCCCGGGATGGATGGCAGCGCGTGGCATCTTCGTCAGTGGCAGGTTCCTGGCTCACCTTGGGCCGAGAGTAGGGGTAAAAACATGTCTGCGCAGCCTACCCCGGCCCACCTGGCTGAGCCTCGGTCGGTGTCTGTAATTAATGCCTATGTTACATCCTGTCTGGGCGACTACTGCCTCTCAGTCTATTCGTTTTTGTTGAAGCTTTGGTGAAGTAGAAGTTTAGTGGTGAATTCATCGTCAGTTTCAGCTTATTTGTTATTGTTTTGATGCGAGATTTAATAGCAACTTTACCGATTTGCCTGTGTATTTTTCAATTTATTTCCGCGAATCTCCTTTCCAGATTTTTGTTCTGGTGGACTTGGAGGATTTTTTTTTCTGTGTTTCAGATTATCCTCAAAATCTCAGTCATGGCTGGCACTTTTTTTAACGGCTCATTACCATTCTTTGGATAAAACTATGCCATTTTTATATCTATTCACATTCCCAACGAATAATGTGATTTTCTCCAGGGAAAACCGACGTTTTACGTGGACAAATTTTCAAGTGTTTTTGAGGTTTCAGATTAATCTCAGACCCTCCGGGGTAACGGTTTCTACATGGTTTTCACATTGTGACTTAACATATCCTGTTACTAAATTTAATCTTATTTTTCGCAAGAATTTTTCTTTTTTACACTATATTGCGATTCTTGTAGGAAAATTTGGCCTTTTTTTTAATGCTTCAACTTTGGTCAAAATCTAATGATTCACATTATCTGGCTAAAAATATTATATCCTATTCTTTAAATAGTTCGTTGTCTGGACGCTGATGGGAGATGATCGGTGAAATTTCGCGTTTGTGGTTAATGTGTTAAATGTAGCAAGATACTGAATTTTTAGTGCCAAGTGTTTATGGGGTTGGAAGCGACGGTCACGAGCTTTGAAAAAACCCCAAGATTTTGCTGGTAAAATGGCATAAATTAGTAGTCTGGTGAACCTCCACGAACCAGTGCCAAGGTCTTTATCACAACACTCAAGGATGTTGCTGGAAATAACGATAAAATTTTGATCTTACAATTGGAACTGTTCAATTTGGCCAGAATAATGCAAAGTGAACAAGAACAATAACATTCATATGGCTGAGTCTTTTGAGTGTTGCAATTCCCCTGAAGGTACCTGATAAATACTGTACTTTTATCTCGAGAAAACTGTTAAATAACATAATTGTATCATCACCTTTAATTACTCCTCAGTTATGTGTTTTGTGTCACCTTGATGCAAGACAAACATAGGTTACTTGTTTCCGACACAGTGTCCCTTAGTCTCACTCACTGTAGCTTAGTGTGTCGCTAAACCTTCAAAGGCGAGTCTTATTTTTCTTACCTGGTAATTTATAGTTACATTTCATCAAGTAAAAGTCGCAAATCGCGTGAATTCGTGGAGGGTGTTACCTGGTTCTCAATCAAGGTTAAGTATTTACACCTGGATATAGTGTTAAAAGACAAAATTAATACTTATGTCGATTTATTGTACACTTAAAAGATCTCTGTTGATTAAGTGAGTAAAGTTTATAACGATTAGTGTATAGGTCAAAATATTTTATGCATGGAAATAGGTACATAACTAAATATGATAATAAGTATTATATTTTCATTTTAAGAAGATGAAGTATTAGTAAAATATATTTGGGGAAAACTTGTGTCTTTTCTCACCGCGGTTCTTCTGATGTCTTCAGCCTTATCCAACCCAGACAAGTATTGGAGTTACACACAGATGATTGGCCATGTTGGTAGTAGTCAGTAAATAAAAATAATGGTTGCCTCGTGTAACGAGGATGGCCGGCGTGAATTTGTTGAAGGTATAGAAGCTGTCGCCAACACAACAACCACACCCCGAGTTAACGAGCTCCATGACCCATTGTCAAGGAACAGTCCGAGAAGACCGGGCAACTCGCCAACTGCAAATGAAGTAAAGAAACTTGCCCATAGTTTCACCCCGCCCGGGGATCGAACCCGGGTCCGCTCGTTTGCGAGGCGAGCATGCTGACCATCACACACTCACGCACACACACTCACACACACACACACACACACACACACACAGCTCTCTCCAAATGAACAACAATTGACATATTTTCATCCACATTTTAGCACCAGCAAGTTACTATGCGTCGTCGTTGTAATATTCAGTTGAGTGCGAGGTAGTCCCCGTCACAACAAACCTCAGTGAGTGTCCTTGACCATGGGTGGACGCTGAGAATGAATGCCGCACTTAAAACCTCCCCTCCCGCACCGTAGGTTATGAATGAATGGCCAGGACTCCTAAACCTGTTGATTTCCCTTACAGTTGCCCCTATTTGTCCACATCATTGTACTGCCTCCATCAGCTTGGTGTAATCCTCGTCATGCCATCACACGGGGGCCGACTCATTCATTCACTGACACGCTCCTCGTACTTCACACACAGTCTACCAGTCCTGAAGAACCGCATCTCTTGTAGTACGTATTACCTAAGCAGTCACTTTCTATTTCAATCTTCTGTTTCCCTCTCCTTGGGACCCTCTCCTCCCACCTCTCCTCAGAACTCTCCTCCCACTTCCTCCGGTCCCTCTCCTCCCACTCTTCCTCCGGTCCCTCTCCTCCCACTCTTCCTCAGGTCCCTCTCCTTCCACCCCTCCTTGGGACTCCCCACCCCTCCTCAGGACTCTCTCCCTTAACCCTTCCTCAGGACCCATCCCTCTTCCCTCCCTCGCCAAACCTGTCATTGGACGTTTTTGTACTGTTGTTGCTCCGCCAGTTTCATTGACAATTCAGGAATGCAGTAGGCAGGAGTGGTAGGTATACGTCCCTGCGCCCACGAGCCTCCACACCGTGCCCACAACAATGGATCCTCCTCCTCCTTGTGTTGGGGTTAAGTATGGTAAGTCGTCATAGCTGTGGATGATTTATTTACTTTTAAACTGGTACAAACTTGCAGTCAGTTAAAATAAACGTCTCGGGGAATCTTCGAAACATACTTTTCCGTTTAACATACTGTAGGAGTCGACTAAATGCTGAAAACATGACCTTGTTGACGATTCAGGTGACAACACGCGGATGAGTGCCTTCGAAAATTGGGGTGGGAATGGTGGGTCGGTCGTCAGGGGTGGTGGTGGGTCGTCAGGATTAGTGTTGGGTTTTCACGGGTAGTGGTGGGTGGACAGAGGCAATGGTGGGTCATCAGCTGGTAATGGAAACACCAAAGTTGTAGCGAGGTGCCAGAGTCGGTCTCAAAAGGGTCTCAACTTTCACTTTGATATGTCTTGTTTAGAAGTTTCTGACGAAATTTTTTCTTGGTCAGGAACCCTGACGCACACGAAGTTTATATTTCGATGATTTTGTCCTGTATGTTATGGTACGTGAACGTGTGCAGTGAAGGTGGAGTCACAGCGTAGTTTTGATGCCCTTTTAGACTTTAGTATTTTTGTTTTAGTTGACTGTTAGGTACACTCTTGCGTCCTCAGTTACGTGGAATTTTCTACTAATGATCCCATGGGAATTCGGGTCTTGGAGTTTATTTTAAGGATGTTGGTTATTTCAGGTTTGTGTTGTTACTGTGCCATTAATTACGAGAATCGTTTTTAAATATAACTTTTGATTTTAAAACGTTTATGTTGAAACAGACTTCAAAACAAGGCACTTCAGCATTCTGATTGAAAATTACAGGGGCGGAACTGTAGGGTTTTATATTTGTAAATACAAGTTCCTGGGGTGGAATGGATCAGGTGAGCTGAGGGATGGAGAATGTAAATTGTAGGGTCAGTTATTGTAGCAGTTGGAAGAAGTTGAATTGAATTGAATTGAAACAGTTTATTTAGCCACAAAAACACAGATATAGAGTGGATAATAATAACAATATTAACATGGCTGAGCCAGTTGAGAACCTGAGCTCTCTTTTAGGAACCTGGCATATACTATACATTTATCTCAAAGAAGTATTATGTAACATTTAGTAACATCTGGAATAGTACAATAGCATGGTGGTAATAAGAACATCTCATAATGTTACCACGGTTATCACTTCAATATTTATTTATTTTATTTATTTATTATTTTTTTATTTTTTTTTATTTAAATTATAAGTATGTACATAAATTACAGTGGAATTGAAAAACAAAGTATAATGGGGGAGCAGTACAACACGGGTTGTACAGTATTAAGGTTGAACAAGAGGACAGAGCTGTCAGGATTATGTCTAGTTGGCAAATATGTTTATTGCAATGGTAATTTATTATCTATTTACATGATAATTTCCGATAAAATGGTTTTGATGTTACAATGAAAGTGTGTTTAATGTTCTTGGAAAGTTCTGAAAGACTTCGGTAGGGGTTGATTATGGTAATGGGGGACTGTATGGGCGTGCTGGTGGGTAAGCGAGGCGACACCAATGGCCGTGGCCCGGAATGCAGGATGCTCGGCCACGTAAGATAAATCCGGTTTCTATAAGGTCTATTTTTAGCCTTGTTGCCCTGGGTAACTTGTGTTGGTGGGACTAGTTGTGTGCAGTGAGAGGTATGGTGGGGTGGTGGAGTATGGGTAATAAGACAGATGGGCAGACAGGTGCAGCAGGAAGCACCGCCTTGACTAGACTTGACTCCCTTACTGGTTTCCTTCCCCCGAGGAGCATGTTTCCGAGCATGTACTGCCAAGTGTCATTTACACACACACACACACACACACACACACACACACACACACACACACACGAAGAATCTCGACCATAGAAGCTGCAAATACTCGTTGCTCACATTATTCTGATGACCAAAGGTGTTTTTCAAGGAGTAGATTGAATTGAACATAAGAACATAAGAAAATAAGGAGTCTGCAATAGGCCGGTTGGCCTGTGCATGGCAGCTCCTGTCGAGAGTTACTACCACTCTCTATCATCCATGAATCTATCTAGCCTCCTTTTGAAACTTTCCAGCGTCCCAGCACTTACTACAAAGTTGCTAAGCTTATTCCACTCATCTACCACCCTATTTGTGAACCAGTTTCTTCCAATCTCCCTCCTAAACCTAAACTTATCCAACTTAAATCCGTTGCTACGAGTCCTATCCTACTCGGATATTATAAGAACTTTATCTATATCCCCTTTATTGATTCCTTTCACCCACTTAAATACTTCTATCATATCTCCTCGCACTCTTCGTCTTTCTAGGAAATGTAAGTTTAGTTTCTTTAACCTATCCTGATATGGAAGGTTTCTAAGTCCCCGAATCATTTTCGTCATTCTTCGCTGCACCGACTCTAGTGAATTGATATCCATTCTATAATAAGGGCACCAGAACTGAACCGCATAATCGAGGTGCGGCCTGACTAGCGCAAGATATAGTCGCAATAAGACCTCTGCACTCTTATTACTTACACTTCAAGATATAAAACCCAATACTCTTATTGCCTTATTTCGAACATTAACGCACTGTTTTCTAGGCCGTAGGTCCGGGCTTACAAGTACCCCTAGGTCTCTTTCACAAGTCGACTTCTCTAGGTTGATGTTGTTAAGGCTGTATACATTGACAGTATTTGTTCTTCCAATATTAAGTACGCTGCACTTGCTGGTGTTGAATTTCATTTGCCATTTTTCAGACCGCCCCTGCAGTTTATTTAGATCCTCCTGTAATGCATTTGCATCCTGCCCTGAATTAATCTGCCGCCCTATATTGGTGTCATCCGAAAACTTGCTTATGTCACTACTGATTCCAGTATCTAGATCGTTTATGTAGATTATGAACAAGAGTGGGCCTAGTACTGACCCCTGGGGAACCCCACTGGTTACACGGCCCCACTCAGATTTAACACCATCTACGTTGACCCTCTGCGTTCTATCGGTGAGCCATGATTTTATCCAATTTAAAACTTTCCCCTCGATACCATGAGCCTTAATTTTTCTCAGAAGCCTCTGATGCGGTACTCTGTCAAATGCTTTGCTAAAGTCTAAGTAAATAACATCGTAATTTTCGTCATTATCTACTACCTCGAAGAATTTCCTAAAAAAGTCAGCAGATTTGTTAGACAAGATTTTCCCTTTGTAAACCCATGTTGCGAGTCGTAGATTAATTTGCCTTCCTCTAAATGCGATCGGATGCTATCTGCTATAATTGATTCAAGAAATTTCCCCACTACTGACATCAAACTGATCGGCCGGTAATTTGACGCCGATGCTCTGTCTCCCTTTTTGAATATGGGTACTACAATTGCCTGTTTCCACAAGTCTGGCACAACAAGTAGTTTCAGGAGGATGATCTTAGCTTCAAACTGCCTTTAGATAAATTGAGCTTACGGTTGTTGTTTTCATTATATTTAAAGAATATTGATGATGTTCTTGTAATCTGTGGTGAGTCGAATTACAAAGAACACCTCAGGAACATTATCAAAACTTGGGAATGGAAGTGCAAGTTCACTACGTCATCAGTCCAAATGAGATATATCTTGGCAGTGTACTGTGCATCCACAACACCAAATCTCATATTGTAAGCGTGATATTATGCTGTCGTCATTCTTGCACTAAACCTTTGAATACAAACAAGTTCAGTAACCTTCTGCTGTTCTCATCTTGCGAAACCCAGCTGTCGGGTTTGACGGTGAGGCACTAAAACTATGACACAGTCGTGATAGCAGGACTATACGAGATAATAAACCTATACGGGCTTACTAGGAGGGTTAGGTGATGCACTTAAGTTTTAAGTTAATACATGATAAAACCCGTAACCATATGTTTGTCTGGGCGAGATGGTGTTGTGAGGGGCAAGGCACATGAGTTAAAGTATTTACTGTAAATGTCAGTGTATTGTGTAAACTGCTCCTACAACTTGAGGAGGAGCCGGTAAAACTGTAGCCATTATCGACTCTTGTGAGATTCTCGTGTGTCATATTTAGTGAGTAAGGACCTACCTGATCCGGCTGCGGTTTATTTATAAGCTTTAAAGTATAACCTTCATTAGTCTGTAAACTTGTTGTGACCTCGCGGGAGATCAAGGGCAAGCTGCCTGGAAATTGCTAAGTAATGGTTGCGCTCGTCCAGTGATGATCTGTACACCCGGGGCTTCCCATTACATGCACAAGGTGAGTCTGTGATGCGTGTGGAGGCCTACACGTATATATATATATATATATATATATATATATATATATATGCACATCACAATGAAAACGTGGATAAGATAAATCTTGATAAAATCACACGAAAGGGAAACAACGGAGCACCTTAGCTTTCGTCTTTATTCACATATATATATATATTTATATATATATATATACTGTCGTCTGGTTCCAACAGACAGCACTGCAGGTTCTCAGAGGGTAATTTAGTTACATATCTGTGGTTTTTCTTGTTAGCATACATGCTAACGGCGTCAGATAATTGACTTGTGAGTGGCATTTTGTTGTTAAGTAGACGTTTTTATCCGCCCGAGGTAGATTTCATTGAGATCATTCATGGGGGTTTGTAGCCGAGTCTACCCAGGGGTTGTCTTGGCATCTCTAGTACTATCCCCCGTTCCTCTCTCTCTCTCTCTCTCAGGTCGGTGTAGAACAGTCATTCCTTGTTTTCAGTTCAATAATTATATTTTCTGTATGTGTTGTACGTTTGTCGGTCAGTTATGTCAGGTTGGGCCCACACAGGTGCTGTCGTACAACTGTTTTTGTGTGAACATGTGTCGGCATTAACAAGTTTTCCTAATGCTCTATCGTTTTACCACTGGGTTCCCTTCCTTTATTTTATTTTCAGACTTCCACCTGTTAAATAATAATTTAAAATCAACTTTTGTTCTTAAACAGCCGTAAACTGAGGGACGTATAAGATAGGGTGTTATCCTTAAGTGCTTCCGTTTGTGTTCGTCCATATGGCTACTTTATTACGTTCGACAGAAAACTGCTCTTTGTGTGAATTTTTTTTTTTTTTCAACCACACTGTGCGATTTATGGTGTTATTCGTCCGTGCGTTCACTAGAACTTTTAATTCTGGTCAACGGCAAAAGCCTCCTTTCACCACATAGCTACCTCACATATTTTGAGTAAACAAAAGTTTTCTAAAACAGATCAAGGTCGATCGTGTGTGAGGAAGGGCACCTGAGTTACGTCTTTGATTGAACAAATACTACTGGCACGTCATAAGGTCACGTGGCTGTGTGACGAGCGTTCACGTATTTTCTTCATTTCACTCTCACTCAGTAGGTGAGGATTTATTAAACATTTAGGGTCAGGTGTGATGTTGTTACGTAGGTCTTGTCTGCCTTCTTAGTAAGTTTTACTAGTGTAGCTCCCTCCCTCATCCATCCTCTACACACTTTCCCCAACATGCCACTACACTCCAGCATCCCACTACACCACTTACCCTCGTCTTTAACATTACACTCTTGCCACATACCGGCCACAGCCTCTCACTGTCCCACTTCCCTCAGCCTGCTGCGACACCTCCCAACCTCCCGCTACTCCAGCTTCCTGCTGCACTTCCCCACCCTCCCAGTACGTACATCCCATAGTCCGCCTCTACACCTGGCCTGGCTGGTGTGGCGGGCAGGAGGTAAAGGGGAAGACACACAGGTGTTCTTCAAGGTCAGGTGTGAGGCGGCGTGGCGTGGCGTGGGCCTGGACGCCCCCATTGTACACTAACCTACCTGGCTGCTGCTCCTTCTTCCCTTCTATTCCCTCACCCAGGCCATGTACTGCTGCCAGCGCCGCCACGCGTCCCGACCTGCAACTAGTTGCTTTTCTGGATGGGGAGGGGAGGGGGGGGGGTGACCTCGCTCTTTGCCTCTTCGTATTTCTCATTGTTCCGCCACAGTGCTATCACTGTTTATCATAATTTTCCGTCCCTGGCTTGTTTTGTCGGCAGTCCTCCCTCCTGCCACGCACACATATCTTTCTTTCTTTCTTTTAGTCATTGTTGTCCTCCACTACCACCAGCCACAGACTACTATACCCCTGTAGTCTTGTCTACACGCACGTCCCTACCATTAAGGCTACTGGATAATGTTTGTTTCGTGTTCTTATAAGTCTAATCTCTGGTGGAATGTTGTTTCCATATTATTTTGCTGCATTTTCAGCTTCCACCATCATTATTATTTATCTTCCCAACTGTATCTATGAATATCGTCCATTACTTTATCAGCCGAGACTCTTGGTTATATATCAGAACACGTCCAACCGGTTTTAATGATCATCACTTTCAATTGTAACTTCTTCTCCCAAACACGATGACTGAAACTTGTTTAATACTTATCATCTCTTCTTTAAACTTTTGTGTGTTTTTCGTTCACATCATCTTCTGTTTACTTATGGATGACTCTTAAGGCTGTCATCTTCTTTGCTGGAATAAATATTTTAATTTAAGAGAAGTGGTATGGAAGGCGGGGTGGAGGAGGGGGGGGGGGAATTCGTCCATCCAGAACCAAATTAATGACTTTTAAATGTAGAATCCTTGATAATTTAGAACTAGTCATTGGCTGGGTTAAATCGCCCCTGGGACACCATTATTCACATATGAGAAAAATCCTTCATTTAAGTCTGCAGACGCGGGCTTGGGCTGACTAAATTCTGGGATGGTTGACTTGGGCTGACTCAACTCTGGGATGGTTGACTTGGGCTGACTCAACTCTGGGATGGTGGGCTCAGTCAGAGGTAATGTGTGTGTAAGGACATAAGCGTAATGCATGAAGGGCACATGACACACTGTTTACAAAGCTTCAAGACAACCTTGGTGTCTTAGAAGGATTTACAGTAACATAAATATAAAACCTACACATAAGCTCACATTTAACAGATATGGAGCATGAAAATAAAACTCACATTATTAGATGGAAACTCATTTTGATACAGTTTCGAAGGCTACAGGTGTCCTCATCAGGTGAGTGTACAAGGAAATGTCTCTGTTCCTGTAAATTCACGTTCAGTGGAGAAAAAAAAGAACGTCGCACGCATCACCATAAAAATTTGGTAACTACCTGCAGTACAAAATAAACGTTATAAGTGAAACCAGAACACCACATTAACATCAGGGGCCCGAGACTCCATCAGGTTAACAAGCAAGTATAAGAGACATACACCGGTTAGTGCACGTCTTCAAGAAGAAACTCGACAAGGTTTTTTCTAAAGTAAACTAAACAAGTTTTTGCAGGGTACACCTTTTTAGCGCGGCAGCAGTGGATAAACATGTTCTTCCACCGCCAATACTAATAACAACTCATAAGAATAACACAAGTATTTTAGGATCATTTCTGCCTCCTCCTGCCCCCTGAGCTCCCCATTAATGATTTATATGACCTTATCCTAGAACTGTACCTTGCGCTTGTGAGACCTCACTTGGATTACGCAGTTCAGTTCTGGTCACCGTATAACAGAATGGATATAGAATCCCTAGAAAGAATTCAGAGGAGAATGACTAGCATAATCCCGGGCATTAGGAACCTTGAGTACAGAGACAGGTTAAAGCATCTTAATTTGCACTCCCTCGAGAGACGTAGAGTGAGGGGCGATATGATCGAGGTGTATAAATGAAAGTCAGGGCTAAACAAAGGTGATATAACAAAAGTACTCGACTATCGAACCAGGAGCGAACTCGTAACAATGGTTTTAAATTAGACAAATTTAAATTTAGGCGCAAGATAGGTAAACACTGGTTTGCAAATAGAGTAGTGGATGAATGGAACAAGTTACCAAACATCACCATTAACTCGAATACGCTGGATAGCTTCAAACATAGGTTGGGTGGTCATATGAGCGATAAGTGTTGGGTGTAAACGGGACTGCCCAGTATGGGGCAATAGGCCCGCTGCAGTTTCCTCCATTCTTATGTTCTTAGGTTCTCTCCTCTCACACCTCCCTCTTCCTTCTCACCTTTCACCTTCCTCTCCCCTCTCTCTCACCATACTCTCCCCCTTCTCTCACCACCTTTTCCCTTCTCACCTCCTTCTCCCTTCCCACTTCCCTCTCCTCTCTCACCTCCCTCTCCTCTCCCTCTCCCTTTCCTCTCCGCCAGGGACAGCAGGAGGTGCCATTAACCATGAGAATAAAACGCAAAAACCCCCCCACAAAACCATCAAAATCGCAGTGTGTGTGCAATGTGCATACCCCGTCCAATGTGTGTGCCCCCTACCATATTATGTAATTGTGTACATGAGGTACTATGAATCTATAGTTAAGTTTGAAATTGCACCTTAAATGTTATGTTTTTATTTACAATATTTTGTTGGACAAAATATATTTTTAATTCTTTGTATATATTTACCATGTATTTATACTTTTGTCAATAAACTACTAACTAACTATCTGTATGTCTCGTCCCTGTGGATGTGTACAAAGACAATATTCCCTTGACACTTGGCAGTATCTAGCATGTAAATACTTTTTTTCATTTTTTGGTTCAGGCATGTGATGAAAAGCAGCTTTATTAGATATATAACCCACAAGAAGATTGCCATGTGTTCAGGGAAATTTGTCCGCAACAGTACGTGTCCCGCCTCTTGTGTAGACCACGATACGGAGGGGAGGGTGTTGCACAATTTCATGCACTGGTCTAGGCGGGTGACGGTTGAGCCGCCTTGCCGCCAGTATATTGCCCCAACCAGTCTGTTTATGGTGACGTCACCCCCTCCAACCCACCCACCCACCCACCCCTCCCTCCAAACGCCACCCCACCCCACCTGATCATATGCGGGCAGGTGGGGGAATGGGGGGGGGGGGTGAGTTGTCGGGAGTGTGTTTAATTTATGTTTTGCGATTCTCCTGACCCTTCTACTAACCACATATTATATTATATTTGTTTCCTTAGGTGTTTTTAAGGGTGAAATATTTACGAATTAATAAGTGATAAATTCCATCACTTACATACGAATTTATTTGGTAATTTTCGTCATGTAAACACGATTTATTGTGGTAATTTTCAACATTCTGACACGAGTAATGCGATAACTTGCATTACAACATACCACCATGACATATGAGGTATGTGATCGAAGAGTATGTTGGATATATCACATTTGGCACTATAGGCCTTTGGTAATGAGCCGTGTTATGTAATGAACGCTATATGTAAATAGATATTCAGTCCCATTCCAATGTATTCAATTTTTATTATGTTCAGTGAAGTTGTGAACGATATATTGTGAGATATTTGAAATGTTCTTCGGTTAAGTTGATTATCCCCCCCTCCCCATCTCTTTCGTTCGTTCGTTATTACAGACGTCATAATAATTCATGGATGCAGTTTATTGACACACACACACACACACACACACACACACACACACACACACACACACACCCCACCCACCCACCCCACCCACCCCCACCCACCCACCCACCGACCGTATACGTCCACCCCCTCCCTTCTCGCGCCAACGGTCTGCCTGCTGCAACCTTCAGAACATCCGGCTCGCTTGAATCAGGCTGAAGCTTCACTGCCCTCTCTCTCCCCACCAATGTACAGTAGTAATATTAATAAATGTGATATTAATAAATAGAAAATATATGTAGTAACACGAATATATAATGTAATTATGATGAGTAAGGAATATTTGAATGTAATGATAATAATAATAATAATAATAATAATAATAATACTGTAGTAATAATATATGAAAATACAAACATAAATACATAGAAATTATAAGCGTGAACTACAGTAGAAGAGACCAACGCTGGCAGACGATAGTGGGCACAAGTTGGTAAAATGGTGTTATTGTGTTAGATTTATAGTAAGGTATATTTGTGTTAACTTTTATATTATTAGTAAAAATATGACCAAACAGGACCCAATATATTCGATGTGGGGCTTTAACTAATAATATTGTTCATAAGGCCGCAGAGAAGGGGTCATGGATGACGTGAAGATTAGGCACCCTAGCTTATTTCACCTAACCTAACTTAACATAATCTATCGGACCTAATATAACTTAACCCCCAGATATCGTTAGGGTGTTTAATGAAGTGAAACAGGCTGGGGTGCCTAATTTTCAGGTGACCCGGGGTCGTAGTAGACCACAAGGAACAAGACTGCCAGGTTTGAGATTAATTGCACATGAATTGAAGAAGTGTTGATTGACAGGTAATTATAGGCAAGGTGAAAGACAATAATAATAAAGTTAAATGAAATATAATAAAGACTTGAAAGTGATAATAAATATAAATAAAACACAAAATTAACGAAATTTAGTCAATTAAAACATATAAGAATAAATAAAACAGCAAAAAAAATAAGAAACGAAAAATCTTAAGTCAGTTAATAAAATATAAAATAAATTAGACAGAAAATTAAGGTTAATTTTACATTCAGTTTGCGTCGTCACTCGTCTCGTCTGGTCGTTTGAGGCTGAAGTGTCGGGGAAATATTTAAACTTTTTTATTCAATATACCTGAAGCGTCGATACTCCAGGTGCGTGAGGCGAGTGAAGGTCAGCTGAGTGGCGGTGATTGTGGTAAATTTTGGTAGGGATTGTGGTAGATGATGGGGATTGTGGTGGATGGTAGTTGTGTTTGAGGGTGGTGATTGTAGGTGATGATGGTGGTAATTATATTGGTGGTTGTGATTGAGATTGTGGTGGATGGTTGTGAAAGTAATGATTGATATTGACTAGTGATGGGGATGATACTGCTAGTGGAGATTATGGTGATTTTGGTGGTGGTGAATATGATAGATGATGATTTGAGGTAAAAGTTAATGTAATTAATTCATTCCTGGTTACCTCACTCACTACTACGGTTGTCTTAGTTAATGTTCAGTTTAAGTTAAAAAAAATTATATACAGTCGGCTGCAGAGTCCGGTATCCTTCCCGAGGCAGCCTTGACAGTTTCGACCCAGGTGTCACTATAACGCCATCTGTGGTTTAACTCACAAACTACAGTACATCTCCAGATTTATGGACGTTTGCTACGAGTCCTTTATCTTTCCTCCCTGTGTCTGTTGCTGAATTTGATCTACTTTGTATGTGATCAGTGTTAAGCCTGGATATACCCTGTCTGTTGCTGATGCCGAGACGATCTATGCTGTTTGTGGTGAGTAAAGACATCTTTGTTGTTATTGCCTTCTTTAAGATGGTAAAATTGAAGAATAATCAAAACTAAGAAAGGTAAAAAAGATCCCAAGATCGTGAACTAATATATCAAAACAAACTAATAACGTTAGGATTAAAGACAACGAACTGGTGTGAAATTCGCATTGGAAAGATAACAAACAGGTGGTGATATTCAGTTATGGTTCACAGTGTGTATATTGTAATTTGTGGTAATTAGGGAACCGATTAACCAAAATGTGTGTTAAGGTACTGTACGTAATTAAGGGTAATTGGGTATTGTAAGAGGTGGGAGTAGCTAGGCTTAAGCTGTTACAAGAAAAGGTCACTTACACTATGATAGTAAGAGGGAGTCGAGGTTTGGGGAGTTGTATTTTATTATAAGTGACCAGAATATTTAGGGAAAAGGGTTAATTAGATCACCGAGTAAGATATTTGTGTATTATGGGATGAACAGGAGGGAACTGCCCGCTTGGTGGTAGGGGTGAGGAGAAAGTTGTACTGAACACCGCCACTACCACCACTTTGGCGGGTCGTGGTGATACACCTGTATGTTTACTGATGCTAATTACCCTCGGGAATACCTGGTGAGGGACGACAAGGGGTGGTAGTGAAAGGAGGGCAGAATTACGTAGGAATGGGGAGGTGGAGGGGGGAGGAGGAGGAGTTAATGAGTGGGTGGGGTAAAAGAGTAATGAAGGGAAATGTAAGGTAAGAGGGTAAAGGAAGAAGAGAGGGGGAGGGGTGAGCGAGACAAGAACTGGGGTAGGCGCTTATGGTGATAGAGTAGTGTAGAAAGTGAGAGTGGAACATGTTGGGTGTAGCAGGAAGAAAGTGAGAGTGGATCATGCCAGAGGTGAGGTGGGCGGAGGCAAGCAGTCAGGCAGGTAGGTAGGAAGGGAAGGAGAACCCTATTTAGCCACCTGCGTTTGGTAAGGGTTCCTTGTATAATAATTATGTGACTCAGTGCATTATACACCCTCATGGGGTAATGCTTTGAGGAGGATTCTGTCCCCATTTAAAAGTTAATGAACCAGTGTTAGTGGGTTATAATTATGTAGCTATTTATAATGATTGATTGTGGGGTTTTTGTCAGTCAAGTTGTCAGCCTCCTGTGTGAGAGTTGTCGACTGCAGGTTTTTCTCTATCATTCCTCCTAGATATTGTTTCTCTTCAAGGATCCCAAGTTCTGTTTACATTCAACAGTCTGCGTTTTCTCCTGACCCTTACTGACGATAATATAAATAAAATAGTAGTTTGAATTTATGGTGTAGACAAGATGTACGATAGTCACAATTTTATGCTAAAGACAAGGGCGAGGTGGGCGATAGTCTATGCTTATAATGGTTCACAGTTTATGGAAGGTTTACTGCGCTTGGGGTAAAATTATGTTTTCCTCACAGAGATATGGTCAAGAAAACTCTACAACAACCGAAGTTTATGTTGTGCCCTGGTTTATAGCAGTCCGTGTGTTGAGGCAGACCGGGCCATCCTCCAGAGGCGTGGCGGGGGATTGAAGACCTCGGTTGTGTCCATGGTTGACCTACCAACCGCACCACCTACACCTCACCGAATTATTCCTCCTTACATTATTATTCCTGCGCCCTCCTACTCACCTGCGTTCCCCTTCACCCTTATGGTGAGTCACCTGCATACTGAAACACCTGAGCTTTGTGCCCAACTACATTATTAACTCACATGGACCTCCGAGCACCAGTATCTCTTTACTCACCTGTCTTTTGTAATTTACATAGGTATGCTGTCTGTACAAGACACTTGGTGGATAAGTAGGTAAAATTGCGATTATCACGTTATTGCATATTTTGAGGTATTGTATGTATTCAATTATCCATTTTTGTTTGACTTATGTATAATAACTGAAGAATCACGTGTTGTTGAGGGAGAGCTTGGTTCCAAATTCGTCAAGGTACACGACCTTATGAGTTTTGTATGTACACTGACGTCAGAACCCGGGTTTAGCTGCGGCGACTGCGACAATGTAGGTGGCCGGGGCAACGCATATCTGTAGGTAGGAGGAGCGACGCAGCTGTGGGAGGCTCAGGAGCAGAGTGGGAGTTATGAGCGAGGTGTGTGGGCGTTAAGGGCAGCTTTCTGCCAGCACATACATACGGTACATCATTACATGTTAAGGACGGCACCTGTAGTTAGAGGCAATATAATAAAAATTGTGAGTGTCATGGATGACACTTGAGTATCAGGGTAACAGTGTGCAGCGGGGGTGGGGGGGTGGCAGGTGTGTCTGTGAGGTCGATGTCGAGGATAAATTGTGACACCTGCAGTTTGGCTGAACATCTGTGTGTGAGGTTAAACACTTGCGAGAAACGCAGTGACCGTGAAGGTGTCCATCCCGTGAATCAATATTCCCTTAAAGGTGTACACTGAGAACATTGATGGAGGCGCTCAGCTCACTCTCCGCAACCGCTGTACAGTATATGCTGCTGTACACAAGATGGTCAGTGTTGGTAAAGCACCACGGGCGTGGCCGCTGAACCATTTATAATATTGGATCTGTTATTTTTGTTTGAGGCTACACTTACCTAACGTAACGATTCTCGGATAGAGTTGGTTAGGTTGGTTAAGTTAGGTTGGTTCGTTCTTGTCGTCTGGAAAGTGAATGACTTTATTGTATAGCACTCACTAATATGTTCACTGTACACTTTTCAAGGAGGTGCTTCAGTGTGTTCTAATATAGATTTAAACTTAGATTTTATTTGCCATAAAATGTTAGTGAACTAGCGTCACTCAACAAGAAGGACAAATAAAACCAAAGAGACACGTCTTACTTGTTTAACATAACATAAATGGGATGTAAATTTTAGTCATGGAAGTATTTTAAGAGGATCTTCTGGGCTTAAGATCAAATACACATTTTGTATCCTTAACGCTGAATGATGCACACTAGTAAACGGATGGTGAACCTGAGGGAAAACTTAATACAGTTATATAAGAAGAGCGAGCACAGGTACCTAAACCGTACACGGCCGGTGATTATGTTTGACAATATGCAAAGTGTGCTGTAAACAATACAACTTACACGACATCTTAAACTTCCAATGTAAGAAGTCAGCAGACCACATCACCCGCAGTAATACTTGGAGACATTTTCTTCTCTTCTAACCTCGTTGTCATTCATACTTACCCTCGTGTGTTATCGAATTTGTTTTATATTTTCTTGTGTATGCCGTCGACTACAGTATCTCTGCTCGGCGAGAACCACCAAGAGAGATAAAATGGAATGGGGAAAAAAAATAAGTACAGTAGTGATGTATAAATGTGTTTCAGTCATTACGAGGGCGCAATGATACCAACTCCTGTGTGCGAACAATACACTTACATCTCATCCGACTGCTGTTTATTTTGTGACTTGAGACATAAGACCCGAAAATTTGCTTCTGTGAGGTGGGACAGAGTAGGATTATGGTAGTATCGACCATGATTCGGAGAGAAGCCAACACTTCGGGTACACAGGTCAGCAGGTGAAGGCCAACAGGTGAGCTCTTAGGCGCCTCAGCCAGCCATGGAGGATGACCCCTTAAGGTGTGCTGCCTTGAGTTATTTATGACTGGTAGATGTAGCTCGCTCGCGCCACACCTAGATGTACAGGTAGTGAGGGCATAGTACCGGCAGTGTGGTATAGTAGATACATAGGGTAGGTATGTATATATTATTGTATTCTTTGAGAAGTAAAATAACACCAGGGTATATCAGATACTTAACATAGGGTGTTTTGAATTGGAGATTGTATGATAAAGCAAAATTTATGTTTGGAAGTTAAGTTAGTGGTTAAGTGACACCAAACTCCACGCTCTTGATACACAAATAACACACATACGCCGAGACTCAGCAGCTCACACCCAATAGTAACATAGAACTTGATTTCGTCGTTATTGATATAAAAGGAATTATTCCCATTGAAGTTTTGTTTAGTCGAAATCCAGTCAGCGAAAAATTTTTTTATGAAGAATTCCTAGAGTTTTTATATAGATGGTAACAAATTAGATTGACGGAAGTTGATCTTCATATAAGAATATTTATGACGCAAATTCATTATTATTTTGCCACTTGCTGGTGTATGTTGTAGGTGGTTCTGCTGTGTAAACCTCGCGTCCTGACACTGTGGTGGTTCTTGGCTCACTTTCAGCAGCCGTTTACTTATAAATAAGAAATGGTTCTTCGTGTATTTCAGTGTACCTCTTATAAACCACTACATTACCCGACACTCAGACGTATTCGTAGTCACTTTTACTGCGTACTACTGGAAATTAGGACCCGCAACGAATACATGGAACCCCAATAACCATTGCCCTAGTCATCAACAAATGTTGTGTTTGCTCTGTAATTTGGGCCCGTATGCTAAAGACAGTGTGGATATAACAGACTGTATACTAAGGAAAGAGCGTGGCCAACACTGCACTCGACAGCCTTCACTTCTTGAACTAGTGATATTAGATACCCTTTCACAGCTGGATGGAGTGTGTCCTCATACCGAACCAGTGACCCTTAGGACAGGAGACGAGTGGCATGTTAGGTCTTTGCTCTGTAACTCACAGACCACTTCTTACAGCGAAACGATGTGTACCATTGTTTCATAACCTGAGGATATGACAGACTCAAGGTCAAAGCTGTGGTCTGTGTTCCTCGGTATTAGCACATGTTACCTGGATACTGTTACACATTATGAATGATGTATGACAAACAATATTAGCCGGTATTCTTTGTGATCTAATTTCTGCATTTTATAGTTTTCGTGTAACTAACAGATGTATAATTTTGATAGTCTTTATTCATATCCTATACGACTAAGGTATAAATAATGTAGTATATCATATAAGAGTTGATGTTATTGACAGAAAATTAATAATCACTGATTGTGGTCTTTGTATATGAGCTTATTGATAGCCTCACCTGTAATGATTGAGCCTGTGTCATCTAAAGCTTCTGATTTGAGATCAACACCGAAAACACGTTGGACAGTTGAATATATATATATATATATATATATATATATATATATATATATATATATATATATATATATATATATATATATATATATATATATATATATATATATATATATATATATATATATATATATAAACTGTCATTCGTTAAGGCCGACATATTTGTACACACCTGAGGCTTCAGTGTCACAATAGACTTCAGTTCTCGGCTAAATAGTTCAAATAATTTTATCATAAGGATGTTTTACCCCGGCTGTCGTGTTTCATAATGAACTTTACACCGCTGTAATGAGTTGACCTTGTACCTCCCAGTGTGTTTTATTAAAACAGGTTCACGTTATAGATTGAGCTTTATTTCGTGTGTGTGTGTGTGTGTGTGTGTGTGTGTGTGTGTGTGTGTGTGTGTGTGTGTGTGTGTGTGTGTGGGTGTGTGTGTGTGTGTGTGTGTGTGTGTGTGTGTGTGTGTGTGTGTGTGTGTGTTGTAAATTATACCATTATTTGTATTATTATTGTTTTTATTTTATTTTTCTATTATAATTAGTACTAATAATAATAGTACCGTAAAAAATTGACATGCATAGTGCGTAAAAGTTTTGTAAGTAATGGAGGTGTGTTGGCCAGGTGTGTAATTAGGTTCACCCCATATGTCATTAACTTACGGATGGTGGGTGTCGCTGTGCAGACCAAGGCTCAAATTTTCGACCAAAAAAAGGTTCGTACACTGAAAATTCCTCGTAACTGAAGATATAAGAACGCATCTATCTGGCCTAGAAGTTCCTCTTTGACAGTCTTACCTAGATACGTGTTCTTATCACTACTTAGGGGGACAAAATTACCGTAGAAATTCTATAGTTATAAAGTTCTCATCCAGTTCTTCCCTGAGCTCATCATATATCACTGTGTTGTTTACATTCTTGGTTTGCTTAGTGGTCGCCTCTCCTGAGCCGATAGAAATTTACTTGAGCGCGGAGGGGATTTATTTTCAAACTGAACCTTACACCAACCGGCATTTATCGATACTTGACAGCTTCCTATACTATTTCAAAAAAGGAAAAGAAAAAAAAAGATGTTGGTCTTCTCTTTAAAGTCTTGGCAAAATTTAATTGTTTTTCCAAACTCATCACGACTTTGTCAACACATCTTAGTTCGACCAATATTTGAATTTATTGCCGTGATTCCCTTTACTGTTATCAGGTGCTGCAAAGTCTTCCTGGTATATTATTATTGTTCATGTTAAGAGCTTCCTGCTGTGGTGGATCGTGTGTGAGAGATACTGAAGGGTGAGAAAGTTGAGCTGTGGTGGATTGTGAGAAAGTTGAGCTGTGGCGGAATGTGAGAAAGTTAAGCTGTGACGGAATGTGAGAAAGTTAAGCTGTGACGGAATGTGAGAAAGTCGAGCTGTGGGGAATATGAGAAAGTCGGGCTGTGGCGGAGCATATTTCGTAAACTGGTGATAGAAGGCGTCTTTGAGCTATTAGTCCTACGTCAGGGCTTTCAAAATGTTATTATCTCAGGAGGGTCGCAGTAGTAATCAGGTTGTCCTCCTCAAGAAAGGCTGGAGTCTGGGGCTGAGACACATTTCACCTGGTATCAGTGACTAGATATGTTGATAATACCGGCGCCAGTGACGAAGTAATGACGTACAGAAAATACCGGTACCAGTAGATTTTGAAAGCCCTTCGTGTTGATAATAACTGACGAGGTCGGTAGACTAGACGAATCAAATAGCCAGGATGACCAGATGACTAACACGCCCAGGACGAGCTTCAGGCAAGGGGGGGCACAGATGGGGTCGATGTGATTCGTTGGTATTTTCTAAGTCCATATATTGTGAATATTTGGATAATGTCAAGGGTTGGGGTGTAAGCATACCAACATATGATGATGCACTGCAGAATATATTAAAGTATTCCGTCGAGCATTTCAAATTGTAAAGGTGGAAAAAAAAGTAAAGTTATTCTTTGGAGAGGACTGTCAGTTCCAGACGAAGGCAATGACGCAGCATTTGTCATCTCTCGGATTTCCAAGGCTCCAGAGTGCACTGTATCCCTGATTTCGGATAGAATAGTACCGAAGATTATTTTCTACAGCTGATGGGAATGTTTGCTTTGATTTAGAAATGTGTAAAGCCGTCGGAGTTTAATTGGAATTTCTAAATGAGGATTTTGACAGGTGTGTGAAGAGGTCTCTTGACGATTGAAGGTAAACATGTTTGTCTCAGCCACGTATTGGTTATTGTTGGGTAAGCATATATATATATATATATATATATATATATATATATATATATATATATATATATATATATATATATATATATATATATATATATATATATATATATTACCTATTTCATTAAGATTCGATAACTTGTCATTGAAGGCCAATGTGTACGAGTAACTGGTATTCAATTTACGATATAATTGAATGAGTGAGGGAGGGCAAGAGAAAGGACGATTAAAGGGAGGGCAAGAGAAAGGACTGATGAAGGAAAGCAAGAGAAAGGACCAAAAGGGAGGGCAATAGAAAGGACTGTTTAAGGGAGGGCAGAGAAAGGATTGATAAGGGAAGGCAAGAGAAAGGACTGGTGAGGGAGGACAATAGAAAGGACTGTTAAAGGGAGGGCAAGAGAAAGGACTGTTAAAGGGAGGGCAAGAGAAAGGACTGGTGAGGGAGGAGAAAGGACTGTTAAGGGGGCAATAGAAAGGACTGTTTAAGGGAGGGCAAGAGAAAGGACTGTTAAAGGGAGGGCAAGAGAAAGGATTGATAAGGGAAGGCAAGAGAAAGGACTGGTGAGGGAGGGCAAGATAAAGAACGTAAGAATGGATGAAACTGCAGGGGGGACTGTTGGCCCATACTAAAGCCCCAGTTTTACACCCAACCTATATCGCTCATATATCCATCTAATTTATATTTGAAGCTTTCCAGCGTGTCAAGATAATGATGGTGAGGGAGTTGAAGGAGAGCAATAGAAAGAACTAATGAGGGAGGGCAAGACAAAGGACATCCACGACCTCTTTAGCCTCCAACCACACCTCTGGTATTGTCCTCAAACTAGAATGCATAATGTTGTATTGCTGCTGTTATTGTCCTTGCCTCCACGACCTAACAGATGTTGTTCTGCCATCACAAGGTAGACCGAGTCCAAAAGATCATAACACTGGTTAGGTTAGCGTTCGGGTCTTTAATCATCAGGTTATATAAAATTGGGGTGTCTAATCTTCAGCTGATCCCTTGCGTTCTCCTGTGCACAAAGTCGCTCGCACATGGTCAAACGTACACTGATGCTCGACGTTATTATAACTGGGCGGGAACAGCTGCGATGATAACAATAGCGGTGCAAACAACTTCCATTAAAACACAGTCATGTGAGCGCAGGTGTTGAAGAAGAGATCCACACTACAGTCAGGTTAGCGCAGGTGTTGAAGAAGAGATCCACACCACAGTCAGGTCAGCGCAGGTGTTGAAGAAGAGATCCACACCACAGTCAGGTCAGCGCAGGTGTTGAAGAAGAGATCCACACCACAGTCAGGTTAGCGCAGGTGTTGAAGAGAATCCACACCACAGTCAGGTCAGCGCAGGTGTTGTAGAAGAGATCCACCCACAGTCAGGTCAGCGCAGGTGTTGTGAAGAGATCCACACCACAGTCAGGTCAGCGCAGGTGTTGTGAAGAGATCCACACTACAGTCAGGTCAGCGCAGGTGTTGTAGAAGAGATCCACACCACAGTCAGGTCATGGCTGGAGTGAGCGCTGATCGGAACAAACTCTCGCCTTTTAACATGTTATGTGGTGAACTGCGTCTGGCTGATAAAACTGGTGCTGGGAAAACGATGCGTGGTTAGCGTGTGTGTCTGAGAGTGGAGCTGTGAGGAGTGTGTGTCTGGGAGTGGAGCTGTGAGGGAGGTGGTCTGAGAGGGAGCTGTGAGGGAGTGTGTGTCTGAGGAGTGGAGCTGTGGGAGGGAGTGTGTGTCTGAGGTGGAGCTGTGAGGTAGTGTGTGTCTGAGAGTGGAGCTGTGAGGAGGTGTGGGGTCTGAGAGTGGAGCTGAGGGAGTGTGTGTCTGAGGTGGAGCTGGGAGGGAGGTGTCTGAGAGTGGAGCTGTGAGGTGTGTCTGAGGAGGAGCTGAGGTAGTGTGTCTGAGAGGAGCTGTGAGGGAGTGTGTGTCTGAGAGTGGAGCTGTGAGGAGCATGAAAGTTGAGCTCCAGTGTGTGTGTGGGGGGCTGGGATAGAGCTTCGTCCAGCCCTCTATAATTTAAGAACGATTTGTCTCTACTCTTTCTCTTCTCTGCTACTTGTAATACAGACCATATTATGTGCCTTGAGTAGTATTCCTATATAAGCCATGTTATGGTTCATATTTCAGCATGGTTGAGTACATTTACTTAACTTTGGAATAATAGTGTTGCACCTGATAGTAGCAAATAGAGATCAGGTTAATGAGCTTGTTATTGATAAGTTAATAGTTCTGTTAAGGTTTCGAAGGTATTGTGAAGCTTAATAAGTGGTTACGACGTATACAGGACGTGGGGGATAGGGGTTGGGTGTAAACGGGACTGCCCAGTATGGGCCAATAGTCCCGCTGCAGTTTCCTCCATTCTTATGTTTTTATCTTTACTAGAGAGAGAGAGAGAGAGAGAGAGAGAGAGAGAGAGAGAGAGATTATTGCGTATCATTTCCTATACAGCTGTGAATAATATTGTTTTAAGAGTGTTGTGCGCTGAGAAGTATAACCAATAAAAAAAATCCTTATTACCACCATAACCAAGACTTCCCACTCGTTAAATGCGAAGTGTTTAACGGTACTATATAGAAACGTTATTGTGGTTAAGGTTAGGTTAAGTTTGGAATCATCAAAGTCATTAATTCTCGTTGGCCTTACGAAATGCTTAATGTTACGGTATTGGAACTGGATGACGCTTATGGTCAAATACCAATAAGTAACAATCTTATTTTGTCCCCAACTCCAAGTTAATATTCCATTGTTGTAACATTATCCTCTGTCAATTAATTAACATCTCTATTATGGTGGACTCGATCACCAGCAAATTAAATATTTTTATGATAAATTAATGATTTTGATAAAAGTTCATAAAAAAAACACCACATTTGCTGCCTGTAAACGTAGTTGTAATCCGCCACTGTGGCATCTGAGGGTTAGTGACCACAGCCCACCACTCCAACATATTCGGGCCAGACCAGTTGTGCATCAGACGGGAGGTGGGTGGAACGCTGAGTCAGAATACCGAAGTACTGGGCTCGGCTCCACGAACGTCTTAATAATTCACAGGCAGCAACAATGAGCGTTTAAGTGGCTACGGCCTGCTGGTGGCGGCGTGTATGACTAGTAACAGTCACTAGTTGGTCGACTTTCGGAAACCTAGACTGTGTGATTGTTTGTTGTTGGATGCGATGTTGACTTTAATACTTGCCTCTCTATTATGCTTCCTGGACTTATTTTCAAGTAACGCAAGACCCACTTCAACCATCACAGCTAATGTTACTTCCCAAATACACAAAATTTTCTACTTGTTTAAGTTTCCTGCTTCCTGCCATAATTTTTATTTTGGGATTCATTTCCAAATTAGAAACAACCATTGCATTCGTTTTTACATCATTAACTCTTAACCCATATTCTTCACCTTTTTCCACTAATCTGTTAACCAGTTTTTGTAATGCATCTTCGCTGTCCGTGATAAGAGCGGTGTCATCTGCACAACGGTCATTTGATATTACTTTACCACTAACTTTAATCCTTCATTATCATTTATAACTTCTCTCATTAAGAATTCTGAATATATATAACACAATGCTAGAGGTAGAACACAGCCTTATCTTACTCCCTGTCTAACTGTGAACCAATTAGTAGGTTAATTATTTTTTTTATTTACTAACATCGCAGTCCCTGTTGCCAGTAAAGATTTTTATTTTTTTATTCTTATATCTCCTTCATTAATTATAACAAAATAACTGTTGATGAGTGGAACAAGTTACCAAACATCATAATTAAGTCGAACACGCTGGGTAGCTTCAAGCATAAGGTGGCTGGATATATGAGCGATAGGGGTTGGGTGTAAATGGGACTGCCCACTATGGGCCAATAGGCCCACTGCAGTTTCCTCCATTCTTATGTTCTTATGTACTTCTCTGATACTTAAATTAACCGAGAACACACTATCAATTTGTTCACGAGAGGAATTTCTAGTTAACATCTTATTTACATATTTCAAAAGTATTCCGTGGAAGTTTTGAGTAAACTAGAAGTTCCTAATATGCGACAGACCAATAACACTGTGCCAATGGTATGATATATTGTTCAGAATGATAGTATGATACACATTTGGAAATATGCCATATTTTTTACCAGACAAATTGTCAGACTGAAAAATATATTTAGATGACCAGCGTGACTAACATAATCCTAAAGCTACCATCTAAACAGGTATTGTACTGCTGGATGTTACCAAAGGGTATATATTTGTCAAGGTTCAAACTGGTGATTTAGATTCCAATGTTGTTACTCACGCGGATGGGTTCGCGTGTGAAGAGCGCATTAACTCACTCTAACTGACCATAACTTGCAGTCACAAAACTTGATAATGGAAGGAACTACAGTATTCATACCTGGCTACTTTATTCATAATGAAAGCTCTTAGACCTGTCATTCTTTAAGGGTTTAAGATATTCAGAGGTTGAGGTCTCAATTTTTGAAAAGTGAACCATCTGAAGTGGATTGGCACCTCGTTTTAGGAGTGTAGTTACGATTGGTGTGATACTCAGTTTAGAGCTGGTTTAACTGCGGCTGTGGTTGAGATTGGTTGGCGTATTGAAGTTTTAGGAGGAGCACTGTTGGAAAGAAACTTAATTATTTTGATATACTGTAATATGTTTGAGCACGTATATGTGGCCAGGAGTCCACGGGAGACGTGGCTGGCCATATTTGAGGCTCCTACTGGCTATATCGGAGACTGCACCTGTTGTTGTTACTCCAGATGTTTTTCTTCTGTTTTTGTGTCCTCTCCGTACCGCTATATTGCTTATTTACGGCTCTCTCTCTCTCTCTCTCTTTTCCTGTTCCCTTTCCTCCCTCCGCACCTCCGCTCCTTCCCTTTCCCTCAACACCTAACTATTCCTGACTCAAAAGGGCCTATCAACAACGGCTTCTTCTCCGTCTTGTGTGATAAGGGGTGAACCTGTAAGTGCTTGAGTCGAAGTTCAGACGCACATTATTATCTCGTATGATGGGCGCCCCCCAAGCAGGTGCAGGCGTTCTCATCCAAGAACACCTTACTACTCCTGGCCCACAAGTCCATGTTGTTAAAAGCGTGAATATATTTAATGCCTCCGCCCAGCTCCTTGGGAAACTGTTTTTTATGTAAGCATTAATACCTGGTCAGCTGATAGATCAATAATCTCTGGTTAGTTGGTAGATCAATAGTCTGTCAGTTGGTAGGTCAATAGTCTGTCAGTTGGTAGGTCAATAGTCTGTCAGTTGGTAGGTCAATAGTCTGTCAGTTGGTAGGTCAATAGTCTCTGTCAGTTGGTAGGTCAATAGTCTGTCAGTTGGTAGGTCAATAGTCTGTCAGTTGGTAGGTCAATAGTCTGTCAGTTGGTAAGTCAATAGTCTGTCAGTTGGTAGGTCAATAGTCTGTCAGTTGGTAGGTCAATAGTCTCTGTCAGTTGGTAGGTCAATAGTCTCTGTCAGTTGGTAGGTCAATAGTCTCTGTCAGTTGGTAGGTCAGTATACATTTGTTGCCTACTTACCATTATACCCTGACAAGAGCCACTCAATCTAAGGCAGTATCGGTGCCTCTGAATACATTTTACCTTTGTTTCTGTGTTTAATTGATGTTGAAAGTAACGAGCTTTACAGACCCAGCCATTGATTACATAGCATAGTATTCTATATTATTATGTAATTCATTTATTATAATATGCTGGGTGATAGAACCATCTCTCTCTTTGTGGAAAATATATGTACCTGCACTTGTTCATTGGAGTTGGTGTCCATTTTCTGGAGATTCGAAAGTTACGTAGTCCAGTGTCAATGATGGTATCGTCCTGGTTTAACTACTCTTGTGTAGAAGTCGATAGTGTCAGTAGAATGGTTATTGTTGGGAAAGATCTACTGTACACACCTCAGCAGTTTGGGATGTTGGTAAACTGATATCGTTGTGCTGTCAGTTCCGTAGTACCGGTGAACTGAACTTCTCCTTGTCAAGTAGTGAGCACGTGACAGGTTACTGAGTTTAGTAATCATAGGCGAAGGGCACAAGTTTGTAAACAAAGCGTCATTCTCCGTGTTCCGGGGACACCCATTGCCGGGTTGTCACGACGAGTTTTTTTTTACACCAGCTCCTCCAGCATGCCAACTGTACTCCCTAGTCGCAATTAACCGCTGATTTGGCAAGTTTTTGTTGTAGTGTAACTAGGATGGTTAATTACCTCTCGGGTTACGGAAACGAATCTCGTTTAAGAATCATTATAACATCCGTGCATTGTATTTTGTGTGTTGTTTGTGAAAGGTGATCGTGGGAGATGTAAATGTGTGTGTACACCGATATTGTGTGCGATAGTTTTGTAGGGCAGTCATGGATCTAGTTTGTTTTAGATTTGTCATGGTGATTGGCGAGAGAAAACTTTTATTCATCTCATTTTGTCAGGAAGTGAGAGAGTTATGGAGGGTGAGGTTACAGTTCCCGAGGCGTTCACCGGCTTCTCCAGCAGTAATTTATTTAAGATGCCTCGTTCATGGTCAGCTACACCCTCCACTCCTCCCCACCACCCCCACCCAAACATCCCCACCACCCCCATCCACCATCTCTTCCGTCCCCATCACCCTGGCGTCCCTCTCCGGAAGTAGTCACGTAGGGTTTTATATGTCCCAGTGGAGTAAAGGGGGTCCCTCAACCACCTGCTTCCCACCACCCATCCTACCTGTGCTAGCGCCTGGATGTTCGGCAACCCACTACCTCACCTTTACCTGCTCGCTTATTGGTGCTGGTACGTGACTGGTACTAAACTCTCCGTGGCACCTTTTCCTCCTCTTTCCTAGCACTGTCACTCGTTATATGGTACGTGTCCCATCTCGTACTGTTGCTCCTCTCTCCTGCCCCTCCAGTGACATTTGTTTGTCTTACCTGCTGCTCATAGCCTCCACCTTGCTCTTCCGTGGACCGTCAAGCGCCATCACGTGCCCTCACTCATCTTCTTTGGCTTTACCTATACACAAAGGCCGACACTCCTGGTCCTCACCAACGTGGAAAACAACATCTCAGGCGGTAATGTGATGGTATCTTTGGTACGTCAATTGTTGATTTACCTTAAGGTATTCTAAACCACTCCAGTAACTGTCGGCTGGCGTAGCGTTTTAATGGACTATGTGAAAATTAGCCACCCATGTTATATCACCGGTAATCTAACCTAACCTTAAGTATCGTTCTGGTGTTTAATCTTCTCGTTCCGTTGTCATTTGATTCTTTTTTAATGTATCTCGATTCATTAACTCGTGTCCTCCGTTAGTGATTCATGACTTCGATTGACGCTATATTTGGTTGTGCTTAGAACGAACTAGCCCTTGAGTTAATTTGACTAATTTTACTTTTTCTTACTCTTAGTAAGCCAGATACTTCTGCTCTTTTCAATCGCCTTCGTCCATTCAATATTACCATCTGCGTCATCCCTATAAACCACTCACTCCGCCAAGCTCTCCTGTTCTTCACGTACTCTGCTGCGTCCTGGGTGTTCTTACCTCCTCACTTCTAAGCCTCTCGGCACCCCATTCTTCCATCTCCTTGGTCTTTCTCTTTCCCCTCTCCCTCCTACTATCCCCCTCTACCTCATATAATCTTTTTACAACCTTGTTTCCTTATCTACATACCACCGTAACTCTGGTCAGCGTTCGGTCACACACACACCCATTCCCACACCTCCTAATTGACTGTGTTTATTCCCTGAAAACGAAGGTTGTGAATAAAAAAAAAAAAAAAAACTCGCCAGTACCACCGTAAAAAAACCTATGATTAACTATAATGTTACACAGCTTAAATTAACCAGTGTTACCTTGGAGATATGTAGTAGTACCTGAATATTTTTAACTCGGTGGGTCAACTGGGTCTCTGGGGGTCTGTATGTCTTTAACGGGGAAGTGAGTTTTAGGAAATGGTTTTACCTGGAGTGTGGAGAGAAGATGCTTACACAAACCTATCTCTCTTCCCTTTACCCTTACCTTCTCCCTTTCCCTTTTCATCTCCCCCCTTCCTCTTTCACTCCCATTTGGTTTCTCCCTCCCTTTCTCTACCACCTCCCACTTCTCTCCTTCCCCTTTCCATTCCATTCTATTTCCCCTTCCCTTCTCTCTCACATCCCCTCTCCTCCCACTTCCCCACCCCCTCCCACATCCCCTTCCCTCTCACTTCTCCCCTCTCACATCCCCTCCCCTCCCACTTCCCCTCCCCTCTCACATCCCCTCCCCTCTCACTTCCCCTCCCCTCTCACATGCCCTCCCACTTCCTTTCCCTCCCATATCCCCTCCCACTTCCTTTCCCTCTCACATCCCCTTCCCACCTTGCTCCCCTGTAACATTCCCCCCTCCCTCTTCTCCTACTTCCCTCACTTCCCCTCTTAGTAGAAGCCCTGCGGAAATATAGAGGACTCAGTACTACGGCCTGTGAACCACCTGTCGCCATCCCCTTTACTGCTGCGCGACTGACCTTTGCCGACCTAGGAGTTGACCTCGCCGGGGCATCAAGTTTTCAGCAGCTGTTTGGGATTCTGGTCGGGTCGTGGACTACTTTCAAGTCTTAATAGTTTGGCCGGTGACTATTGTGCTTGAAGCTCTGTAATGCGGTAGTTTTTGTGGGTGTACACTGGTCAACTCGCAATAGTTTATCCAGTTTATTTCTGTCACGGGGTAATATTTTCTTCAGTTTTTTATGAGTTAATTAGTGCTTGGAAAGTACATTTATCTAATTGTAATACTTGATATTATATGTTTAAATTGTTTTAAGTTAATCACTGCTTAAACAACTGAGTGTCAACTTGAATGAGACTAATCATATGAGAATTTCTTCTTGGTTGTTAACTGGGAATGGTAGGACCAGTTTGAATAAGATTGTAATACTATTAATATGTGTAACGTTTACTCCGGGTATTAGTGCTTATCCAGAGGACACTGAGCACATTTACCCAGCTGGGACACAGGCACCCAACAGGTGTTGCTGGTGACGTCAGGTGCAGGCAGGTGTTACACTGGCTGACTCATCGCTGCCGGAGGAAGCTCTTTAAAGATACAGGTGCCATATGCCTCACTAACCACATCGCTCCAAGACTTTCACCCATTTTTCTCCTTGGGTCATGTATGGCGCTCTCCTGTATGACACACACACACACACACACACACACACACACACACACACACACACACACACCTATACGTCCGTGTATCTAATATAGTTCACAAACATATGTGTGCAAGTGGGAGACGGAAGTGTGATGACGGACGTTAGGTTACACGAGGTGTATGAGTGGAAGAATTGCTTACTACCCGTTGATGGTTCTTAGGTCTGGGAACATTTCCATTAAGAGCCACGTGTTGGTTCGGTCCTCTTCCTCAGACAAGCCTTAAAATGTCATAAGTTTTCCTTATTTTTTGTATTTTATTCATCACCCATACTTTTATCTGTGCTTATTCTGCCTCTTATCTCCTTCTGGTGTACTGGCTGATGCAATACGCATTTTCTCTTTTTTCAAAAAATTCCGTTTTCTTGGTACAAGCAATGGGAGACTGTCTCGCGCCTGTGACAGGTGTGTAGAACATTCTTCGTGTGTGCGTGTTTTGGGAATTATTTTGACAAGATGCTTGAAAACGAAGATGGGTGATAGAGGAGCTGCATTTACCACACTTGTTTTTAAGCGAGGCAGAAGGCATTGTGATATTAATAGATACAAGATTTCATCAGGACGAAAGTTTCGAATCTAAAAAATTACGGTAGGTGGAGATGACACAGGTGAGACGGGAGAGGATGGCGAGGAAACTTATTTATAGTAACACCCCACCACTTCCTCCACTCCCTCCACCTCCATCCATTTCCCTCCCACTCCTCTTCTTCCACTTCCCTCCCCCATTCCACCAACTCTACCGTTCTCCACCATCCTCCACCATCCTCCACGTCCTCCACCATTCTCCACGTCCTCCACCATCCTCCACGTCCTCCTCTTTCCTGCACTTCCTTACCTCCACTCCACTTTTCATCTTCCATTCCACTTCCTCTACACCCCCCACCCCCCACCGATGACATTCAGGAAATGTGTGAGAGGCTGGAAAAGCGAGATAAATCATTTAGTAGCGAACAATTGACGGTGGAAAAAGTTGAAGACACAACTGATTTCATAAATGTCACTCCTCCGGCAATACACACGTCTGGCATCAACAACACACCGCGGTTACCTCTAAAAGGGCAGCTGAAATACCGTATGGGCACTCACTGAACTCGAAGGCTAGGCTCGGGAAGTGTAATTACCTCATAATAAAAGAAACGATTCATTGAATACATTGGGGAATGTCCATACTGGGTTAACATACACGTGTCACTTCAGCTGAGTTCAACATACATATAATTACCAGTTGTGTTACATTTAATTAGGTATTTTAGAGTACTTAGAATTAACTATTATTATGACGTGTGACCAGAAGCAACTATTCTCACGTAGTCTTTACAAAAACTGACTTAAAAGAATTAATGGGTCTAAATTTACTTATCATAGGGTAAAATTATATTCATTTGCTATAAAAAAATATCGAGAGGAGACACTAGGAACGTCTGTGTTACTATCAAGGTCAGGCGGGAAGCTCTTAATAAGACAAACATGAAGTTAGAGGTCGTTACGTGGACTCAGAAGGTATAATGATTTGGTTAGTTAAGTAGATTTTTTTGCTTGTGGGCATCAGTTGTAGATACTGTGTGTTACTGTCAAAAAAGAAAAGCTGGTGATTCATGAATACAGTGGGTTTTTTATTCCAGGTCTCTCTCTCTCTCTCTCTCTCTCTCTCTCATATATCAACATTCACACACCACAAAACTCTTATCATCATGCACAGATGCCATAGAAGGGGAAATAATGGGACCAGATACTATAAACGGGGGAGATAGGCAGTAAAGGGGGATGTTATCTTGAGTCAACACCCTGTCTTGTCTTGGATGCTCTATGACTCTTCGTGCTTCTTCTACGTCTCTTTAAAAGCTTAGAAGATCCCGGAAATGCAGTGTAGAGAGCATTCAGTACAGTCTGGCACGTTAATTAGCGGAAACGCCATTTCAGGTTGTGTTTGCCGGAAGTGCAAGGGTTAGTTCCCAGTTTGCGTTCACATATAATGAGACAAAACTCATATGAAGAGGTAAGGTAGGAGTTTATAGTAGTAGAGTCGTATAGTGAGGGAAGTAGGTAGCGTGACTCAAGGGTGTGGGGGTGACTACGTATATTAACACAGGCTCAGTACAAGTGTAGTATATAAAACACAACTGGGGGGGATTCGTACACAGGGTATGATAGACAATGATATGTTCGTTTAACTTCACAAGGCGAATGGGCACTTCACTAAGTCGATCGTTGGGAGGTTCGGAATCACTGCACTTCTACCGCCTACACAGCCAGCACTTACTTTTACATGTTGAGTTGACAGCACTCTGTCGATGGACCCGGCTGAGACCTCGTTGCCTTCAGTGACGGACTTCTTTGATGAGCGGGACTGGGGACGTCGTTGCTGGCCCTCCTTGGTTATAAGACTCTCTGACACAAACATGAATGAATACACTTCCCACAGTAGGTAACTCACCCTATGGATCGCTCTGACAAAGACTCACGTGTGCCCTGACGGAGGCCCAGCGGGTGCTGCTGGACTGTCTCGTATGGGAGACTCTGCTTAGCTGGTGACGCCGGGGTCTGGTCGGGAAGTCTCCCTCCCGACCTGGGGGGAGGACGAGCGTGACTCTGTGTGGGTGAACAGAATGATGACCCGAACGGGAGAGAGAGGAGTCGGGTGAGAATGATGAGAGTAACGAGAGTAATGAGACTGTGGACGGGACTGCAGGGCCTTGATAGGGGGAGAAACAGCCGGCGATTGACCTCTCCCATGGTGTGGTTGTAGGTCATGTTACCTTCTAACTCAATTAATTAGTGGCCGGGGTCAGGTCCCTTGAGTCCTGACTCAGGATGTGTCAACCTGGTTTGTTGGGGTACCAGGAGGCCTGTACTGTACTCGCTGTTATATGTGTTGTAATTCTCTGGGCTGTAAGCTATGGTCTGATAAACAATCATTACACTGTATACTGGACCTTCGGCACACAAAGAGGCATCGTGGCCGAAAATGGTACTAAATCACCATCACTTGCCCAACTTGGGGTGCCCCGGGCTCGCACCAGCAACCCTTAGAACAAGACCTATTATCCACTTGGCCGTTGCACCTCTCCTTATTCGCTTGTTGCTGGACAAATTATTGCAGAAATTTGAACGCACGTACAAAGAATCATCCGTAGACACAGTCAAGTGGAAAGAAATTTAAATTGTGTATAACTCATGTAAGAGACATCTCGGTTATTCCCATCAGAATGTGCCAGGCGAGCTGCGGTGTCTTGCATACCGAGTGTAACTGGTTGTAAAATTTAACGGCTTGATGGATCAAGAGTCATAAGGAAAACTTAGACTCAACAAGCTGCAGGGAAAGAAGCCCCTTAAATCATCAGTCCAGTGAAATAAGTTTGTCAACAAGAAGATGGCTTGTACACAGTATTTACATTGCTTACACTGACGTCAAGGGTGACAACAGCACCGTGTAGTCATGAGCTTTTCTACGCTTGATGCACGGGAACTAAATCAAGAGGAATGTTATTGTTTGGTGGGGAGGAAATGTGAAGTAAGCATTATGAAGGAAGCAGGTAATTTCAGCGGCGCCGCGCAGTCTGGTGAATGCTAACACAAGTGTGTTGCGTCGAGTGAATGAACTATGAGATTTAAAGGTGAGGGACGAGAAACAAGATTACCTTCTGTTGATAATTTACAGTTGTAACACGCACAGGTATTACGACCATGTATTGTTACTGTCTATGGACTGAGACGAAGCAAGAATATGTTCTGTACAACCCGAGTGTGCAGGTCACGGAGGCCCCGCACTCATTGACTTGCCTGCCGCTGCCGCTTGTGTACTTAAGATGTACAGCAGGTGCATTTCTGACCCAGGTGTGTGGACTTGAGCCCTGATCACCAGCCGGACTGTGTATTATGACTCGTGTTAATACAACGTTCTAATGAATAAAATGTCACCTATAGATCGTTGAAGTTTATTGTCAACAAGATGAAAATTATACAGTGGATTGTTTAAGGCCTGCAAGAGTGATGATGGTTCAGCTACACGAAAACCTGTCAGCACTCTGGACTGGAACACCAAGAACCTTATACACGGTGTGGGGTCATAACTTCCACTACTGGGGAATAGGAAAATATAAATAAACTACAATTATCAAAATACCAAAAAAGTGGAGCATCAACATCATGGGTCAGGTTTTTCTTGAAATTGAAAGCTTATCCTTAGAGTATGATACCAACCCCCTGAGTACAATGACATTTCTTGAGTACGGCAACTGATAAACCTAAAATAAACTTTCATTACGGTTATCAGTTCCCTGGAGTGCGTTGACATTTACTCTGTGGTTTGTCTTATTACTCAAGGGGTTCAAGTCAGAGCAGCTTGTGTCTGTGGGAGAAGGTCGTGGGTGTAGGATGTGGATGGTTTAGGCTTGTGGCATCACACGACGGTGTTTTAAAATTATTGTATGAAGAATCTATAGATGACTCGACAATCGTAGTAGTAAGGAATTTTTATTCTCCTTAACATCTTTCCGCTATTATGTCATGGTGGCTGGAATAACACACACACACACACACACACACACACACACATGCCCTCTTTCTCGTTCTCTTTTTTTCATTCACTGTCATTCATTTTACCGGCATGATAGTTGCCTTTTGCATTACTAATTCCCTTCTACAATAAGGCATCAAATGTCTATCTGATTTACCACAAATAATAATAATGATAATAATAATAATACATTCTGAGATTTGGGCACTTTTACCATTGAGTTTCAGATTAGTCTGTATAAGACGACGCAAAAGAGTTTTAGAATTGTAAAATTTACAATCGGTAATCAAGATTATGAAAACCAGAAAGATTAAGACATGAGAGACAAGAACATTGGAGGCAGAAGTTATACCAGGCGAGTTGTGTGAGTCAGGGGTGCCGGTATATTTTCTGTACAGTGACCATTGAGAATATTCCTGCCCATATAAGGGACACACTGAATACAATACAACACCGCTAATTGCAATTTACTTATTTTCCTGGGAATGGCTCCAACTATCGTGTGTTACTTCCTCCTCAATATCGGAACCTTTTACGTCTAAAATTCTGTAAGGGTTTTCATGTTCATGTGAGAGAGAGAGAGAGAGAGAGAGTCGGTCGGGTGAGTGTGTGTGTGTCTCGGGTCGGTCGGTGAGTAAGAGGGAGCTGGTGGGCTGTGTAGGGTCTGTCAAAACCTAAATAAGGCCAATTCATTCACGATTGCACGCCTTAAAGTTGTTGTGGTTTATATGCTGGTTCTTAACTTTACCTCGAGTTGTGATGCAGGAAACGTTCTTGTTGACTGTGAAAGTTATTCACACAGATGTATGTCAAGTGTCATTACTCAGAGGATGTAATTAATATATCACGTTGACTTTCATTTATACAGGTAAGATTATTAGAGGATCACCTGAAGATCAGACACCCGTCGCTTAATTTACCCGAAGATTAACCACCTTGGGGGAGGGGGGGTTAAGTTAAGTTAGGGAGGTTAATCTTCAGATAATATAACATTTACATTAATAGAATTTTTGAAAGAAAGAAACCGTACTTTGACCTGGAAGAGAGACGCGGCCTTCGTCATGGAGTACTGGCAGCGGTGGGCGGTGCTGGTACCAGGTAAAAACATGTTATCAGGGACGTGACGCACTTGAAGGGGAAGGAGTAGCACCGAGAGAGAGAGAGACGGAAGAAATTTATTAGCTGCAACAGCACACGGTCGTTGTTCTCCTGTCAACATGCTTTGATTGTTACCTGTGAATGTTGGTTAGAGTCTCAAATATGGGAATGGAAATGTGTGTGGGGGGGGGGAGCTGAGGTCACCAAGCTAGCCCAATGAACTAGTTAGAGGGCAAGAATACGACTGTGAATGCTTGATTATAAATATACTACAATCGGAAGTCACTACAATATAATTATTTAGTGATCAAATGGAAAGTTACACGAATACTTTTTTTGCTACGTAACTAAAAGTGGGACAGCTTATCGACAACTTATGAATAAATATTTTAGTTGTGAGGAACGGAGTTTTAAGTGTGACTGTTTGCCGGACAGGGAAGGGTTGGACACCAGTTTATTAGAGTTTAACAGGTAAAATATAGATTATTTCCAAGGTAAAGAACGATTGAACATGAGTTTATCAAATACTAACAGTTAAAAGCTACAATATTTATCAGACAGGGAAGACCGGACACCAGTATATAAGATATTTCCCAAGATTGTTGAGAGTAGAAAACGACGCCACTGTTGTGTGTGCGCGCGCTCGAAGGGTCAAAAGGCGGTGGGTGGGGAGGAAGGTCGGGTGAGGTGCAGTAAAGTATAGAGCGAGTACACTGGGTGGGTGGAGGGTGTTAGACACTCCCGGCCCCCCAGCTGCGCCACCCACTTGATCAACAAAGGTCAGGGGAACACGCGGGATTGCATGTCGTCTTAAATGTCATGCACGCGTTCCCAGCAGTGCTTGTGACTTGCACTTACCTGCTTCTTCCTAGGATACAACTTACCAAGAAATTTATGGAAGAGGGTAGAAGACGTTTGTGTTACAGGGAGTCTCTTCAACACCCAATGTTTTCCTGCGCCGTGCCAGATTTATTTCATTCAAGAAAACGGCAAGATGTTAAGAGTTGCAGGGAGCCGCTCTAACACCTCTTTTATATTTTTTTCCTGTTGGGGATGCTGGGGTGAGGCGAGGTGAGGTGAGGCGCCCCTTCACGTCTTGCGGTAATTGGTGTTGAGAGGTCGTGCGCGTGTGGCGAGTGTCAGGCAGCTGCTGGATGCGGTGTCAACGCAACTCCTCAATCTCATCCTGTCTTTAGTCTCTTAATTGTCAGTTTTATTTCTGTATTCTATGTACGTCTGTCGTAAAATCTATCAGGTAAAAAAAAATCAATGGTGTACAGTTTACGGTGCATGAACAAGGAAATGTTTTTATCAACGTGAAAATCAAGACAAGTTTTGAAGGTTTGATCAGACGATTTTATAGAATATTATCATTATCGAATTATTGGACGTTAAGGTTTAATGAACATCGACTTGTGAGGATGTCACGTCTAGGGCCAGCAGGGGTGAGTGACATGACCTAGGGAAGCAAGGGTGAGTGACATGACCTAGGGAAGCAGGGGTGAGTGACATGTTCTAGGGGAGCAGGGGTGAGTGACATGTTCTAGGGGAGCAGGGGTGAGTGACATGTTCTAGGGAGCAGGGTGAGTGACATGTTCTAGGGGAGCAGGGGGTGAGTGATCTAGGGAGCAGGGGAGTGACATGTTCTAGGGGAGCAGGAGTGAGTCTACCATGACCCAGGGAGCAGGGGTGAATGACATGACCCAGGGGAGCAGGGGTGAGTCTACCATGACCCAGGGAAGCAGGGGTGAGTCTACCATGAACCAGGGGAGCAGGGGTGAATGACATGACCCAGGGGAGCAGGGGTGAGTCTACCATGACCCAGGGGAGCAGGGGTGAATGACATGACCCAGGGGAGCAGGGGTGAGTCTACCCAGGGAAGCAGGGGTGAGTCTACCATGAACCAGGGGAGCAGGGGTGAATGACATGACCCAGGGGAGCAGGGGTGAGTCTACCATGACCCAGGGGAGCAGGGGTGAATGACATGACCCAGGGGAGCAGGGGTGAGTCTACCGTGACCCAGGGGAACTGAAAGAGCAAGATGGAAGGGATGAGAGAGACTATGATGATAGTATGAATAAGGAGAACGAGGAGAATAACAGAACTGGAGGGAAGACGAGCATAGAAAGACTTGATGGTTTAATACACGTGGTGATAGAGGAGTGTTTAGAGCACGAGGTACATCACACACACAGGGTGCATGGTGACGATGGCACGATACAGTAGTAGAGACAGAAAAGCTGTTATCATGACCTGTATATTGCCATGAGAATGTGAGCTGATCAGGCTAAGAGTATCAGCGACCCGAGGCACCGTGAGTATTGCACGTTCACTTTACAGGTAATGCGAGGGAATAGTGTGTAACCGGTCATATTATAACATGGGAGGTGCAGTGAACATTATAGGACTTGTAGTTTCATATTGATGAAGTTTACATGTGACTAGTGGAGACCTGAAGCGTCATCACACACAACTTGCATGATGGTTCGGCCTCACCAACGGGGGTGATATAAACGACCTGACAGCAGTGCGTAGGTTAATATGACCGCGTGAGTCCTTTTCATCAGGAAAACACAAAGTGATCGAAAAGTCACTGCGTACCTGTAATAATTAACAGTATTGTTGTTCGCTATACCTACGTTGTTATAAGTTGAATAAGGTAAATTACTACATTGTTGATTATTGCAGGTGCACATGGACTTCTCGATCAACATATACCTGTGTAACTCGAGGCGGGGGTTGTTCTGAGGTAGAGACTTCGCTTCTCTTTAAACGTCTGCCTACTGTTTCGCCATCATTTTTAGCTCCAACTTTTTTCTTGCTCGAGCGTTTGAGTGGGCGGGTCGTTGTCAGTAGGTCTTTGTCATCCACGTAAAACCATGACCTCTCCGGAGTATCCCCCGAGGGACATGACAGGAAGAGTGACTGAGAAGCCTGGTTGGGGGGTGGCGTGGGGGAGGGGGGGGTGTAGTGGGTGAGCTGGGGTCATGTGGAAGGTGCAGTTCAGGGTTCTCTAGTGAAACTGTCGTCACGGAGGTCGTGTGTGTTGGGTGGAGGATGGTAAAGGTCGGGGGAGGGAAGGATATGTGGGTCGAGGAGCGGGGGGGGGGGGTTAAGTAGTGACGATACTGAAAAGGGTGAATGAAGTGAAGAAGAATGCGTGCACACACAAACACGAGAGAGAGAGAGAGAGATTAATTTCGACTCACACATACACCGATATACAGTACAGTACGGTAAACACAGCCTAAAGTGAAGGTTTATATACGAGTAGTTCATACATCGTCACATATGCGTGTAATCACTTCAGGCATTAATCCACCAACATTTGTCACACTCAAGCAGATAAATAGAGGCACAGGTACACTTGTAAACACACCTGTAGTGTGACTCACAAGTCATCAGCCTCGATACTCCCATTGATGGTGATGTTGTGGTGAGGGTGTGTTGGTGTTGATGGTGGTGTGTTGGTGTTGATGGTATTGAAATGATGGTGGTGTGTTGGTGTTGATGGTGGTGAGGTGATGGGGATTACAGTTTCAGTTATATGATATGCCGAATCACCTGGAGATTACCCCTCCCCCCTCCAGTTTATTTCCACAGATGAATAAACCCCCAAACGTTACCTGAAGGGGGGGAGGGAGGTAAGTTAGGTTAGGTTAGCGTTAGGGTTTAAATCTCAAGGTACGTAATCACCCTTCCTTACCTGACTGATGGAGGTTTTCACGTATATGATGATTATTATTATTATTATTATTATTATTATTATTATTATTATTATTATTATTAAGTGCGCCATAACTTAACCAATGGAATGGATTTTAGGTAATTTTTCTATCTCAACGGGAAACGATATAAATGTATGCCGAGGTGTGTGTGTGTGTGTGTGTGTGTGTGTGTGTGTGTGTGTGTGTGTGTGTGTGATATCTCTCAGACGTGACCTGTCGTATTTCCGAATGCAATTGCGATGAAACAGGTATTTTATTTTTTTTTTATTCGTTCCAGGTAAGATTTCAGATTGATTACAACCATGAGTGGCGTGTGACCTTATCTGACCTGTCTGGAGTTTATATATATATTGATAAACATGAAACTAAGTATTTTCTTTGTGCTTTTTTTTATTTTCTCAGTTTGACTCGACATTTGATGTGTTGTTGTGTGTTTGTTGTTAGTGTAAAAGAAAATTTGGTTGTTGAACAAATAGCGTCTCGTTTAATTTAGTTCTTCCTTATTCATGAACCACTTAGTAACTCGCTTCGCACTGAGTGTTTAACAAGACAGTATCTTCACTACTATAGGCTAAATGAACCCTCGAATGACAGCTGTTCTTTATTTAACACAATGATGAGCATTAAGAGTTGACCCAAATTTTTACTCTATCAAACAATTAATTTTGGTGTTGTGCGTCTTGTGTGGGGTGACTGATTTATGACAGAGTTCTGGTTTATATGTGTAATCTTTTAAGAGATCTTAGCAGGGGTTCAGTGTTGGCATAATACTATAAATAATGAAAAATGTAATAAATTGTTCTTAATATATTACTCCACAAGCTCTCGTTAACAGTGCCTTGAAATTATTTAGTTTGGACGCTGGAAAGTAGTGGATATGTCTTATTTTACCAAGACCACCACAAACTGGCCAAAGGGTAACACCTATTAATTATCAACGGCTTCCTCCTTTACCGCAGGGTGTGGCAGAACATGTGTGTGGTAATATGGTGTCGTGTTGCATTCATGTGCCAGGAGTTGAAATCTGCTCAAGATAGGGTGAGATTGAGTGCGGGAAAATGACAAAGTTACCGACGTTTGCCAAGGAAACATCCTAACTGTTCCAGTATTGATTGACTTCCTCCCTGACTAAAGAGGTATTCACCGTCCAGGTTTTTGTTGAAATTCTTTGTGTGGAACATAAGTTAAGAAAAAGAGAGAGAGATATTTGCCAAGAACTGTCATGGAGGATATAATTCAGCTTTACTTATTTAGTGTACATGTGCCAAATGTTGCTGAAATCTTTTGTGTATGACTTAAGAATGAAACAGTGAGGAGGGCCACCCGACCGCCCAGAAAGAGAAGGTGCACAATGCCTGTCACATGAACAGTCTGGAAACTTACATTATTATTTGACGAGTGTTTGTGTCCGTTTGCTGTGCTTATGTGTAATTAAAAGACAAAACTGGTGGTAACAGCAGCAGGATACAGGTAAATTGAGCAACCTGCTGTGTAAATCATGTAGTAGAGATGTTGGTCCATGTGGTGAGAGCCTGCGGGAGGTAGACTACGAGTACAGCTTTTGTGAAGGTCTCGGGGCCTCTGTTGCATACTTCATGATAGTGTCACTTCCGGCATGTGTTTCAGGTGGTTAGAGATCATGACGTAAATGCATAGTCATAGTCCGTGTGAATATGATGATGTTCTTCGTCAGGAGTTCTGGAGGCCGTGACAGGGGCAACATGTTTCTGTAATTGCATCGTGGAATCATCCGGTTTTGTTTAAGGTTAATGTCGTGAGTACTGGACTAGAACTCATTGACTGGTCTTCGAGGTCAGTTCAGAATATATGTTTCGTAATGTTTAGAAAATGGCCAGGAAATTGTTGCAAAAGTCCTCAAAATTACGTATAAATTTGACAAAATATCACCCAACCCATCCCAACCTGATCCGCTAGTCTTGGTGCCATCCAACCACCACTTCGGGTGTCACCAGTCCTCGCTTACCAGGATCACCAACAGTCCCACACAGACGATCAGTCAGGGTGAGCCTTGACCTTAGCCCCACAGAGCCACACGAAGTGGTCTAAGAAATGGAATTTGGAAGTTGTATTTATGTTTCCTGAACCTTTATACTGATAATTCACCTGTTATTTTATTATTATGGTATATAGTTAAGTTTAAAGGTGCGATATATAGTGTAGTGTGAATGAGGGTAAGACACGCTGAATCAAGTATTAACAGATATGTATTATTTAATTTTCCCTATAATATATGTTATAAACTATTAATGTGAACTGTGACAGCTCTTGTGTAAAACCTGACAGTAAATGTTATTAATTGTTTGACGATAAATACAGTAGTTTCAGCTTTTCATTGTCCACCACAGTACAGGTATTATTCTCTTCACGTTCGATGAATGAAAAGCGTCCATACTACAGTACATCAGTTAATCTATGTAAATGTTGCCTGACCTTGTAATGAGTTAAAAGGTGTCATTGTGGTTCCAGGCTACCACCAACACCATTATATCATCTATTGTCACGTAGAAAAAAATTACCATTGTAATAATTATATATTTGCCGTTAAGACATGATCCTGACTGTGTCTGTACCCTTGTTTCACCTTAATACAACCCATGTTGTATCGCTTCCCTCACTTACCAGATTACTGTATATCAACTCCACTGTAAAATATGTAGGATATTATAATATAATTGATATATAATAATTCCTCGCGACAAATGTGCAGTATATATCAGATGCTACTAAGAGAACTCAGGCTCTCAACTGGCTCAGCCATGTTAATATTTTTATTATTATCCACTCTGTATCTGTATTTTTCTGGCTAAGTAAACTGATTCAGCATCAATATCAATATCAGTAACTTAGAGGCTTCGGATTCACGTTCTGATACTCTCGGGGTTCACACCTCACGGAAAGTGTGAATTGACAACTCTTGAGTGTTCAAGTCGGAAATGTCCCCAATTGTATACCTCATATAGCACTATCATGTCTCACCTGTGTTTGTAGGATACAGGTGAAGTCGGCCCATGGTAAATTCGGCCCAGTGGCCTCGGCCCCGTCATAATATTGACCAAGATCACCAACAGTGATATATGGGCGTAGCCAGGAGGGTATTTTATTATTTTTTTTTTGGTGGGGGGGGGGGATGGGGAGAGGCATTGGGGAAGTGTGTGTGAGATAATTAATTTCACAACTTTTACCTTTCTAACCTAACCTAACCTAACCTACCCAAATCTAACTTAACCTAACGTTTACCGGGTGCTTTTTATTAGGCTTAGCTATTATTATCAAAGAAAATTCTTGTTGGTGATCTCGACCCATATGATGATGTCAACACAAGGAAACTCCTCAACCCGTGTGTATGTAAACGCTGATATATATTGTGATCTAATTTATACTTAAAACTTAAATATTTAAATCTTCAAGTTAACGTAGATTTATTATACAAAAACATTTTGAATTTTAACTTAAAAAAAAAGACGCGAGAGTGTTGAACAAGGAACCTGCAGGACCCGGAAGGTCAGCCCCTTAGTCTGGCTCCGACGCGTCAGTGATACACAGTTTGTATGGTATTTATCTATTAACAGCTCAACTTATCCGAATATACAATATTTATTTATGTCCATACATGCAGACACGTGCACACAAACACGTGTGTGTGTGTGTGTGTGTGTGTGTGTGTGTGTGTGTGTGTGTGTGTGTGTGTGTGTGTGTGTGTGTGTGTGTGTGTGTGTGTGTGTGTGTGTGTGTGTGTGTGTGTGTGTGTGTGTGTGTGTGTGTGTGTGTGTGTGTGTGTGTGTGTGTGTGTGTGTGTGTGTGTGTGTGTGTGTGTGTGTGTGTGTGTGTGTGTGTGTGTGTGTGTGTGTGTGTGTGTGTGTGTGTGTGTGTGTGTGTGTGTGTGTGTGTGTGTGTGTGTGTGTGTGTGTGTGTGTGTGTGTGTGTGTGTGTGTGTGTGTGTGTGTGTGTGTGTGTGTGTGTGTGTGTGTGTGTGTGTGTGTGTGTGTGTGTGTGTGTGTGTGTGTGTGTGTGTGTGTGTGTGTGTGTGTGTGTGTGTGTGTGTGTGTGTGTGTGTGTGTGTGTGTGTGTGTGTGTGTGTGTGTGTGTGTGTGTGTGTGTGTGTGTGTGTGTGTGTGTGTGTGTGTGTGTGTGTGTGTGTGTGTGTGTGTGTGTGTGTGTGTGTGTGTGTGTGTGTGGGTGGGTGGGTGGGTGGGTGGGTTTAACGAGTAAGAAAAATGAAAAAAAAATAAAGTTGGAGAAAATCTGAAAGTGTAATGGTGAGAGGGAGGGAAAAGTGTTCTTGGCAGGGAGGCTGGAGCGGTGGAGGAGGACCCTGAGTAAAATTAAAGGGACGTTGATGGTGAAAAGTCGAGCTGGGGGGAGAGGCTTGTTAGTTCCCTCACAGTGATTCTCTGAGGACTTATAACTATTGATCTCGTGTGCTTGTGATAGCCGGTCTCTCTCTCTCTCTGTGACTGTGACTACTATACTTTTAACTGTTGCTCTCTGCGTTTATATCCAGTTACTTTTAGACTGTTTCCATGACATTAACACAGTTTAATTTGCGTAAGGTGAAATTAAAGTGTTTGTGATGTGCAGGTAATGCAATTAGCGAGAGAAGAATGAACAAGTCTGAGGGAGTTTTTTTAATTATGCTGGGTGTGTCAAATGCCTCCCTGTTTGTCGGTTAAAATAATTTGGGGGCTCCTGCGTTGTCGTCTGCTTTACGCTATCGGAACATTGTCGCCCTGATAGTCAAGGTTAGGTTAGGTAAGGCTAGTTTAGGTTAGGTTTGATAGGTTAGGTTACGTAAGGTTAGGGTAGGTTAGGTTAGGTTAGGTTAGGTTAGATTAGGTTACGCAATCTTAGATAAGATTAGGTTAGGTTCGATAAGGTTAAGTTAGTTTAGATTAGTTTAGGCAAGGCAAGGCAAGGCAAGGCAAGGCAAGGCAAGGCAAGGTAAGACTAGGTAAGGTCAGGTATGCTCCAAGTCGTTAAGATTTGCAAATTTAAATTGTTGCTACTTTCTCTTTGGGAACCTAATTTAAACTTCTTCATAATCTGTGATTAAGTTTCGGAAAAGTCGGTGTATCTTTTTCTAACATTATATTGTTAACAACATTATCGCGTGGATTTGCTGCGTGTCCTGAGGGGTTGTTGCAGGTGTTGCAGATGTGTGTGCGTGTGTGTGTGTACGTGTGTGTGTGTACGTGTGTGTGTGTACGTGTGTGTGTGTGTGTGTGTGTGTGTGTGTGTGTGTGTGTGTGTTTTGGGGTGGGTTCTTGTAATGATGTCTCCATTAATTATCCAATATTAGGATGTATCGTAAGACTGGTGTGTTTCACCAGTTGCCGCTGATAGATTACAAACACTTAGGTTGATCAATGTTTTTATACTCATTGACACTAAATAAAGAAGGAATCGCCGTCACCGAAACAAGCGACTGTCCACTGACTTACCACACCTGAACATATCTGATCGAGGTGTAAAAACGCTTTGGTAAAAAGAAACAACAAAAAATTCTCATACCCCTTCACTTTTATGTATCAGTCAACCTCTAAAAGTAGACGTTTATTAACATAGAGATAGAATGGAGGACTACGTATAACTCTTAAGCTATAGATCATGTTGGTAAATATCTCGTAATTGGAGAAATATATTGTTTGGTTCAGCTTGTGCCAGCAAGACTCGTGGAAGTGTTAAAATGTGAAATTCAATACTTCGTCTTTGGTAAAATATGCAAATATGATTAGCCGCTAAATTAAGGTTCGTTGCATTGTAGACCAGTAACCTGATTATATTTTGGAACGTAACCGAACTGTAATCCAGTCTTTACCTGTAACACAAACACAGGATAATTATCTCATATATTACCTCACCATAAAATTTGTATCTGGGATGTGGCAGGATGTGGATCAAGAATAAGACAAGTGTGGTTAGAGAAATAAAAATGGATAAAGTATAATTTTAATTTTATATTCCGTGGAATTAATATGTTGTCCAGCCACCGGTATGGGCTATCACTTCCCGTAGCCGCTCGAGGACAGACTCCACGTGTCCGACATACAGTACAGTAGTTTGTTTGTAAATCTACAAATCTTATGGTCAGGCAAAATATACGAGATACTGTGTGATGAATGACAAATAATTTACTGAATAATAACAGTCACACGTTGAGGAATATTAAACCTCTCTTTCTCTTAATATTATTCTGTAATAATAGTACAGCCACGCGCGCCATCTACGTACTGGTAAAGAAAGAAACAAATTTTTATGGTTCAAACTCAAGCCTCAAGAATGAGAATAAGATTGACTTTCATGATGACTTCTGGTGTAGTTAGCAGCGTCATGTTTCGGCTCAGCTGCTGGTCGCTGCACTGAGGATGCGTCAGTACCCACACGTCATGGCTCTCCTCTCAACTACGAGATTTTACCTTCTTGTTAGGAGAGGAGAGGCAACGTGTTCAGGTCATACATAAACCCACTAAATGCATTCCAAGTTAATGAGAACTCGGATTTTTTTTGTCTATTTTTCTTTAAGGGAAGGATTCTTGGTGCATGTTCGTCCGTCTTTTTTAAGTCTAAAATTACGTTGGTTGGTATCTTTCCAAAGTTTGTATTTACTTCCCCGTCGGCGGAGGAGCTTATAACTGTGCATGCCTGGCACTGTAGGTGGTGTAGGGCCATATGTCTGTCAATGAATAGAGAGTCATATGGAACTTTCCTATACATTGCCTTGGAGGGAAGCGATGATGATGCATGTAGCGCAACATCTCTCCCGAATGCATTCTGTAGTGAGGCTGAGCCATCTTTATCCACGATTGAGAAATCTTAGATCCGGGTTTTTAAGGGGTCGTTAATTAAATTTGTCTTGTAAATAGAAAATTAAGAACCGCAATCCGACAGATTCATCACTAGAACTGTGACATACAGTAATATGATGGAACACAAGTTTTAAATCTTCGCGTGTGTGGGGAGGCGTATAGAAGGCGTGGGATGGCGTGTGAGCATGGGGAGGCGTGTAGGGGGCATGTGGTGTTGTGTTGGGGGCGTGTGGTGGCGTGTATGTTGCGTGCGGACTCTTTTTTCATACTTCTACATGCAATCTTTAATGTCATATGTGTGTAATTGGTTTTGAAAAAAATCTTATTTTTTGCACATGGGTCGTTTGCCCTGGAAAACCTAATTGAGTTCTTGGGGTTTCAAGATTAACGTCAAGATTCCACTGTCACTCTACTGGGCCATTTTCGGACTCTGAGCGTGGTGAGCGGTGTAGTCCTTATAAATTATATATATTGTATTATATATCACCATTATTTTATTCGCACCTATAACTGTGGCAGTATTAGTAGTACCATGTATCGTGTTCTTTCTCGTCTATTGTTAACCAGAGTCACTACCCACCATCACACCCTTGTCATATTAACACGCTGATGGCCAGGTAGGTGATATATTGAGAGTATCCATATTTTGCACTCAGGCGATACATCAGTTCCTATGTAAAGAACGGGCTGGAGGAGAGCAGTATGTCAGGTGGTGTTGGCTCTCAGTGACGTGGTCTTACAGAGGTGAGGGTCCTGACACCTGTTTCGTTGCCCTCCCGATGTATCCCCAGTGGAGCTGTTCATTTTTCAAAGGGTGTTGTGGTGAGCTGACAGCTCTGTTTATCGCTCACCCACTGACTGTGTACCATAAAATCATTCGTTGAATTTATTGGCGAGAGACTTATTGTGTTGTTTGGTTGGGAGGTCCCGACATGTTGACGGTGATTTATTTTTTATTTTGCCGCTTACAGCGGCTACTTTATTGTGCACCCCACACTCATCCTGTGATCGGTAGCGCAAAATGATTAGAGTAGAGTTTACAACGTGTCATAATAATTAACCCCCGTTGTCAGGATATTATGGCACAGTGTAGTTGTGTTTGGTGGTTTGTTGTTTCACTAAGTATTTGTTCTTGATCTCACACACACACACACACACACACACACACACACACATATATATATATATATATATATATATATATATATATATATATATATATATATATATATATATATATATATATATATATATTGGAGAGAGAGAGATTGAGTGTTTTTATCTATTTTTTTTTATCATTTCGCCACTCATCACCTTACTAGCTGTTCGGATGTTTGGTCCGTTTTTTGTTACTCTCTTATGAACTTTATTAATAGTCCAGTGTTAAGGGTTGGGTGTAAATGGGACTGCCCAGTATGGACCAATAGGCTCGCTGCAGTTTCCTCCATTCTTATGTCTTACTACAGGAGGAAACAGGAGTACACCCGGTGTAAACCTGCGATGTTTGGTAGGGTCACACCCTTCTCGGGTGTGTACGAGCCAAGCAGGACTCGAACCTATCAGATAGCAGTGGGAGATACGCCCGTTACCGCTGTATCACCGACGGGCCTCAAAACTCTTGGCTAGCAGAGCGTGGTTTCGATCCACGGACCTCTGGGTTATGGGCCCAGCACGCTTCCACTGCGCCACTCTGCTACATATGCCAAGATAGAGATAATTGAGGTGAATCGGTGGCATTGTCCGCATCCTCCGTGCCGGTGCCACTTGTGTGCCATACTAAAATTCACTTCACAATTTTCCCTGACACACTAGATGCAGGTGTCCACTATACTACTGAGAGTAGAGCTTTTTTCGGTGGGGCAGGACACAGAAGGCGGTGGTAATGATTGGTAGACGCATGATATACTGTCAGTCTCCGTCAGCGGAAAGAAAATAAATATTTACATTATAGATACAATGAATGGTGTGGTCCCGACCGTTGAGTATGTGAAGATGAACGAATGGTTAAAAGATTCTAAAGGAAAATGAAGGGAAAGTCGCAGATTTGTTACGTATTTATATAACAGTTGTTTGGATATATGTGTGTGTGTGTGTGGGGAGGGGGGCAGTAAGGGGTGTCAGGGTGCATTAGATAACCTGGACACTAAGGTTATGTACTGATCTCCGGGTAAACGGGAATTACTACATAAGTTCAGTATCAGTCAAAACATGTTCCTTATATTGAACAATGAAGACGGTTTCCTCTTTGAGTTCATCGTACACCACTTATTGTAATATTAAGAAGTGAAGTGGTCAAGAGAGAAGTAATAGTGGCAGTTTGGGGAAGAGATGTGAAGGAGGACTTAAGAGTATGGACAGTGGAAGAGAGAGAAGGACTTTTACCTATGACGTGGCTGTAGTAACTTGTATTATCGACAGAACCTTTGACCCGTGTATGAGTGTATGAGTGTTTCCGAGAACTATTTAAAAGGTCAAAGGTAACAAGAATACAAGGGAGGCAGTGTGTGTGTGTTGAGAGGATTACTGAGGGTTATGATCTGTTTACCCACTGATCACATCCGGACAGTTGCCTCAGTAGATATGTTTAATATTCTAAGCCACTATGTCATGCCTCAGTAGATTTCGGGATTTTTTTCTTTTTGTTAATTATTAAAAAGGATATTAACCTCTTATAGGTTAGTAAATAACTATTGTCCCAGTATAATACATTTCAAGCTTCCGGTTTAACCAGTATCGGATGACATAGAAGGTCAACCTGTGTTTGACCTGTGATGTCATTCTTCAGGATCTTATCAGTGATTGTTTTTTAGGACTGAATAATGTCTCGGGGGGAAAAACAGATAACAAACAGAATTTAGAGTTGTATCAGGATCAGATATAAAAGGTCATAGGTCACCTCTCTTCATGACCCAACTCTCACCTTCGTGTTTTCCTGGTCGTTTAACAAAAATGTTGCATAATTTGTGTTGACAGGCAAATGCGACTTAGTTAAGAATTAAGGGTCTTACGTTAAAGGTCACAGACTACCGCTGTTGGACGCTTGGTATTGACCTTTGAGAGCCTGAGTGGTCAATATTTCTACCCGTTGTATCGAACTTAAGCTTATATGACAGATGATCAATATTCTAGCGTTGCATTAGAATAGGTAATATTTCACAAAGGCTCAATATTTTTTTCTTCAATATTTCACTCACAAATTTATGCTACGAGGTTGTGGACTGTACATTTATTCCTGAGTTATGACCTGAGGCTTTTGGAGTGTAAGTTTCTCTATTATTGTTAATTGTGTATGTCTCTCCTCTTCTTTCGTTCCCTAGGTATACCTCATGGGTTTTGTTCAATATCTCTCTCTCTCTCTCTCTCTCTCTCTCTCTCTCTCTCTCTCTCTCTCTCTCTCATTTCTCAGCGACGTAATATAATTATCGATTTGGTTCTTATGAGATTATTATTATTTTTTTTTTTTTACATTTTTCACTTCATTCTGGAGAGGATGTTCGTGCAGGTAATGTATTTCAATCACTAGTCCTGTACATTTTTTTTTTCATATATTGTAGTATCTTTCAGACCTAGTGGCCAAAATATGAACCACAATACCTCAAAAAAATAATATCAGTACGATATCCATAGTAAAATACCTGTACTTTTTTCAACAACAAATCTGGGTGAAGTATGTACCGAGTACTTCATAATGGCGAATTTTTCTATACATCTCCCTCGTCTATCAGTTCTGAATATAGACGCTGACTGTTACAAACAATACAGTATTTCAGAATAAAGCGATATTTTCTATACAAGTTGTTGTCGTGTTTTGTACTTTTAAGTGATGGACGCTGTTGTAGTTGTTTTGAGTGTAGATTGTTTATGCTACGTAAAGCTTAGTTGTTTTTGTTTTTTGTTTTTTCGTTTGTTATGGGTATGTATGTATGTATGTATGTATGTATGTATGTATGTATGTATGTATGTATGTAGGTGACAGGTGTTATGGTATAGGTTAGGTGAGTGACAGGTGTGGTCATGTAAGTGTGGCAGCAGCAGGTGAAGCATTAACGGTCATCTTGGTTGATGACGTAGTAGAGGAAAGTCTTGTAAGCTGAATGCTGCTCACCGTGTCATGATCACACACACACACGTACACACACACACACACACACACACATACACACACGTACACGCCCGAGGCTTGAGAGCGGTTATATAAGGGCTGTTTGTGTCGCTGTCTCGGTTAACTTTAGAGTGATAGAGTGTTTTAGAACGTGAGCTGGAAATATACGTGTCGGGAAGTAGCGGGAGGACTGGACGGCTCACAGTAGCTGTATGGTGGGCGATGTTTTGTAGTACCTTACTTGGTTATAGTACCTTACCTCAATGTAAATATGTTGAAAATTCCTACTTTGAAAAAAAGGAAGAGTGTAGATAATTCGATTGCTTATTCCATCCAAAGTACACCTCGGCAGCTATCATTCCCGGGAATTGAATTTTTTGCTGTGGAATGAACAAGGTGTGTGGAGTGTGTGGCGGGGGTGATTGTAAATAGATTATGACTGTGGTTTTTTCGTCCGTGAGATATTTTATATTTTTCATTTTATTTTATTTTTTTCTTACGGGGATTAGCCCACTAGGGCACAGGTCAACGACCCACAACGGGGTCTGGGGGGTGGGGGATGTAATAATAATAATTCACAGTAAAAATGTATAATAAAAAACATAATTAAAATTAAAATAATAATTTTTTTAATAAAAAATAAATTAAAAAATAAAATAATAATGACAACAATGATAATAATAACAACACTGTAATAATAACAATACAGAACCACCATACAGAAATACAGAAATGAAAAAAAGATCAAGAGTGAGAAACAGTATATGTATGTTGTGTTGTCAATAGTAAGAGAAACAATTGAGATCCTGCAATTGTGTGTAAATGAGGCAGAAAGTCAAATCATCAACCTGGGACTTGGTCACAACTTTCGTGATGCCATATGGCAGCAGGGTCTACCATTAGACAATACATTTTGCTTCCAATATTTTCCCAGGCGGTAGTACTGTACCTCCCTGTTTGATAGCTGCCTACTACGTATTGTATAAACTCGATATTTGGGTCAGTTCACGTCAGATAGTCAGTCCGCGCTAATCACTGGCCTCCCCCACTGTACTCAGAGCTCTACTGGCCTACCTTCCCTGTACTCTCAATAAGGTACTGGTAGGCGTTACTAACTTAATATGGTTCAACACTTGTATTGTTCCGGTCACGCTGTAGGTGGTGTTTGTAGCTAACTTTTCTATTATAACTGTCGGTGTTTTTAGTACCATATTAGAAGGTTTATTTATGGTTGTTGCCTAAATTCTCTCAACAGTTGGCGCTATTTAACTCAGTATGATTTATATGTTGTTAGTTTATACCTGGTGAACCCTGCTGTCGCCCTTACCTACATGACACTCAGGTAAATACCAGGTATTGCCAAAAGTGTCCAGGAAATTTTGGTCAGAAATTGTACCTTGTTTTAGATCCTTGCCCCGAAGCCCAATTTAAACTAAGCCCCCAGACAACACGTTCATACCCTGGGGATCATGTCAGTATGAACCTGCCTCTGTGTGATCCTCCACCTTGAAGGATGTAATAGGAGTTGCATTTGCTTTAGTTATGATTGACTGCATGAGTCGTGATACAGTTGGACTTTGCTCTGATAGTATACTGTATATGAAGGGATTTTTTCTAAGTAATCTTCGGGTGCTGTAGTCCCTCGTTTCTACGTTTTTTAAGGTCTTAAAACCTTAAAAAATTCGTTCTTAAGGCAATCCAAAGTAAAAAAATATATAAAAATAGATTGAAATATAAGATTGTTGATCATGTTATATCACTTCAGATGAATTCGCTGGTGTGAATCGCGTCTTCATGTAACCTTCAACTTTACAACGCATATTTTCTTCAGTCACACGATTTAGGTATTCCATATCTTGAGAAGTCTCTACGTTTCTCACGTGTTACAAGCCGTACTTTCATGTACGGCTAATCTTTAAAAATACCTGAAATAATCTTTTATTTAGGACTCGGTAATATCCGTAAGGGGTTAGTTGCTTGGGGGCAGTGGTTCTCATGCCTCACCACACAACCTTCAGTGATGCCGCCTGTACTGCGCTGTTTCTCACATTTTTAATTTGGACTGTTCTTTTTCTTTTCATTTCTTTGTTATATTACTTGTTAATCGTATTTCCAGCTCAATTTAAGACGCTGTTCATAAAAAGCGCTCATCCGGAGAGACATAACGAGTACTTCCTTATGTGTGCGTGTCGTTCGTTACTACTTGACTTAATAAATTGGTGCACGCGAGGAATTATGCAAGGTCTATTATATATTTTGAATCCAACTGGTTTGTTGTAATACACCAGCTGTTCCTATGGTCAGCATCCGATGATTCTCATTATGGGCCGTTGACTTAGTCGGTTCATCCACGCAATGTTGTAGAAATGTGTTGTTCTCATAGTCAGACACTTTCACAGTCGCTAAGCTGTCTATATTACTGTTCTACTTAATTGCCCAAGCCCTCATCGGTACCTAACATTGATCCTAAATATTTTTGTCCACACAATTTGCTGTAACAGTGCAGCATTTTCTCTCATCCAAACTTCTGGGGGATGCTTTTGTTTGTAGTTCATTTTTAACTCGCTCCTTCAGCACGTTACCGAATCACCTGTCTCCTCCAGCACACGGCACCACAACAACTCATTAGTCTGCACAACCTCTGTCAAAATTGGCTGACACAATCGTATCCCTTCACAACATCTGATTTTTACATTCTCTGTCACTATTGCTTGACCGTTCCCCCCCCCCATATTACTAGTTTTCCCTGTCAATAATATGTTCTTCTAATGTGACTTGTCATATGGCCTCACTTCTGACAGGCTTCAGTGTTACTTGGCCTCAACTTAACCTATGGGTATGGGAATCATAGTGGGCTACAGCCTCAAGGGACTGTATTATAATGGGGATATATCCTAATGGTTAGGTTAGCTTAGGGCGCAGTAGGACTGGGGCCCATTTCACCTGCAACCTTTCCCGATCCATTAAAGCTAACAGTGGCTGTGACCTGACACGACCCACCTACGCCTGACTCGCACTCCGGCGCTGCCATAAAACATTAACGCTTACCAACTGTGGCTTCGTTTATTTATCGTAGAGAAAGAGACAGAATTCTCTCCTACTTATTTTAATTGGATATTTTTCTCCCAGGAGTTTGAACTCACAAGTCCACTATTTTGTTAATTTTGAAAATTTCCTTCACCTGTATCGTGAAAAGTTCTTACCTTCTCGACTTCCTCCTCGTGTTCCAGGTAGTGGAAGGTATTGTAATATTTTTCATGTGAGTTGTCTAAGTTGAGTCGTCTAACTAATTAACCTGCAACTCCTACAAGTTTTGTTTTACTGCTTTGGCTTCATGTAGTGGAACACTGGCTACTTACCATCACTCACTTGAAGCTAAAACTGATAACATTTTCTTTAACCATCAATTTACAAATAAGAATGGCATAGTTACGTAAGACAAATAAATACTGACTGGGGTTTTTTAAGAGGTCAGTCTTAATTGAAAAGGCGTCCTAGAAAATATATTTAGATTTATCAACTCTGGTGATACATGGAATGCAATCTGGTAATACCGTGTGTGTGTTTTTCGTTGTTCTTCAAGCAATGTCTATATATTTTTGTGTTGCGTTTATTCAACCCCATGTCCGATTTCCTGATAATGTTTCGTATGTGAGGGAAATCTTTTTTTCGCGTGCTGTTTCAGTCAGTAAATGCTCAGTTCTTGGCCGCCCTTTGTTATTTTGTCTGCATGATAAGTTAGTCGGCCTCAAGTGCTTGTTTACTATTAGAGTTCCCCAAATTTCATTGGAGTGTTCAATAGTGAGAGCGAACATAAACACATGCACAGAGACAGGCAGGCAGGGGGGAAACTTTACACTGAACACCGTAGGGAGTAATAAAATAGTTTGAGTATGCAACTAAGAGTCGCCAGGGACACACGGAAGGTTTATGGACACTAAATAACGTGGGTAAAGGTTCTGCAGAATGATTACAGCAGCGGAAAACTGTTATTAATCTATAAAACTATGAATTAGGTGCCACAAGAGACTGCCTCTACGGGCTCTATAGAAAAATGTACCCCGTGTCATTTATATTTCTTAAACTGGAAATTACGACATAATTTTACAGTTAAATTTTTAAGTGTCTGTTTCTCTTTTTATACATTATGGCTTTAGGATTCGTATTTCCAGTTAACTAGATCAGAAACAGTTTACCGGTCGCGGCACCTCACAGTCCTGTAGAAATGGGCAGTGTTGTGTGGCGAAAATCTTGTAGTACTGTTGGGGAGACCTCAGCCTCTTCTTCACGTTACTTTCTCTCAGCTTTGTCCAGCGGCGACTGAGGTGTACCACTTGGCGATGAAATTCATTGCTGACCATCACGCAAGTCGTCGTCGTGTTTCAGCAACTTTATTGTTATTAATTGTGTCGATGTGGTTTTCAACATCATCTCTTCATTTGGTGTGTCAGGTAGTTCATGCAGGAAGTATTGACGTTGGCACTGCATGATCTGGCCGGTCACACTGCATGATCTTGCCGGTCACACTGCGTGGTCTTGCCGGTCACACTGCATGGTCTGGCCGGTCACACTGCATAGTCTGGCCGGTCACACTGCATTGTCTGGCCGGACACAGTGCAAAGTGTATAGTGTTGGTAAAATGACATGAACAGGACTTATGTTTTTTGAAAATGCTTAACACGAACTCACTTACGCTAAGTTTACTCAAACTGTCTATAATATAAGGTAGATAAATAGGTTTAATTGTTCGTTCCATCGGAAAATAAACGTTTCACGGTATTCTTTGTGATGCTTTTCTATGCTGAAACGTCTACCATATGTACCACTCGAGATCAGACGTATTCATGTGCGGCGTTTTGATCGCTCACGCTCAGGTGTCTCAGACGGTATACAATGTCTTCATTATCACTGTTATTATTGATGGTTTGACATTGTACATCCAAGAGAGGAGATACTAATTAACCAGGAGCTTAACTTGTTTTCTGACCTGTGTTGTGTGTTGCTTAGTGTAGGTGGATGACACGGGCTAGGGGTTGCATTGTGTCGTATGATTTACTTTTATTTATTGCTTTGTTTCATCATGAAATAGTGGAAATGCATCCAACACCGCCCTGGTGTTCTGTGGATCAGTGTGCTGATATCAGGGGCGCGATGCCCGATATCTTATCTCAGTTTGCGACATAATCGTCACCAAGTCTGCAATAAACATGAAACAATACAACAGTGTTAGGGATTAGTTCGTCATATACAGTATAGCATGTTGCTTTTTATCGTGGTTTCACCCCTTGAGCCATGAATCTTGTCAGCACAAAACTAATCTGTTTTCAATTCAATTTCAACATAGCTTAGTAAAAGTGATGTTGGAGGTGATATGTCGAACAGGATTGCGACTGGGCGGTCAGTAACGCTGTAGGACCTTTCGAGAATGACCAGAAGCTCACGTAGAGACGATCTATTTTTAGTAAGGTCTTATTGTACCCCGCCATCCCCTGGGTGTTTACTCACCGTCTTTGAGTATCAGCAGATAATTCGTTCAATTAACAATAAATTTTAGCCAAATATGATATATACTGTACAGGCTGGAGTAAGCAAGCTTGTCACTCCTCAACCTAAGGAACACTTCAGAAAATCTAGAACAAAAATCTGTGAACTTGAGTCCTGGCTCATCTCGAGAAATAAATGTGAATCTAATGACTCAAATTCATTGATTTGTAGCTGCCCCATGATCGAAACCAACGGACTGAGAGAAGAACTCACTGTTTTCCGGCATCATGCAGCTCGCGCTAACAAATTTATAAACTGCTTACTTGAAATAGCGGCCTTTCTGAGGACAGTGCCAAGTGAAGTGCAGGAGCTATTTCCATCAGTAAAGGCATTGGCGAAGTTCCTGATTCTGTCCCCATCCTCTTCCGTAGAAGCAGAACTATCATTTAGTAGTCTACGACGACTGAAAACTTGGTTAAGGAATACCACTGGTCAAACAGGACTGAATACTCTTGTTATATATCATTCACACCAAGAACTGTGTGGTGGAATAGATGTGGAATCATTGGTAAAGGATTTTTGTTCACAGTCCGAGATTAGGAAAGGCATCTTTGGCAACGCCAGTCACCAGTAGTGAGCGCCACTGAGTCATAATTTATAGCTTATTTCTGGCATGGTCGCACTGTGTAGCACTGGGCCATAGTATACAGTTAATTATGATAATTTATCTCCGGCTTGTATATGTACCAGTTAGATCTGTGGATAGGTTGTGAAGTGTGACTACTTGAGGAGTTGCTGAGGAAACATATTTAATTTAGTGGTGGAGTGGTTGTTCAGCAAAATAGCTCATTAATTTTTTTATTGGTGTTTTCAAGCATGACGTAATACAACACGTAGAAAGTTGTCAGTCTGCATTGGACTCAAGCTTCACTTTCCTTATGGTCTCTTAGTTGGTCTGTATTTTTGGTATTGTTTATATAATTAGTACAGCAGAGAATGGAGTATGGATAATCGTAGGAGCACGATTGATACCCATCCTCGACCACGGCCATTGTCACTCTGGTCATTGAAATTCAAATCCATACCCAGGCTGCTTCCTTTGAAAAAATTCAAATGTGATTGGTCGAAAAAAAATCGCAGGATGCTATCTATACATCATTGGTTACGACTGGATGACGTCAGTCAATTTTGCACCGGTTTCCTCAGAGACGGACTGAAAAGTACGTAAAATCAAATAAATTCAATTGTGTCGCTATTTTCCGTTTCCGAATGGTATAAATGCGGTTCAAAATGCTCAGAATAGAGAGATTTAAATGTTTCAGTAGTTTTTAACTTTGGGGTCGCGCTACCTCCTCCTTCTTTTTCCTCACCTCCTACCCCGCTTCTTCCTTCTTCACCTCCTCCTCCTTCCTTCCTCCCTTCTTCCCCCTCTTCCACCTTTCTCACCTCCTCCCTCTCTTCCTCCTTCCTCCCTCTCTTCCTCCTTCTTTACCTCCCACCCCCCCTTTCTACTTCCTCATCTCCTCCCCTCTTTCCTCTTCACCAAGTCCGTGAAGGATAATGGGTACGCGAAAACTGTTCTTTTCCTTAGGCCGAAGAACTAGTGGTACAACCTGGCGCGTTTTTATGCCTTAATGGTCCCCGTTGCACCACGATTAATGGCGCCGGCGTCTTCTTGGAAGCTGTATCATTTTCTGGTATATGGACACCACAAGGGAGCGAGAAAAAGTTTTAATGTCTTGCAGTGTGTTGGAGAGAGAGAGAGAGAGAGGTGTATTGAGGTGGTGGCGTGAGAAAGGTGCAGCGAGGTGGTGGCGTGAGAAAGGTGCAGCGAGGTGGTGGTGGTGGGGCAGAGGGAGGTGTGTTATATATGCAGCGATGCTCCAGGTGTTAATATACACGGCTGGCTATTGTTATACGCAGTGATATTCCATAATGAAGACAATCCGATACCATCCACAATGTCATAACAATAACTATATAAACTAGCCAATTCTACGGTAAAGGGTCAAGTGAGAAGGTGAATCTTGTAATGGGGACGACCCTTCCTCCTAATTGAAATATGAAAACTGTCAATCGAGGTTTATCTTCCGTTTACATGTTTAGTGTCATAGATTGATGCTAAGGTACTTATTGACGATAATAACAAAAGCAATAGTGATTACTACTACTAATAATAATAATAAATTAGAAAAAAATATAAAGTGCAGTATGCTTTGTGAGTAAATGCCATCAGCTTCTGCACTGCCTATCATTTGTATGGATTTAATTGCCGAATATTGACTCGATGTAGGACTGGATGAAGGGAAGTCTGTGTTGTTATAGAGAGTCACGACGATTATGTGAAGTAATGCCAGGGCCTAGCGTTGTCCCCTTATTCATGTATTGTTTCACTTTATTTTTAATTATTTGGTAAATGTATCAAGTAATAAGATGCAGATTTGTGGAACAATTAATACCAATTCTTTTGGCATCTTTAAATGGCTTTGTCGGTGTAACTATAAGATTGGTGAACTATGATATTTAAATGAAAAAATAGAAAGCTTTAATAATAATAATATGAAATGAAAAACAAAATGATTTAACCAGGAATTATGATAGTAATGAATTAGAAAAAAAAACATTAACTATGAGGTGGGGTTATAAGTAGGGGAAGCTAGATCTTAACACACTAAGGAAACAACTGCGTTTGATTTTGTCCAGCGGGAATATACTATTTAATGAATGGTGTTAGTAATTTAAATAAAAAATGACAATGAGAAATGCCATCTTGGCTTATAGAACTGGAAAAAGTATATAATTGGTATTGCCGAAGGTTTATTAGCGGGATAAAATTTGTTCATCAAGGGCGACTGCATCCGGGTGGTAATTTTGGATGTGTACTGGTGTGTGTTGACGGAGGTAAGTAGGCAGGCATCGATCACACTGTTGTGGCGTCACGACTTACTGATGTTTATCCTGGCCGTTTAACACTTCCCCAAGAGCCAGTGCTCCTTTACATGTGACAGTAGAAAAATAAGGTGAATTAAATTTTCGGGACATAGATGTGAGTCGTCATCCTGACAGACATACTCACACCATTGATATTATTTATACATATAAAAGCCATATGACCTTTACATATGTAAATATTAGTCATATTATCCTGACATTGATGGTAGACATGTTAATATACAGTCTAATATATTAATGTTTCCATGACATAGTCCTCATTTTGGTGACAGATATTGCAGTCATATGAAGGAACCATAGATATTAGTCACATTATTCTGACGTAACGTAGGTAATACCCGGAGAGGATACTGCTGTGCATATATTGTGTTGTTACACATGTGGAAGATCTGAACAGTTTGTTATCAAGCAGAGTGAAGCGAGCGAGAAGATCTGGTGTTACACTAACACGGTGCAAACCTTTAAACATGTAGCGGGAGAACCAGCAGGGCGGAGTCTTAGGGCAGGAGGTGGCGGCGGTGAGGACGTAAAGCGGATATAACATGCAACGTGTACAGTATACCGGGCGAGTCACGGGGCACCTGCGCTGTTACCTGAGGGAGCCCCACCTCTTGCCCCTCGTGCACCACGGGGCCTGCGGGTAGGTGCGTGGCGCTGGCTGAGTGTGCCTGTGTGTACACCTGCGTGCTTGAATGTGCTTTAAAGTGAGGTACTGTAGGCGAACCCGTAGGCAAAGCGGAGGGGAAAAATAGGATTACTGTACCTGAGTTGCGAAGGAATTCAAAGGGTAAGAAATCTTACTCATAAAGATTTGTAATTGGCTCATCTTTGACCTGACCACACCTCGGGTACTGAGAAGATAATCAGCTACTGAGAGATCGTTAGTGTCTGAGAAGATGTTCCTCCTCCTGGGGGTGTCGGGTTAATGCTGGGTGAAGTATGGAGGTGTGAGGGAAGTGTAACCTCGTAGTTTTGTCTCTTTTGAGTTTACACGAGTAATTCGTTAACCACAGATGACACACGTATGTGATTATGTCATTGCATTGTTTTTAAGTGTCCCTACATCAATGAAACCAAGGTCTTCTTGATGTTATAAAGTGGGCAGTGGAGAACAATCCCAGGGTACGATGTTTTATGGTTCACTCAGATAAGCCTTTTCCCTCTACGGATTCTAGTAACTGGGACTTGAGACTACCGTATACGTTCTTCTTCCCCTCAGTCTTCGCTGTTTCTGTTTCCTTCGGGCTGCCTCAGCAGATACGTGATGCTGTTACCAGAGTAATGCAAAGTTGGTTGTTACAGGGCCAATGGTAGGGTGCCGGCTATAAACCATACCGCCCACTTACTTGCAACTCACTGACCGTCCTCTTCCTGTTTGAACCAATACACACACACACACATACACAGTCCTCCCCACTTAGCGATTTTGTACATATCAGCATACGTTACAGTGAGCGTGCGTGTGCGCGTGTGGAGAAACCAGTAACGTACGATACTCGCAATATAGTTGGAACAATAGTTTGTACAGATTTCGCAGGAGCTGTATTTTACAGTTAAATGTATTGTGTTGGGGCGCCTGTGGGAGGTATGATGTAATCCTGCTATCATACATGTAGAAGGTTGTACCTTAGGTAGACCGGTGATGACAAATGGAATGAGCTTCGTGGGAGGCACTGACCCGGTGTGGGAGGCACTGACCCGGTGTGGGAGGCATTGACCCAGTGTGGCAGGCACTCACCTGGTGTGGGAAGCACTCACCCGGTTTGTGAGGCACTTACCCGGTGTATGGGTCACTGACCTGGTGTAGATGGCACTCATTAGTGTAGTCGGTAATCAATTTATGTAGGTGGCCCTCAGCTTGTGTAAGTGGCCCTGAGTTAGTGTAGACGGCCCTCAGCTTGTGTAGGCGGACCTCAGCTTGTGTAGGTGGTCCTTAGCATGTGTAGGCGACCCTCAGCTTGTGTAGGCGGCCATCAGCTTGTGTAGGCGGCCCTCAGCTTGTGTAGGCGGCTCTTAGCTTGTGTAGGCGGCCCTAAGCTTGTGTAGGCGGCTCTAAGCTTGTGTAGGCGGCCCACAGCTTGTGTGGGTGGCAGTAAGCTACTGAGGGGAGGCGGAACTAAGCTGATGGGGATGATAGTAAACTTGACATTGTGGGCCGCAGAGACTGTGTGTGTGTGATGGCTCGGATGTCAGAAATCTGACATCCGAGCCATCACTAATCTACACACATCCATGACGTCTGCTGTAACCTGGCTGCGTCTTGTAGGGTTCACCCCCGCTGGCGTACAACACACACTAATGGGTTAGGAGAGATGATCACTAACATCTCCACATACAGGAAGAGAGACAGCGACTGCATCTCACTCAGCATGTCTGTGATGATAATGACGCCAGACACAGGTAATTTGTGGAATGTTGCCAGGGGACCACTGGTGGCAGAGTGGTTATGGAAAGTTGTCAGGGGGGAGGCAGGGGTGATGGGTGGCACATTGGTTTTGAAGTGTTATCAGGGGGAGTCAGGGATATTGGCAAGTGGCAGCGTGCTTGTGGAATGCTGTCACTGGGAGAAGTATTTTACAGGTAACAGAGGAGTTGTGTTATCAGGGGGAGACATGGAGCTTGACAGATGGACAAGTGCTTATGACTTTCTTAGTGACAGGTGTGTGACAGGTAGCGACAGGTAGATATGTAGTTAAGACAGAGGCGAGTGGGTGGTAGAGGGGAAGTAGTAACGGGTGTTAGTGGCGGGGAGGGAGAAACACTTGGGCAGCTATTTGGTAGTTTGTTTGTGTGCCTGATAACTAGGCGTCTCGGGGCCTCCTCCACCTGACCTCCTCACTATCTGGCCAGGAATGCTCTCAGGGGGTAAACATCGCTTGGTTTATTTGCCACATACTGGACACTCACGGGACTCTCACACTCCATGACCCATCACTGACTTACCCATCATATCGTTACTAAAATTATTCAACGTCTTTTCTCTCCTTCATTTAGTACTAATTTGTTAAGCATTTTATCAGTCCTCCGTCAAATTCTTCATTACATCTTTTCTTTATAGGGTTCTTGGTGATTCATCTATTTTTTGTTGGTTTTGCAATATTCAAGTCCTGGTGCTTTAGTAAGTGTATTGTGTAAGAGTTTTTAAGTGTTGCTTATGGGGTGTTGTATGTGTTGTTGTGAAGAAGTTTTATTTGTATATGTGTTTGTGTTTTTGTTTTGAGTTTGTTTGTGTTTTTAAGTTACTTATGTGTTTATGAGTTTTATTTGTGAGTGTAAAAGTTTTGTTTTTGTGTTTGTTTTTCTTGTTTAGAAGTATGTTTTTATAATTGTTGTGTGTGTATTTTTCTTTCTTGCTTCTCTTAATTTTTTTTTTATCGGAGCCAAGGCTTATGTTGCCTGGCTGGACGTGGAGAGAAAGAAGTAATATTCTTGGCTGCTTTGTCATACTCGTTGTAGTAGTAACGTAAGTTGTCGTAGTAGTAGTAGTAGTTGTTGTGGGAAGTTGTAGTAGTAGCTTTTGCTGTTGTAGGAAGTTGTAGTCGTAGTATTAGTAGTAATGTGTCAGAGGACACACACAAAGAATAAGCACTAAGAAAATGCGGCAGTAATGAAGAGAAGATTGACAATGTGGCAGAATGGGGCCCTTGATGACCTCCTATGTGAAGCAAGAACACTGCAGGAGAGACTAAAATTTATAGGAGACGGAAAGCAAAACACCGATGACGTTGCAAGAAAGTTTGGAAACAAAATGCGTGTGGGAAAAGTGTCTTTGGCGGTAAGATCCCTCACAGAGTCAAGCAAGTGGCGTACGCTGACGACCTTACAGGAGCAGGAAATGTGGAGGACATCAAAAAGTGGTGGGACCTGGTAAAATCACAAGGTCCACAAATAGGGTGCCACCCAAACGCCAGCAAGTCCTTCCTCATTGTGAAGCCAGAACATTATGAACGGGCAATGGAGGTGTTCGGTGGAAGTGAGGTCAAAATAACAAAGGATGGCCAAAGACACCTAGGTGCAGTAATCGGCACGACGGACTTCAAGACTGAGTACGTAACGGGAAAGGTGAATGAGTGGGTTAGGGAAATCCAAGCTTTTTCTGAGATTGCTAACACAGAGTCAAATGCGGCTTTTGCGGCTTTCACCCATGGAATCAAACATCGCTGTAACTACCTGTTGCGTACTATCCCTGATATCGGACCCCTCCTCCACCCTCTGGAAGAAACTATCAGCGTCAATTTCATTCCCAAATTAGTGAAACACCTTCACTTAACCCCAGCAGAAAGATCACTCCTTGCACTACCACCAAGACTGGGAGGAATGGGATTGACCAATCCAGAGGAGATTGCTGCCACCGAACATCAAAACTCAGTTAAACTCACGGCAGCCCTCACTGTCCACATAATAGCTCAGAACGCAACAGGGGAAGTAGATACCAGTGAAGTAAACAAGATTCGAAGGTCCAGAACGACAGCACGGCCAAAGTGATAAGTTGCAGCAACTGATGCTGCAAGTACCAGAGAAGTTGAAAAAAAACGTAGTTATAGCGCAGTAGGTGGGCGCCTCGAACTGGTTAACTACGTTAGCAATGAGGGCAAATGGTTTCAGTCTCAATAAACAAGAATTTACAGATGCCAATGCTCTAAGGTACGGTAGGCCTGGAAAAGTTTGCCCTCCCAATGCGTGTGTGGCTCTTCCTATGACGTCGTTCACGTCATGGTGTGCAAGAAAGGGGGGCTTCATATGCATGAGGCATAACGAAGTAAGGGATCTCTCAGCAAATATATTGAAGGAAATCTGCCGTGATGTCAGGGTAGAACCGACCCTCCTTCCATGGGACGGTGAGAATTTCCAACATAGGATTTCAAACACATCCAACGAAGCCCGTGTTGACGTCAGTTCTCGAGGATTCTGGACGCTGGGACAGCGAGCCTTCTTTGACATCAGGATTTTTTATCCCATGGCCGCATGTCACCGTAACTTAGCTCTCGATGCTGCACACAGGAGGAACGAGAACGACAAGATAAGGGCATATGGGGAGAGAATTCAGAACTTTAATCAAGGCAGGTACACTCCTCTGGTGTTCACAACCTCTGGTGGGATGGGACTAAGTGCAAGATGCTTCTATGCTAGACTCGCGGAGGTGCTATCCGAACAGAAGCAGCAGCCCAGAAGTTATGTTACAGCCTGGATGAGATATCGACTGTCCTACTCCCTCCTTCGGTCGGCTTTGCTCTGCCTCAGGGGAACGAGAGCATCGGCCCCAAAGCCGACAACAGTTGCAGATATTAACTATGAGGCTGCAGTCACTGAATGCCTCATAGATCTGCGGCTCAACTAACTCAACACAGCTATGATAGCTACTTATGTATTAGGATATTTAATACTAAGGTAATAAAATGGTGGCAAATTAATGGCTATTGGGGGAGGCTGGAGGCCATATTTAAAAAATAAACAGAAAAAAGTAGTAGTAGTTGTTGTAGGAAGTTGTAGTAGTTGTAGTTGTTGTAGAAAGTTGTAACAGTAGTTGTTGTTGTTGTAGGAATTTGTAGTAGTTGTTGTATTAATAGAAGTTATTTTAGAAGTTATTATGCTTGTACTAATAAAGAGTGGTTGCAGAGTGTGTGCCTCAGTAGCCAGGGTACCGTTTCTCCGCTAGACAATACTGTAAATCATCCTTTACGAAATTAACGTTCCAGAAAATGTTATATATATGTCTTCTATGAAATTATGTTCCAGAAAATACTTAAACTTTCCTCTTACGAAGTTGTATCTCCAAAAAAAATTACAACTGTTTCATGATGTTTCGTATCTGAACCATATCTCTAGTCTGCCTTTATAAAGTTACTCTCTGGGTGAAATACCATAAAAGCACTTGAAATAAATCTCACATTTTGAGAGGCGTGTATCCCTGGTGGTGTGTACACTATATCACCAGAACGGACGATACCTCCCCCAATAGAGCCGTATCTCACCAACCGCTCTGTGTAGCCTGAGTCATGAAGCTGTTGCCAGGTAAAGGAGATGATGGGGGACTATGGTAAATCACGAGGTGTTGCTGTGGGACCCGACTAGTGGTGTAGGGAATGACGTAACCTAGATTCTCCTCTCTAAGGTATGCACTGTACTTACTTATCTATCTATCTATATCTATCTATCTATCTATCTATCTATCTATCTATCTATCTATCTATTTATCTATCAGTCATATTTACATATTTCCCACGTTTGTGAAGACTGGGTCAAGAGGAATTAAAATGATATGGAAAGATTTACGACAAATTGGGAAAACGACAGCTATAACCCTTAAGTAAGAAGAAGGAATTAAGTCATTTTCTTACGAGTTGTTTGAGCAACTGAACTAAAGTCCCCAGCTTAGTATAGTTCTGATTGCCATTTTGAATTTACTTAACGAAATCCAATAATTTTGAAGTTTCATGAATAAGAACTGTGAGATCGTGGCTGCTGGACGTGGGGTGAAGTGTGGTGTGCTGGGATGGGTTTGTAGTCAGTGTTGGTAGCTTACAGTAGTGGATGGTCATTGGTCAGTCATGTTAGGCGCCGGGCACTGTTGCTGCTGGTAATAACACCCTAACATAGCACTAGTGGGGCTTGTTTATTCCCTCCACTACTCCCAGTGTTTATGTTCTATGTTCTTATGTTTTATCCATCAAGAACTTAGTAAAATCTTCTTGAAACCTTATATATATATATATACCGTATTTAATGTATATGTACGGTATGGTTAAAGGTACACGATTCATTGTAGCCGTAATACGAATTAATTGATATATCTCCTTTTCTTTCAGGTATGTTGGTTCTTCGTCTCCTAAACTGCACGTGAAAAGAAAAAAAAAAACAGATCAACATATTCACGTAAGTTAAATCGAATGTTGTTACCAGCTTACGTTTCCTCCTTTGTCCACGTGTAGACAGAGGATACAGTGACTTTTCCGCCACGAAGCAACAATCTAATGAACCAAGAGGAAATGTAATAACGGATGTAGCGCGAATTGCCGGAGGTGAGGGAGACCATTTTCGTGGCTTCGTTACAGATATAACATAACCTCACTTAAGGTACAAGAAGTTGGCTATGCGGATATTTCGTATATGTTCATCAAGAAGTGAAATTTAGTACTGTAAACCCTACCATTCTTTATACAGTGTTTGTAAATACCAATCGGAGAGCTTTGGTACTGGAGAAAAGCTCAGCCATGTCAGCGCTGTCGTCATTGTTGTTGCTCACTTTATATTTGTATTATTTAAGGCTAAATAAACTTGGCGGTTTAACCAAACTCCGTGTAAACAATAAGACTGTCACCTAAATATGATTATTTTTTATAGTTGTTACCTTGAACTCTGACCTGTTGACCTCTTAAACACAGCAGCTGTAGGCGTTGTCACGGTGAATGTTCCTACATGTTATAAACACTGTAGATCTTCTAGTTTTCGTAGTAAAGTTGTATGGTTATTTAAATGCATACAGTAGATATGGTACTCACTGCGCTATGTACCGTACGCATCATTAAGACCTGCAGGTATCATTAAGACATGCAGGTATCATCCAAGACCTGCAGGTATCATCCAAGACATGCAAGGTATCATCCAAGACCTGCAGGTATCATCCAAGACATGCAAGGTATCATCCAAGACATGCAAAGTATCATCCAAGACATGCAAGGTATCATCCAAGACATGCAAGGTATCATCCAAGACATGCAAAGTATCATCCAAGACATGCAAGGTATCATCCAAGACATGCAAAGTATCATCCAAGACATGCAAGGTATCATCCAAGACATACAGGTATCATCCAAGACATGCAAGGTATCATCCAAGACATGCAAGGTATCATCCAAGACATGCAAGGTATCATCCAAGACATGCAAAGTATCATCCAAGACATGCAAAGTATCATCTAAGACGTGTCACTCAAGACATGTATGTATCCCACGAAGCCCCGGGCCGCAGTCATACTCACGTACACAACTCGCTCTTGTCTCTTTCGGCCCAACAGGAAAATTTTGAACCCCAATATGGACGACATACGTAGCACACCGATTGCTGAGTTAGTCATGGCAGTACAGATAGCTGAGTTAATGTGGTACTTCGCTTTGTGGGGTAAAGCTGTGTTTTGACTTGTAAATATGGAGTATAGTTAATTTAGCTGTCATATTTAAAGGTTAGATTGATGCTTATCGAGTACCGAATGGTGTTACGGTTATCTGTAATGTAGCAACAGCCTTTTGGTTCGTGATGTGACATGGGAATGCGAGGGCGGGTGGGGTAGGGATAAACGGTAATGTGCTCCCCTAATCCCATTGGCTTTTTTCCACAGCAACAAGATAAATACAAAAAACAAAGACAAATTTGAGAATATATATCATGGGGGATGGGGTTGACTGCTTCATAAAGAATAGAACAAAAAACATAATCGGCTTTTAAGGTTTGAGTCAAGAAAATTGAAAGTTTATGGAAATTTACAGTACGTCATGATTTTTCCATGAGTTTTCTCTTCAGTATGCAAATCTACTACTATCGTCTCACAAAGGTTGGAAGCATATATATACATTTTTGTCTACGTTTTAATTTAGTATAGAGAGGATTGATAAATGATGAAGGGAATAAAGAAATGAATTGATAAATAGAATGGAAGGGGAAACATGTGAAGATAGACTGAGTGAAGGGAGGTTGAGGGAGACTATGAGCGGGAAAGACTTGGGCAATGAGAAGGCAAGAGGGGGAAGAGGCAAGAGAAGGAAGAGGAGGAGAATTGTTGGAGAGAAATGCGATCGGATTATTGCGTTTAAAGGAAGAAGAAGAACGAAAATAGTAGAAGACAAAGAATGAAAATGAAAAGAAGAGGAAAATTAAGAAGACTGGACAAAAGAGAACGATAAGAGATAAAGAGGAACATGACAAGTAGACTCGGTAACAATTAACACAGTTGTACTTTATGATTACTATTAGAGTCTATAGAGTACATTATAATTACCATTGGATTCTAGAGTACAAAGACATCATTGTTAGAGTCTATAGAGTACATTTTAATTACTAATGAATTCTAGAGTACAGAGACATTACAAACAGGAGTGTCAAACATTATTAATCTGAAAAAGAATAGACAGTGGCTATGATAATAATTGGTAGTGACAACTTTTTTTTTTCGTTCGGTGTTCTCGACGGGAAATACAAGTAATTTTAACATTTATTTTTCTCTCTCGATGTTTTTTAGGTGCTGAGTTAGGTTAGGTTAGGTTAGGTTAGGTTATACTGCACTAACACCACTATTTCTCCTGCAATGACCAAAATTCGATGCCCTCACAAAACGTAGTGAATTTTGAGAATGCAAATGATGCCATCGGCTATTGAATCCGTTGAAATTCTCATAAATCTGGAATGCCTCTTCAAATCGCACATTGGGATGGTAGTTTTCGTAGGGCAGAGGGTAGGGTTAAGGGAGGGGGAGTCATTTCAAGGCCTATATATATGGATTTCCTATAGTGCAGCATTTTTTCTGTTTGGTAAATACCTCTGTATACCAGCACAAAAATATTTTATATCCGGCAGGTGGCGTTTGTAGCCGCATATGAAATATTTCAACCAATAATGGATGGGAGAGGAGAGGAGGTAGGGTAGAGGAGGAGTTAGAGAAGAGAGAGAGAGAGAGAGACGGAGATAAAACAGTGTAGGGGAAGAAGGACTTAAAAAAAGAAAACGTGGGAGGGAGGGCGATGTGAGAGACCAAGGTGAGGAAGAGGCAGAAGTGAAGGTAGCAAAGAGACCAAGAAGTAGAAATAACAGGAGACCAAAGAGAGAAAGACGAAATATAAGAACACACAAAGACAACAGACTCCAGGAAGAGGTAAAGACACGGATATAGACAGAATGACTGAGATAGCTAGGATAAGGGAATCAAGGAGAGAGAGAGAGAGAGAGAGAGAGAGAGAGAGAGAGAGAGAGAGAGAGAGAGAGAGAGAGAGACGAGCATACGAAATAATTTGATGACAGAGAGCCTCAGAAACCTGGGTCAGGAGGTCACGTCAGCCTCTCGACCACTGGAAGCATTACACCATTCCTCTGATGAGAGCTGATAGCCGGCCCTGGCCACCCACCATAATGTTTACTTGACTTTAAGGGATCGTTACTTTATTTCACCTTTAAATTAACCACCCTAACGCTAACCCTAAACTAACGCTACCAAACCTAACTTAACATAACCTAACTCCCTCCCAGGTAGCGTTAGGGTGTTTAATCATCAGGTGAAATAAGCTGGGGATAATCTTAGGAGATCCTTTTCAAATTATTATTATTCTTAGTCAAGGTTGTCATAGATATAGATGAGTCGTTTACAGAAGTAGAGGAGAGGGGCAAGAAGCTAAGGTTTATTACGGACGCACGACTTATTGGTATAGCTGTAACACATTCGTAGGATATGGTTGGTAAATATTGTGTTATATAAAGCAAAACGAAAGTACATGGTAAAAAAGTTTGATGAATTTCGAAATGATTAATATGACTCGTGTTGTCTCGGTAGGGATGTTAAAATCCTTCGTCCGTGGTGTCATATTGTTTCACACAAAGCATGAATAGATACTTATTTTTACCGTCTGTATAGTCACGGAAAAAAGTCCCTTCAGTCCTCTGTTCCATCCATGAACCCTGAGACTTATGAACCTGTGAATCCGAGACATCACACATTGTTGGACTCATAGTTGGTGCACTGTGTGATGTCTCGGGTTCACAGGTTCATAAGTCTCAGGGTTCATGGATGGAACGTAGACTGACAGAACTTTTTTACGTGACTGTAAGGTAGATCTTAGGTAAACGGGTGCTTAATGGAGAGGCGACAATGAGATCAGTCGACGGTACCTTTCGAGAACCCAGCACGATAAGAGCGTGGTCGATGTGATGCTTATAGTGTGTGTGTTGTCCATAAACTAACATCACGGAAGTAGGTGAGGAGCGAGTGACGAGCACCTGTTGATGCTGGGACACGCCGCTTGCATGACGAGGGCCAACTTTCTCACACTTTGTGGCTCGGCTGTAAAAATGTTTACGACCGACGCCGTTTCACAGAAAGTGAAAGTGTGACAGTAATTGTCAGAAGACATTTGTGAGCCTCTAGTGTGTGATGAGATCATTTTGTTGCTAAGAAAAGACGGAAACACCGGAACACAGGAAACAAAGTTATGAGAGGACAGTGAGAGGTGAGAGAGAACAGTGAGAGGTGAGAGAGAACAGTGAGAGGGATGAGAGAGAATAGTGAGGGGTGAGAGATGACAGTGAGGGGCAAGAGAGGACAGTGAGAGGTAAGAGTTGACACTGAGAGGGTAGAGAGGATAGTAAGAGGTGAGAGACAGTGAGAGGTGAGAGAGAACAGTGAGAGGTGAGAGAGAACAGTGAGAGGGATGAGAGAGAATAGTGAGGGGTGAGAGATGACAGTGAGGGGCAAGAGAGGACAGTGAGAGGTAAGAGTTGACACTGAGAGGGTAGAGAGGATAGTAAGAGGTGAGGGAGTACAATCAGTGGAAGAGTTAGTAGTACAAGACGTTTTTCGTTACAATTATTGTTATTATACACGAATTGTTCTTTCGAGGAGCCAAATGTCAGGTCAGGTCTTATGAACATTACAGAACAAGAGTAAAAAAATGACAACCAGTGACCGGTTTATAGAAGGTGGTGATGATCTCTCTAATTATGAGTAGAGTCGTACACACTGTAAGGAAGGTTAGACGACAGGGCTGGGAAACGAGTACAGTAGATTGTGATTTTGGAAGAGGCAGGATCATCCAGAATTGTCAGTCCCAGAGTCCAGCCTAAAGGCGACCATCACATTTTTCGTGAGTTAAACACTTGTGTCACCTCTTCATTAGAACTAAATTAGTCATCTATCATAGGGTATGTACAGCCCGTACTTAAATATGTTTACTCAACATGCCTGTCTTACCTGGTTTAACTCACCTGCATCTTGCTCCAAATTAGTTCATCAGGGACCTGGGTCACCTACTTCTGAATGGCCTGGACAAGGTGGGTGATTATGAAGATGGACCCTGTAAGATGGACCCTGTAAGATGGACCCTGTAAGATGGACCCTGTAAGATGGACCCTGTAAGATAGATTAAACCGTAACGTATGATTCATGAGATTAGTGGATTAACATTCAGTAAGAAAATATAAGATAAACCGACGAGAATATACAATTAGGGTGAAAAAAAATTGCCATTGAAAAGACGATGTTCACCTAGATTTACTGATGTGTGTGTGTGTGTGTGTGTGTGTGTGTGTGTGTGTGTGTGTGTGTGTGTGTGTGTGTGTGTGTTCAGTATTATGCCAGCAACAATAGTGAAGTAAAGTTCACTAACAAGAGCACGAAACAAATCCACCCACTGGGACAGCAACAGAAAAAAAGAAACACAACAGAAAAACTCAACAGTAAAAACGAAAAACAAATTAAAGATTCACCAAGACGCAGCAGTAAAAAGAATCAACAAGGAGAAAAAAACATTTAAGATTCGCCAGCTGGAGGAGCAGCAGAGAGCGACCCAGCAATGAGACTTAAAAGAGGCGATGAGACTCAGGAGCACTGAAGTCCTGCATGATGGCCGCTGGATGGAATGGAGTAGAGGAACCCTGGGAGATGAGGACTAGGCTGAATTAACAAATTGATTCAGGTGTTCCCTTAAGGCTCCTGAGGGAAATACCTGGAGTGGGGTGCATCTCGGCCGTGGCCACACAACGTACGGCTCTCCTGAAAAATGCCACTCATGGGGATTTTATGATTTTTTTTTTGTGTTTTTACAAGAACGAGGGAGATTATTTTTGTGCAGGTCGGTGTTTTTGTTGTTCTCGGGTGCTTGAGCTGATTGTATTGTTGCTGTTATTTTCTTATTATTATCAATATTATTATTTTTTACTGTGAATTTCATTTTTCTTATTAACATCATTATTATTATTATTTATTATTATTAATATAATTATTATTGTTATTTTTAATTATTATTATTTGTAATTATTACGACTACTACTACTACTATTGTTATTGTTGATGTTTTATACAATATTATCATTTACTTATGCTTAGCTGCAGTCTTTCATAGCAAAAGAGACGATGGTGTAAAATAATGGACACAGGTTCTTGTGGCCAAAGGAACAGATTAATGCATTGGTGCTGTCAAGTGAGGGTACGAGAGGCGCTCACCCAGGTGGCCACGCGCCGGAGCTGAGTGAGGGCTCCAGACCTGACCTCTTGTAGCGTTAAATCTTAAACACCGAGAATTAAAAGCTCGTCTCTTGAAATGGAAGAATATTGTACTGGAATCTATCTTGAATCTTGTGGTAAATGTACAGGCGATTCACTCGCATTATTGCTTTTAAGATTCTCAGTATGTGGTAGTACAGGTGGCGGGCAGTACAGGTGGTGGGTAGTACAGGTGGTGGGTAGTACAGATGGTGAGTACAGTAGTACAGGTGGTGGCTGGTACAGGTGGTGGCTGGTACAGGTGGTGTTTGTCTGTGTGAGTGTGTGCACACAGGGTGGTGTAATGCGTCTAGTGTGGCAGCATTATGTTAGTGTTAAGATGCAGGCATCGCTTGCTCCCTCTCGCTTTCACCTACCACTGCCGTCGTGGCGAACAGGGAAGCAACTTGCACAAGTCTTCCCCTCCCAGTACACAGCCTCTTCGCCATCAAGACTCCTGCTGTGCCTCCTCGTGACAACATACGGTAACTGGGTGCCTCGTGGGCCCAGGCTAGACCAGCAGGGGATCTCGGAATAGCAGTGGGCCCTAGAGGGACAGCGCATAGGTCCACTGGCATGTGGACACGTCCTGGCGCCTACCAGCCATCGCCCCGCTGAGTTGCGGATTAACCTTGTTAGGTATAAGGCTACGGGAGTAAACCCCGAACGAAAATCAGTGGTTGAACCCCGCATCAGGCAGACATGCTTATAGAGCTCCAACAAGACCCCAACGGCAGTATAGGCGGAAGAGGTGACCACCATGGGAACCCAACGACTACACCGGCGGACGAAGGCAATGCATGGACAGGCCACTAAAGTGAAACCCAACAAACTGGGCTATCGGCAGTCCATTGCACCTCTCCCTCTCCCCAGTCAGCGCAACACTTGCACCACTGGATCAGGAAAATCTTAAAAAGTCAAAAGACATTACAACCTGCAACCAACCTCGAATGACATAGCAGAATAGTTATTAGTTTAAACGACATCGTAAATATATCACTTTATAACAGCTCAATGTATTTTAGTTGTAGGAGCCGTCACCACCTGTCATCTTTATTGCCAATGTAATAATAACTTCTTGTTTTCATTATTTTCCGTTGGGTGAAGTAGGTTACCGGGTTACGGGATCATGATTTTTATGTACGCGGGTGGTGAGGGAGTCACACTCCGCGCCAACCACCGTGACACTACCACCCTCTTCTCTCCCTCGTCCTCCCTGTTCCACCTACACCGGTACCCTCCTCCTGCCTTCCATTCCCTCACTCTCCATTTTTAAATTTATTGCTATCTTCCTCGCATCACATTCGCACATCTCTCTCTCCTCTCCACCCCACACTCGTCCCCGCTTTCTCACCTCTCACTCACCCAGTCCACCTCCCACTCACCCAGTCCACCTCCCACTCCATCGTTCTCTCACTCTATATATTCTTGGTTTCTTCTTTTCTACCTTGCCTCTGCCTGGCCTACTCTGAACCACCTACAGTCCACTCATTACGCCAGGTTAGGGAGTACGGGAGCTCCACCCGGCAGGTGGTGGTGCACTTATTAACGCCAGAAGAGTAACATTTGTTTTACTGATCGTTATTTAATTGAACCTCCCGAGAGCTCCTCTTAAACCTCCTCGACTTTAATTCGTTTCTTGATGAATCCTAAAACGATTCTCGCGGATGTGGGTAGAACACCTACCCCTTCCACCCCCCCCCCTTCCTTCCACACACACCCCCGGCCGTCTATTATTCTGAATTGGGTCATTGTGTCAGGATTAATCGCAGTTAATTGGTAAATGACGGGAGTGGTGGTACAAATGACGGATTACTGGTGATTACATTACCGTAGGGGGTGTCGTGATGCTGCGTCAATGGGGCTGTAAAGGCCTGTTTATGTTGCCAGTCTTGAAGTGAGGAGCTTGTGTGTGATTGTTATTTTCACAGTAAGTGCTTCTGTATGTTAGGAGAATTGGATTTTTTCTGTTGTTTTACGACTATACGTTCATACATCTTTATTAGTTACTTATTAATCCCACGTTAATGTGGGGTCGGCTGCTTGGGTCGTCCTTCTCTTCAGGTGTAGGTCCGGTGTACACACATTATTCTTGAATTATTGGTCGTGACAACTCGATACACACTTGTTACGTATTAGAAACTTCTTACAAATGCGGATGAAGTGGAACAGCAATAGGTGAGACTGTACCGCTGTTTGTCTCGCTGATGCGTCTTGTCACTGCCCTTGTCTTATAGCTGAATTCTGTCACGACCAACATGACATTTCCACGATCTTTTTATCTTCATTTACCGCCACGAATATGCCAGTGTCGCGACCTAGTACAGTTAGTCGTTGTTAGAAATTGTCAGCAATATCCAGCCATCAGAACCTGCCATTAGCACCACATATTAGCTAGTCATTGCCACGACTTGCCGTGTCAGTCAATCAGCGTCACGACTTCGGCCCCACCACAATTTGTCTGTCAATTAGTGTCACGCCTTCAGCAACACCACCACCACAACTGTCAACCGGTCTGCATTACTTCTCTAGCAACACCACCACCACAACTGTCAACCGGTCTGCATTACTACTCTAGCAACACCACCACCACAACTGTCAACCGGTCTGCATTACTACTCTAGCAACACCGCCACCACAACCTGTCAACCGGTCTGCGTCACGACTTTGCCGCATGCTGACGTGTCAGCCACTCAGCGTGGTTATTTTCTGTTATCATATTCCTGTCAAACCAATCAGAGACACAGCTCCCCATCACCCCGCCGTATAAACCAATCAACATGGCTTGCCGTCCTCACGACCTGTCAACATTGAGCGTCGCAACCCGTCGTCAGTAGATGGACTTGTCGACCTGTCAGTGTCAGTCCGTAAGCATCAGACAACAGCCATTCGTCAGCAGGAGGGGAGGGGGAGAGGGTGTTTCTTGTGTCCTATTGTTTCACTGGTGTATTCGGTCTTGGATAATGAAGCGACTTCTTGATGTAAAATGACAGGTTACAGCTAAGCGCAGGAAAGATACATCTATACCTCTATAACCATTTGATTGTTGTTGCGTATTGTATTTTCTAATATATAATACGCACTAAAAGACCTTATAGTTGTTAAACCATCGTAAAAAATTATAACATCAACATCAAGAGAAGCTCAATTAATCGCTCGTATTCATAATAGAGCTTGTTTAGTAAGTGTCACTTGTTTGATGTCGCGGAAGACGCTCTTAACTTGCTGTTAATTGGCCATAAAGCTCTACTGAAGGTATTAAAACTTTGTGCCCGATCCATGAATATTAGACGAGGGAAGTTTGTCGCGATATTGTGATATTCGTTTGGGTAATTTTGACATTTTTTAGTTAGAATTGTAGTAAATTGAGTAATTGATGGGTGCAACTCTTGGAGGTAGCATTTATGAGTTAGGTTGAGTACCATTACGTGAGGCACACCTGTGTGGCCTTGTTGGAGTGACACCTGACCCGTGAACAGCTGAGTGATGATTTATTTATGAGGCTCGCCACAGCAGCGGGTGGCGGGAGGTGTTACAGCGGTGGTGAGGGCCGGTTAAAGGCGCAGGTGTAATTATAATGGTAGGGTGGGGGCCGGCACCGGGAGGGGATCGTGGCGGCTTCATATGTCAAGGGTGGACCACACTGATGCTCGGTGATGACGGGTGTGGTACTGGTTCAAGGTACTGGTGGGATGTTGGTCTAGGCAGCTGGTTCTGAGAGACAAAAGATGATGACGGTCGCATTATGAGCAAAGTGCCGCTGTTGTAAGAAACTGGCACTATAGTTGGAGCTTGGCACCATAGGAGAATGTAGCTGAAAATAAAACAAGAAAAAGACTTGGTAACTAGTTGAGAGTGACACTGACTACGGTAAGAGACCTGTTCAGTGGGATTAACTTGTATCTTTTTATGAGAATTATTTATAAAATGTTGTGTAAATCTGTTGACGCAATTAATGATTGATAAATTTAGCCGGTAAGAATAGATTAGGGTGCCGGGATATTTTATTATATCGTGCTTTAGACAAAACTGTTTACTCACGGTGTGAAATACGTGAAACGATTACATTCGGGTGAGCTTGGCATTATGGCCTCCCCTACTTCATGACCGCTGCGCTGTTAACTTCTCCCGCGTCACCAGCAACTAAAATATTGTTTAGTCTTGAGGCTCGCAATTCCTTTGTGGTCAGGAGCTATTGGCTGAAAACCCTCGACAAAATTAGGGGTCTGCGGGGGTGAATAACCATATTATCTGTCTCCTGTCCGTCCTACACGCTGTAGTAAGCAAGACACGAGACGATACTCCGGGAGGACTCCAGGTTATGGCCAGTGACCATCGTCTCTTACACCCTCACACTTAAGGACTTGACTTCAGGTGCTGCTCCTTGATTGAGCTTGTACTTTAAGTTTACCCAAATGTGAAGAACAGCTGCAATATATATATATATATATATATATATATATATATATATATATATATATATATATATATATATATATATATATATATATATATATATATATATATATATACTCGATTTCGAGTGACAGCAAAGTAGTAGTAGTAGTAGTGTGTTGTATAGGGGGGGGGGGTGATAATGCACAATTAAGTCTTGTTCCTACAGAACGGCCGCAGGTGATGGGCAAGTTCCCTCACCTGTAAATTAATGTGAGAACTCTTGGTGCCACTGCGCCACTGATATGACACTTTCGGGCGACGCAGGCGAAGGAGGGTGTCACGTCTGGTTTTGTCCTGGCACCTTTAATGTCTCACCTGGCAAGTGTTTGAGATAATTAGGAAAAGTAATTCGTCTAATAGATCCGACCCTAGTTTAACTTAACCGGTAAAATGAAGTGCAAACCTTAATATGCGCCAATGTTTAGGTCAAGTTGGGGAGCGTCTGGACCGAGGCCCGAGTGATGTTCACCTGTCACTATGATAACTTTCTCCCAGGCTGTCACTATGATAACTTCCTCCCATGCTGTCACTATGATAACTTCCTCCCAGGCTGTCACTATGATAACTTCCTCTCATGCTGTCACTATGATAACTTCCTCCCATGCTGTCACTATGATAACTTCCTCCCAGGCTGTCACTATGATAACTTCCTCCCAGGTTGTCACTATGATAACTTCCTCCCAGGCTGTCACTATGATAACTTCCTCCCATGCTGTCAATATGATAACTTCCTCCCATGCTGTCACCTTTATCACCTGTGATGCTCCAGTTTCCTCCTCCCTTCCCTCCCCCCCATGTTCCTGCACCCCCTTCATGAAGTAAAGGTGAGCACCTCTTCCCTCCGTCAGGTGTAGTCATCAACTTGCCGCAGGTAGATGTGTTAACACCTTTTTTATATTTTGTGTTTACCTGGACTTTACCCGAGTGGTGGTGGTGGTGGTGGTGGTTGTCTCTTGTAGCCACCCTCATACTATTCCTTCTCTCTTTCTTTCCTTCTCCCCTTTTTAATTTTCTCTTCTTTTTTTCTCCCTTTCTTTCCTTCCTTTCTTGTCCCTTTTATATTTCTTTGCTTCTCCCTTTATTTCCTTTTCCCTTCTCCCTTTCTTTGCTTTTCCCTTCCTTCCTTCCTTCCTTCCTTCCTTATTTTCCTTGGGGTTATCGCCGTAAGCGCTCTAGTTTTGGTTTAGGTGTGTGGGTCAAGGGTGTAGGCATGTGTGGGTCATGGGTGTAGTTGTGTGTGGGTCAAGGGTGTAGGTGTGTGGGTCATGGGTGTAGGTGTGTGGGGGTCATGGTTGTAGGTGTGTGTCATGGGCGTGGTGTGTGTGGGTGGTGTGTGTGTGGGTCAGGGCGTAGTGTGTGTGGGTCAAGGGGTAGGTGCGTGGGTCATGGGTGTGTGGGTGTGTGTGGGTCAAGGGTGTAGATGTGTGGGTCATGGGCGTAGTGTGTGTGGGTCATGGGTGTAGGTGTGTGTGGGTCATGGGCGTAGTGTGTGTGGGTCATGGGTGTAGGTGTGTGTGGGGGGAGGTCTGTCATGTGTGTGTGTGTGTGTGTGTATATGGGGGTCGATCATGGGTGTAGGTGTGTGTGGGTCATATATCCGGTATGTAGGTGTGTGGGTCAGGTGTATATAGGTGGATATGAGTCATGGGTGTTAATGTGTGTGTTAGATCTTAGGTGTAATTAGTTTTTTCTTTATGGACCATCTGTACACACAAGATTGTATATTGATTTGCACCTGTCTGTCCGTCCGTCCGTCCATACCAGTACGAGTTTGTCAGCGGGATTATGCCAAGAAAAAAAAAAACAATTTGCATTTTTGTATTATTTAGGTAGATTATCAATACATTTTTTTCTTCTCACAAACAACTCGGTAGTTATTTCGCTCGGTGCCTGACCTTTCCGACTGTTTTACTGTTTTATTTTGTTTTTCCTGTGAGGAAGTGTTTGTTTTTTGAGAGTTTGGAGATACGTTTTATTATGCAAAGTCACCGAAAAATACTCTCGACACGTCTGTTATTATCTGAGACAACATAAACATACTTAAAGGACAAAAATCATGAATATAAATAACACTTTGGTTTGCCTTGTTTTATAGAACACAGGATAGGAGACTGAAACATTGACACAGTCTGAGTGAATACAGTAGTGCTACCAGACGTGTCGAGAGCATTTTGTTGGCGACTGTAACCTTGCCGTGTTTATTACCAACCTGCGTTAGCCTTACTATGATGAAGATGGGTCAGAAAGACGAGGGAATGAATTGTGGTGGAGGCAGAGACGAGGGAAGGAGACGGATACAAGGTTCTTCTGCAGGGAGAGGGGGGGGGTTGCCGGTATTGTACTTTCTGTGTAGTAAATTAAAGGCAGAAATATAATTCTTGAGGACTCTGACTGTCGAAATTAAACTCATCCGTGTGTGACCTATTTCTGTCGGTCGGTAGCTGTTAGAAGTCTTTTGTTTATGTCAGACAGTCGGTCGGTGTTGAAGAATCGAGTGTCCCCGGAACCAGACAGATGCAATTTTGCCTCTCTGGGTCATTATAGACGAGGCTGTGTGTGAGGAATACTTGATCAGGGAAAAAAAATCAAATTCTGGAGGTTGAAACTCGTGTAGTGGTTCGTGCGTCAGGTTCTGCTAATCAGGATTATCACAAGGTAACAGGTTGGCTTTGTTCGCAGCTGTTGTTGGATGGTAGTGTGTATAAACTGTTGGTAAAAGTGACGTGTGTTTGTAAATGGTAATTAAAGGCTGATAGCGAGGAGGTCTTGAGGGACTTGTTAATGGAAGTTACTCGAAGCAGCGGAGTCACGTGAGTGTGAGATTTAATGTATCTCTGTTGCCAGTACAGCTCGAGGGGGGGGGGGGAGCTACACTGTTTATTCCTGGTATATATATTCACCATGACAAAAGTTTTTATCCCTGTATAATGCGATGACAACCTCAAGAACTGTTATATATTTTGAAGCCATATAAGGTTGGGGATCATGTCACCACCTGGCTCTTGTCGACAGTGTGTATTCTGGTTACACCACCGATGTAGGAGTGGGTCAGGTGGTATCCGATAACTCTTATTTACAGTCTGAGTGAGAGGTAATGTTGTGGGATGCTGAGTAATTAGCAACTATTACAAACTAACGTACAAGTGATGTGTCGTAACTCGTAAGATTATTCCACTAAAGTTATACTACTTGGTAATATACCCAGTTGTCTCCTGTGCTGACGACACTGATCCCTCTTAGGTTTTAGGTGAACTTTTATCCAGATGAATAATAAAGCGAATATAATTTAGAGGAACTGACACATGTCTCCCAGGTGTATAAGAAGTCGTCCTTGATGTAAAAACACATTTAAATTTTAAGTGTAAGATTTGCTCACAGATATAATATAGTCTCATTTATTGTATGACAACTTGACACAGTTATATACGGATGTCTCGGATATAGGATGAAAATAGTTCTTGTTCGAGGTGAATCAAGAGACGTGAAGGGTACAAAGGAATCAACAAGGAACAGTTCAGTGGCTGGAGGTGATCAGGTGTCCGGGTCAGCTGATAGTGATGATCATGACTATAACGAGGACCAGGAAGGAAGACTGTGAGGTGCAGTACATTACCCGGGGTACGGAGTGGCAGCGCGAGGCAGGACGCACCTCATCCCCCCCTCTACCCCCTCCTCCTGCCTCTCCCCTACTCCCTCCTCTCCCTTCCTCCCTCCTCTCCCTCACACTTCCGGGAGGGTAAAGGGCCGTGTATGGGCGTTATTGTGCGTGTGTTGACTTAGGAAGATCCTTGAGGGCCCAGTTTGTTTACCTGTTCAAAGGAGGAATGAGTGGTGGAGGAGGTAGATTACGAGGAGGCGGCAGCGGCTGGTGGTATGTAAGCCCCTGGAGGAAAATAGAAGCATGGGGTGGATAGGGAGATGGTGTGGGAAAGGAAAGATAGTGAAGGGACAAGAAGATAATAAAGAAAATAGAGAATGCAAGAGAAGATAGGGAGATAATGCAAGGAAGAAAAGATAGAGAATAAAGAGATAATGAGAGAGAGAGAGAGAGAGATAGCTAGATAGTTAAGAGATACAGACATGGTATGAAGAACAATGGACGATGAAGAGATAAGAGATGAAATTAAAAAAAAAATATGAGAAAAAAAATCGTCGGGTTTTCTGGTCTGTGAGGGGAGACAGGAGAGTCGAGTCGAGACGTCTTGTTATGAAAGGACTGACTGAGGGGAGGGAGGGATGAGGAGGGAACGTTACCTCAGACACTCCAAGTGGACCCAGGCGAGGGGAAATAACGTCGGCTCTTCTCATGTATTCATTGTCTGCCTGAAGAAACGTAATGAGAGGAAGGGGAAAGGTAATGAAGGAAGGCGGGAAGGTAATGAGGGAAGGGGGGAAGATAATAAGGGCAGGGGAAGGTAATGATGGCAGGGGAAAGATAATGATGGTAGGGGGAAGGTATGATGGCAGGGGAAGGTAATGATGGGGGGGAAGGTAATGATGGCAGGGGGAAGGTAATGATGGTAGGGGGAAGGTAGTGATGGCAGGGGGAAGGTAATGATGGCAGGGGGAAGGTAATGAGGGCAGGGGAAGATGGCCTACTGTTGTGCTCGGGATGAATGTCTTGGCTGTTGTGATATGTGCAGTAAGTACTCTTATAACTAATGAATAGAGTAATAACAAATGTTGATAACTAATGAAGTAACTAATTATGATGATGATTTGATCCATTTATGTTATACAGAGACGAAGGAACATCAGGAGTAGTCCAGAATCTATTGGTATTTATATCCTTATTATTATTATTGTAAATTTTGCCATTATTAATTTCCTTTTACCAGGTTGAATTTGTCTCTAGTTTTCGGAAATAAAAACAGGCTGCAATTTATTTATTTTTATTATTATTATGATTATTATTATTGTTGTTGTTTTTGTTGTTGTTCGTAAATTGTGATGTTTCTAGTTTTCTTCCGCGCTTCAATCTTTTTTCTCAACTCTTACTTTTCTTCGCTCTTTCCTCCCCTTTCTCTTTACTTTCTCTCTTTATCTCTCATCCTCTTCCTCTTATCCCTTTTTTTCTTCCCTCTCTCTCCGCCTGTCTCTTTCTCTTACTTCTTTCCCTCTCTTCTCCTTTCCCTCTCTTCTCCCCCTTTCCCTCTCTTCTCCCCCTTTCCCTCTCTCATCCTCCTTCCTCCTTCCTTTCCCCTCTCTCCTCCTTCCTTTCCCTTTCTCCTCCTTTCCCCTTCAGTCTCCTCTTTCCTCCCTCTCCTTTCTATCTCTCCCATCCGTCTCTCCGTCTCCCCGTCTCCCCTCCATTCCTGCACCTCCACCGCCTCCTCCAGTAGCCATTACCAGGATGGGGTGATAATAACCACGTAGCAGCGGGAAGCGTCACGCGCCCACTAATTTCAAAGTCTAAGATGATCCCTCGCCCAGTACGCGCCCCACGCCTCAACACTGTCGGTCGGTCGCTTAGTGGGTCAGCGTGTGCTCTTACAGATTTACAGTTTACAGTAGTAGCAATACTCAAGGAAGCATCGTGGACGACACTGCACTCAATCGCCATCATTTCCCCAAATATTAGGTGGAGCACCCCTTTTATAGCTGGGTGGATTGGAAGGCCCTGGGATTGAACCAGTGACCCTTAGGGTAGAAGACAAGCTCAGTCTCTCCACCTTTCTCAGGGCTTAAGTGGGGAGACCATTTTGATACAGCAGTTCACACCAGACGTCAGGTCTTGGTGATTCATCATTACCGATATAACAATATAAGAGAGTAGTCCGAAAAAATAAATTGGTTAAATATTAAACATAATCCAAACCAGAATTTCCTTCACGTATGAATGATCGTCGCGAAAAATTCAGAATAATTCATTGACTAATTATTCCTACTCCTGCTACCATTGCTAATACTGGTAGTACTAGTACATGCAATACTATACCACTATTAATACAACTATTACTGTTAATACAACTTGTACTGTTACTACAACTAAATACTTCCAAAACTTACCCCGCGGTTCTCTTAAAAAAATTTCCCCAAAGAACTAAAATACAAGTCAGACTGTGTCTTACATCTCTGTCTTATTTATGATGATTGTGAATAAATTTTCCCCCGGGACAGTTCCCCCGCCAACCAACGGTAATTTTCCGGCTGGCGAACGTTAATCAAGACCCCGAGCCTCGCCCCTCTGTTACACGCATTCAATTGCTCGTACAAAAATCGTCAAATTGACTAGTGGGGGAAGCGGTCATACGAAGAGCTTAAGTTTCTTGGGGTGTGGCAGCGGTGCTAGGTGGTGGGGTGTCGGGTCCGTTGGGTCCGTGCTACTGGAATATCCTGACTCACTTTTTGCTGTCTGGATGGTCTCATGTCTGGTGCTTTATGTCTGGAAACGCCTCCCCGAGTCTCTACACAAGTGCACACCTGAATTTGGAAAACACCTCGCGTGTGTCAAGGAGCCTGCGACTTTACGGAAAGACGATACTTACGAGAGAGTTACGACTTCCTGGAGGACGTGCCACATATACAAAAACCAGTAAGACGCTCTTATTTTGAGGGTCTGGTTATGGATTTGGGTCCGACTCCAATTCGAGTATATATTTGGAGGACTAAGCTAACCCAACCCAGCTTAGATTCGAATCAAACGTTTGGAGCCTCAGAATAGAACTTTAGAACCAACGACCCTATAGCCATGTGCTACCCTATTGGCACGGGCAACCCTATAGGCACACGACCATATAGGCACGGGCGATCCTATAGGCACCGGCGACCCTAAAGGCACAGACGACCATATAGGCACCAGAGCTGATTAATGACTTCAGTTTCTTAAGGCACACATGATCTTGGCCAACTAACAACGCTGTTGGTTATCCTCCAGGTGCCGCTACTGTTACTATGTTAGTATACAACATTGCATAGAGGGCGTCAGTGCTCTACTTGGCGATAGATTAGTCTAGAGAATTAGGTGTCGTATAAGACTTTTGGTTGACTTGCAGAAACTTGACTGTCGCAAAGGTTCTCAGATTGCCTTAAGTACGGCTCAGGACTGTCGTAAACGAGCCACTGCAAACTCACAGAATCGACTGATCAACTTTTGCTTAGAGCGTCCTAATACTGTGTGTGTGTATGTGTGTGTTCTGCAACCGCGCATGAAAAACCTTTAATCTGTCAAGAAAGATCCTCACCAGTCACCTGATAATGTGTGCTCAGTGGAACGCTTGCCAGTCTCGGATGACTCAACATGTGTACAATAAAAGTCATGGCTCACACACAGGAAGTTACCACTCATTCATATATTGACTCGCGCTGGTCGGGTTATCGTTGTTCACATTCCACCCTACTCGTGTGTTTGAATAGAACGATTTTACAACTTCGGACGTTGTAACTTACACCAAGGAAAAAAAACAGAGGGTGACCATGCACTATTATAGGATGCCAGGGTTACGTCAACACTCCCTGTGATTGGTTAATATATAACTAGTTGGATTTTAGAATAAGTTGTCAGTCAAGGATCCATCATCGTTTGTGTGGGTTGTCGATTATGGTACACTCCCAATTAGTTATTTATTTTATTTTATTTTTTTTGTGGGGAGACTGACGTAAAGTTGAATAAAGACCGAAACTTTAAAATGTTCCTCCTGTTATATATTTTTTCTTCTTTTTTTTCCATGACTGAAGAGAATTATTCGTTGAGTTTATAGCAGGAGTTGTGGTCTTGTCTTGATTGTACCTCGTGAACACTTGTTTGTACCGTGGTTAATGATGACGGGACAATCATTCCTCGGAGTGTATAGTTTTGGGGTGAAGAAGGTTAAGGTTACACGTCATTCACTACCCTGTTGACTTATGAACGTCGAGGGCAGGAGACGTGTAGGTTGAGGCAGAATGTTCCTCCTCCTTTGTGTTATCGGTAGGTTTTGTTCTCTTATTGTTCCAGTCGTCTGTTACTGTGGTTACGTAAAACAAAAAAAAAGGAAAATAATAACTCATTCATTCGGGTTTTAGGTCGACCAGCCACAAACTGTGTCAACTTGGTAGTCTAAATGTGAGGACTCAAGTTAGCTGCTAGAGAGAGACGGGGGGTGGGGGGGAGGAAGGAAGTGTGGCGTCCGGTCGGTTAGCCACCCCGCCACCCACTCTGCCACCCACCTTGCTCCTCTCTACCCACCCCATCCCATCACCCACCTCGCTCCACCACCCACCCCTGCACCACTCCCCGTCCCAAACCACCACCCACCCCGCCAGACTTCAACCCCTCACACCACCTTTGTTGACTCGGGGGTGCTACAAGTGGGTGGAGGGAGGGAGGGAAGAGTGTCAGGGGAGGTGAGAGGTACAAGTGGGCGCTAGGAGGAGACAGTGGGTAAAAAATGGAGATAAAATACACTACAGGACAGGGAATGATACCAGAGTAGATGTATATGTGAAGTGGATGCAAAATGAAAGAGAGGCAGTGGAGAAAGGTTGACAATATGTGCGGAGAGAGAACGAACGAGGGGTCACCTGAAGATTAACCACCCTAATCAAGACGGCTGATACAAATGGAATGAAGGATCTGTGGATGAGTCACGAGACGGAAAGGGAAAGAGGCAACATTGTAAACAAGAACGGGTATAATGAGTGGGCAGAGAGTCTTCCCCCCCTCCACAAACACACACATGTGTACGTACTGTATGTACACGTGGTACACTTCTCAGACTGTGACTTCCATGGGAGCCACTCTGGCCTCCCGGTGAGAGATCTCTGGTGGCACTGTGGTCCATTATCCCCTCCCTCCCCCAGGCACTGTGCCGGCACTGGTCTGGGGTATGGTACCACCCACTGCCAGTCAAGAGGGAGGAGGGTGGCGCGGCTGTGTGTGTGTGTGTGTGTGTGTGTGTGTGTGTGTGTGTGTTGATGGATGGATGGATGAATTAAGGACAGTAAGACCAGGTGGACGAGCATGATTCTAAACGACACAGCATACTGATGGGGAATGTCTTGGTGTGGATTTCCAATTCGTGATGTATATATTTTTCTTTATAAGGAGGCGGAGGCAAGGTAAACAAACAGACACCCTTCTATCTCCTCCACTCCTCTTCCTTTAGCCAACACTACATGGTAGAGTTTTGCTGCATATAAGTATTTAAGAGTCCTTTCACATTACCTGGACATGTAACCTAATACACGAGCGTAGGGGTTCACGGTCGTACGTTAAGCGAGTCCTTGTTTAGTTTTTGGTAGGCGAGGTCACTACTGTCAGCTGGAAGGAAATTTATTGTTTTATTTTTAATGTTTACTGATGTGAGCTTTGGCCTTCAGTGTTGACCATCCAGGGAGAGTTACATATTAAAAATAAAGAAAATAGTAATGAAGAAAATTTGGTGACTAAAAAAATTATAGACAAGTACACACGATGTCTCTGAATTTTAGATTTGTTTTACCTTTAGAATATACGAGTGCTGAAATAATATAATTATGTTAATGATCTCTCAATGTTATACCATAATCCTCCCGGGGATTGATTCACGGTCTGTCGCATCTTTACCTGACTACCGAAAATAGAGTTATCAATAGAGTGCATTTTGTTCATGCTCAAGCATTAAACTTCATATTGCGAAATTTGTAAGAGGTCGACGCTTAAGTTGGTGTACCGTATTTTTCTGACCCACTTAGTGTTTGTGTCGGGCATCAGTCTGTTGATAAACCCGTCCAGTGCCTCAATGGGAGACCCACTCTATGAAATAATCTCTTATACTGGGTCGTGTCCACTGTTTATGTACGGCGTTACTCATATTGTCTTGTTCTATATACCAAAACCTTTGAAAAAAAAAAGTCCGGGTGTCAAGCCCAGACCCTAGTTAGGGAACCCTACAGCTCCTCTCAAACAGTATTAATACTCTATGTAAATATTGAAATATTGGTGGCATCGCTTTAGTGATCAGACGTCATGTAATTCTCATAAATCCAAGATGACCGCTAAACTCACCATAAAATAGGAATATTAACTTAATTTCGCAGGTTCTCCGCATAATGTTGATTTGGGCGTCTTTTTGTTTCTTGTTGACCACAGCTGTACCGATTTTCCAGAAGGGAGATAGATCATTATTCTCAAACTACCGACCTATCTGTTTAACATCAATTGTAGAAACAAAAATTGAAAGCAATAATTACACATTTAATTCTAAATTGCTTCGAAAAACACGAACTTAATTAATGACTGTCAGCATGGCTTTACCACAGTACACAGGGCGTTATTGTTATCAGCCTTTTCAAGTGTTTTCGAATCTGTGGACGCTGCACACGACTACAGTGTGATATACCTCGACCTTAACAAAGCCTTTGATAGGGTCCCTTATGAAAGACTAATACAGAGATTGGAGAAAAAATTCTAAATTGGACTCGGGCTTGATTAAGTGACACAAAACAGAGAGTCAGCATTAATGTTAAAAAACATCCTACTGGGATAACGTGACCAGTGGTGTACCTTAAGGCTCAGTACTTGAACCGTTACTGTTTACTGTATACAATAACGACATAGATGTAGTCGTTAACAACAAAAGTAAATTTGCTGACAACACTAAAATAGGACGAGTAAATAAATCTGAGGAAGACTCCGAGAAATTAGAGGAAGACGTAAACAAACTTTTATTATGGACTGAAAATGGTAGATGCAATTTAATGTGGAAATGTAAAGTTCTGAGGCTAGGGAATGGAAATGAGAACAAGCAATCAGCTCAACAACATAGATTACTGAAATCCTATTATGAGAAAGTTTTAGGAGTAATAAGTAGGAACCTAAATCCTAGACAGCAATACGTTTATGCTAGAAATAAGACGAATAAAGTACTAGTGTTCAATATAGGAGCGTTAGTAACAGTAGAGGGGATTATTCAGCCCAGTTTTGGTCACCTTACTATAGAACGGCCATTGATTCCCTAGAAAACATTCAGAATAGGATGACAAAGTTAATCCCGGGTATTACCTTGAGTATAGTGACAGATTAAGAAAACTAAATCTGTATTCTCTCGAGAGTCGTGTACAGTGAGGGGCGATATGATTGAAGTGTATAAATGGAAGATGGAGTTAAAGGTAATATAACTAAAGCACCAAAACTATCATATCAGGAGCGAACACGTAGCAATGGTTTTAAATTAGAGAAATTATATGAACATGGTTTGGAAATAGAGTGGAACAAGTTAACAATCACCGTCGGTAACTCGAAATCGTTCGGAAGCTTCAAATAAAGATTGGACAGATAAATGAGTGATAAGGGTTATGTGTAAACAGGCTGCCAAGTATGGGTCAATAGTCCTACTGCACTGTCCTTCATTAATCTTCTTCTGTTCATATGCCAAAATTAGCTGCAGGCGGAGGTGTTTAATTTTGTTTTATAGACAAGTCATGTTATTGCTTTATCGACAGCTGGTGAGAGTTGGCGGAGGAACGGTCATAGTTGTTGATGACTCCTATGACCTCCACATTTCCCCAGTCTTCGCCTATCCCTACCTCCTGTTTATTTCCATCCTTCATGCTCCCCTTCCCTTACTCTATTTCCTGTGCACCCCCTCCCTCCCTCCCTCCCGTGGCTGTAAGTAGGGTATGTCTGAGCAGGAGTTATATCCGGAGGTAGTAAGGGTCGTGTGTTGGGCAAACCGGGAGTGAGAGGACATAAGCTAAGTACAAACAGTTTAGAACTTGTATGTGACAGTGAGTGGTGAGTTAACCATATCGATAATCGTGGTAACAATCTGATATGTATTTGTCTAACTCCATGTCACATGTTGTAATCCAGATGATACTAAATGTTAAATAATAATTCCTTGAGTTAAATGTACAGTATTTATCAGATACAGTTAAGGTATTCTGGTTCTCACTTGGTTCAACCATGTTAATAATGTTGCTATTGTTTACTTTTTATCTGTAATTTTATGGTTAAATTAACTGTTTCAATATCAATTGCAATGTCCGAGTAGGCCCCATTGTTAATAGGTCCCAGTCCTTCTGAGCCCAAATTCTAATAAACCATAATCGTAATAATGATTAAGTTGGGGTCTAATAAACCTATTTGGTGTGGGCTTATTTGACCTGCAGCCGTCTGTGTACAATAAGGTGTGGACGACCTGGCCTGGTGGCCGTGGGTGTGCTGAACAGCCACTGCGCGGTGGTGTGGGTGGACGACGGCCGGGGAGGGGAGAGCAAAGGGTGATGGTTGGAAGATAGAGATGTGGTCAATACCTGCTTCCGTCTTCTCACTAACCAGATCTATTTGCCATCCTACACGACCATGGCAACACTTATGTTTTAGCCACCCTACACGACCATTGGAATAATATTTTAGCCATCCTCCACGAACACGGCAACACTTCCTACAAAAAAAAATTGCCTTGCTGGTGACTGGACTAACTATGATAACTTTTAAGTAATTATTTTGACCAAATTGTTTATTTTCTCATCATTTGTAACAATATTTATTTACGACAGCTTTACCCAATAAACGTGTACTGTATTTTAGTCCTGTGTTACTTTTTAATAACTTAACATCGGGGATATCTATAATATGTTAGTTATGTTAATAGACAACCATGAACATAAGTCCCTGTAAACTCTTCATTGTTGTTGTTCGAAATTCAAATGATATACTAACAGCGCCATCTGTGGGGAGATAAATCACTCGAAGTTTTGTTTCAGCTGTTGGGAGTCTCTGGGCCGTGTAAAGTGACCTTTTTCCTTGTGACTATACAGTGCAGTGCGGTACAGCACAGTACCTATAATTAAGAATGAGACATTATTGGTAGGAATATTAATGGGTATGCTTGTGGGTAGGTGGGGCAGGAGAAGACAGACAATGTGATTAATGAATGAAATTAAAAGCTGAGGTTCCTTAAGATATACAGAGTCTTGGAGGGTAAGTTAAAACGACCCGAAAACGTTTGTTGTGGATGGCCGTGGTCGCCAACCTTCAGACATAAGAATGACGTGTTGTTTGATTGATTATTAAATTTCTTATTTTCCCCCAACTGTGTTAATTGGGTGTACACTTAGACAGCTTGCTCTACCATTTCAGCCAACTGCGGTATTATTGTGGACTGATCTCATTATTACAACTCACTTCAATCATAATTCTCTCCAAGGTTGGGGTAACGACCTTTCACTTTCACTCTGATATATAAAACCCAACTGGAACGTGATTATCTTGAGGTTTATGGTTGTTGGCCGTAAGGGTGGCAGCGGGTCACGTCACTCCCCGGGGCAGTTGGCCGATAACCATAGTCGTCACCACCTCGTAAACCCGTCGTAGCTCGCTCCTAAGTCTCCCTGTAAGACTCCTCGTAAGTGAGCGTCAACGGGGCCCCCTCATTACCGTCTCCTGACAGGGTGATGAAGGCCAACTTCTCTGCTTGTTTGGACAGTGTGAGGGGAAGTGGTGGGCGGTAGAGGGGAAAAGAGGCTTTTCAGGGCAAACAAAGAATAGCGCGGTAGGTTTGTTTTATTTCTTTGCTGCTATGGTGAAGAGATTTTGACGGATGAGTTGGATTATATAGATGGAGTGATGGGTTTATCTACACTATAAAGGGAGGGAGGGAAGGAGTGAGGAAGGGAGCGAGAATGAGAAAGAGTGCTTGTGTGGTGGGGTGGATGATTTATTTGTGGAAGAGGAGAGGGGGGTGAAAGAGGGTTGTGTTAAATATGACACTTACGGGAAGTTGCTGGCACTGTAGTTAGCCTGAGAGCAAGTGTGGCATTTCCTTTTGTAGGTGATAACATCCTCCCCTGGCGGTGTTCTTTGTGATGACAGGTTGGAGACAGGAATAGACTGACGGTCATACTAAATATTGATGGCTTCTTGTAGTAAAAGCTATTTCGAAGTGTCACCGATGAGATGGGAGAGAGGAGAGACAGTGTGATCGTTGCTGACATACTAAGCGACACCAGAGACGAAGGGGTAAATTGTGATGTGTTGACTTGTGCTAATGAGGATGTTTTGTAGAGCAGCGGGGCGTTACAGCAGCTTGGAGGAGGCCGGAAAAACGTTGTTTATCCAGGCGATGATAAGAAAGGCGGCTCTCGGGACTTGTTGACAAAGATGTTAGTTGACTGGGTGCCACCACCTGTTTACCTGACGAGGTGTTGATGGAATACGTGTACCAAAACGTTTATATATATATATATATATATATATATATATATATATATATATATATATATATATATATATATATATATATATATATATATATATATATATATATATATATATATATATACCAACCCAGGCGGTTAAGCCAGGGTCAGCAAGTCTCCTATCTCTCACAATTGTGTGACAGTTATAAACTATTAATATCAACTGCGGCAGCTCTTGTGTAAAACTCGACAGTAAATGTTATTAATGACAGTATTGAAGCACCAATACCTAGTACATTGTTTTCACCACACTTTCTCCATAAAACAACTAAAATAGTTATAAATTCGTAATATAAAGTAAAAATTTTCAATACTTTCACACATTGGTTAAGGCTTTCTATTGATAATTAACAGCTACTTCCATTTCGAACAATAGTTGTCAACATTAGTACGATAAATTAACCTTCAAACACTTTTTAAGACACCTTATAACTGTCTTAATGTAAACATTGACACACCAATTTATATGATTGTTCTCACAAGATTTATTCCCCGTTCCGCGGGGTAATGAAATTTTCACCCTCCTTCTGGTCCTTCCCTTCACCTGAACCTCATAGCTTTACCTCACAACTTAAACCTCTAGTTTATCTTCACAGCTTAACCCTATAGTCTATCATCATAGATTAACCTCACACTGTAATCGCTTAGCTTAACCCTATAGTTTATCTTTACAGCTTAACCTCACAACTTAACCATATAGTCTACACAACTTAACCTCACAGTTTAACCTCATATAATAACCTTACAGTTTAACCGTATAGTTTATCTACACAGCTTAACTTAACAACTTAATCTAATAGCTTAACCCTATAGCTTAACCTCACATCTTAACCGCACAGTTTAACCTCATAACTTAACCTTCAGCTTGACCCGAAATAGCCTCAGCTTAATAATGAGATTAAACAAACTATTGTAAAATGATTGACATAGTTAACCCTCGTCCTTGGTGAAGTGTTGGTTGTGCGGGTACCAGATGTATAGTGTGCAGTGCAAAGTTGGCTCCCGTGCGTCTGGGGAGTCGTAACAACCTCTGTGCTTTAAGACGGTACGATACGATACGGTACGATAAATGGAGTAGTAGATTTATATTGTGTAACCAACAGTTGCAGCCTTTCATTGTACACTGCAGGACAGGTATTAATCACTTCACCTTAGATGAATGAAAAGCGTCCATTCTACATCAACTAATCTATGTAAACATTGCCGGACCATGTACAGTAATGAGTCAAATTATATCCCTGTGGTCCCAGGCTACTGTGTGCATCTTACGTCTCACCAAGTGACTTACTGTAGAGGCTTCGGATTCACGCTCCGATACTCTGGTGATTCCCAACTCACGGAATGAGTGGGTTGACAACGCTGAGTGTACTAGTCGGAAATGTCCCCGACTGTACATACACCAGGCAAACTTTCATCAAGTGTTTTCTCTCATGAAAACAGTGGCTCGCTGTAGCTCCAACAAGTCTGATATTTGGACCTGGGTTTGTGATATTGGTCAGCTGATCTGCATACAACCCTCATGAATATTGAAACCACACTCCGAGGTGTGTGTGTGTGTGTGTGTGTGTGTGATAGTACATGCTAGCTAATGAGTTAGTAATTCAGTTTGTGGTTTACCGTACTTAGTTAACAAAGATTAGGCTGGTGATTATGTTGACACGTGTAGCCAGGTGCAGTGTTTTATAGTCAGTGGTGCCGGTGATCCCACGTGTTTGTTGTACTTGTAGGTTGTAATATTATGTTTCAGTAATGATCTATAATCCTGTATCCTAATCCTTGGCTGGTATGATTGGTTGTGGTGTTATTCTGGGTACAATGTTGTAATGTTTAGTTTTGATTGATGATCTTGTGGCGTGTATGTTGGGTATGTCATGTGGCATCCCTTGTATATCTGTGTCTGACTTTGTCTGTCTCTCTGTGCTCATTGCGGTGGCCGATGCTTATACCTGATTTTGGCACAGGTGAACTGGGATAAGGTATTTGTCCAGGGTTCGGATTCATGAAGATACTGTGTGTTAAGACTGTCCCCTAACTGGTGATAAGAGAAAGTATTCAGTTAAAATAGTTTCTCAATGTAATATCGGTGCCATTAAATACATCATCTGCTCGGTGTTAACTAAAGTCACCCAGTAAAACACATTCTGATATACGAGTACTGTACATTATATATGTTTACGAATATAATAACTCGAAACATGAACCCTGTTAACTCGCGTGAGGAAGTGTACCAATGTGGTCATAGTAAATCTCAGTTATACAAAGACTACAACAATACCGATATAACTAACCTCCCTCTTGGTAATTAAGGGAGATTAGGACCTATTAGGGGTGTGACCCGTTTGACCCGGAACTGTTGTCTGTGATACCTTGGCCTGAGGGTGATATAGTTAGCCAAGCTTCGGGGGGTGACTATGACTTAACCTTACCTTAGAAAGTTAGTGGTGGAATGGTGGTGGAATGGGGGGTTGGTGGTGAAGGAGGGGGTGGTGGAGAGGTAGGAGGAGGCGTGGTGGTAGAGGGGTAGTAGTGGTAGTAGTAGAGAGGCTTGGTGGTGGTAGAGGGGTGGTAGTAGAGGAGTGGTGGTAGGCGTGGTGTCAGGGGAGTTTAAAGCCACTGTAATAGGCTGTAAAGGAGAAGCTACACCTGAGTTGGAGTGGCAGAAGTTCACTCGGCCATGTCACACCTGCCACCATGACTAGTATGTGTGGACAGTGAGCGTGTTGACAGTCTCACTTGATCTGTCTGTATCACTGTCGCTCATGTGGTCGTTGTTTGTGTCGGTGTCTCATTAGTTAATTTATTATTGCCTCGATAATGTATTTTTGGTGTCATTTAATTACTTTTGTTATTGTTTTATTAGTAATATTTTGTCTCGTTCATTATATTGATGTCTCATTAGTTTTTGTTCTTTGATGTCTCGTTAATTGTATTTTGATTGCTCAGGTGTTTTTATCTCATTAGTTCTTTTTCTGTTTTATTATTATTTCAACTTGTATAATGCACGACTAATGAGAGGAAATGTGATGAATGAAAAGTTGATATTTTCTCAGTGAAGACAGAGTGGTGATTAGATACGAACATAGACACGTGATAATTCCTTGGCAGTAGAATGTATTTATTTAATCACAGCTAAAACACCGAGTCACTTTCCTTATCGGTATGGGGTAAGTAGAATAGTCAAGGTCTATCTTAGTATAGTCTGACAAAGCTGACATGTATAGGTGTTGAATGTGGCCAACAGAAGGTAAATTAAATATCATGTTAAAATTTGGTGTCAGAATGAATATAAATATATGTAAATAATTGTGATGGGGAAACAATACTACTGGGTGAAATATATACGTGTGAGTGGGTGTTGCTTTTGTGTTGAAAATGTCAGGTTGTGATATGCAAGTATATTGGTTCATTGTTATGTTGACTGGTTGGGGGCGTAGGCTGCCCTTGTGTTTGGCTGGTCCTTACATTCATAAATAACTCGGATGTATAATATTCACTTATGAGACAGTTGTTTACTCACTCATGTCTTTCTCCTTGTCTTCACAGGTACGTGGCCAGGAGGAGTATCGTGGCAGCCGAGGAGTCACACTTTACCTCAGGCATGTACTGTATGTTACATTTCCACGTGCTGATTTTGTAGACTGAGTTTGGGGTTTTTTACAGTCACGTGTATAGATATTGGGGTCGTAGATCAATATGACACGATGTTTTATGGTTGAAGTATCTTGGGATTATTATAGGGAGTTCCTCACGCAAGTTCAAGGACATTCCTTAAGGAAACACCATTCTCTTTTTTTTCCGGCTACCCTTCTCTTTATCCTCCTCCTCCTCCCCCCTTTGGTTTTCTTATCCACTTTATTTTAGTGATGACATGGTTGAAGAAACTAGTAAATGTGATCAGATTAACTTGAAAACATAAACATTCACAGACGATGTAGAACCCATACTCTTAATTGTTCCTAGGAAGGTCGTCTAGTGAGAGGCTCCTTAATCCTCTTTCCCCTTCTTCACAAAACGTGTGTGTGGGAGCTCCGTGTTTTTCGTCCAAAAACAGGGTCTTTCCTGGAGTACCCAGTCTAATTTCTAGGAAATCTGATTCGTGAGTGACTAGTGAGTGTCGTGACCAGTACAATATCTATCTGTGATCCCCTAAGTAGATATATTTGTCAATTTACTGGTGAATCTGTGACTACCACGTGAGGTATAGGCCCACCTAACTCCCCTTAGTGCCACGGTTTGTAAACTGAGCCCTGTCCACCCCCACCGTCCCACCAGGCCACCCAGCTGACCACACATCTTGACAGACTCCCTACCACCAGCTACTCAGCCCTCACTAGCTCCGATATGTCTAAGTTGGCTGCTAGTATCAAACATTCAAATTTCACGAAGCAACAGCTGACTGATGTGTTAATGGAAATCCAACGGACTCTCATACAGGACATCATACAACAAATGAATATGGAGACCACCAGGAAGCTAGAAGAAGCTGACCGGCGTCTCACTGACCAGCTAAGTGAGATTAAAAGAAGCTTGGAATTCTCGCAAGGACAATATACCTGACCCTGGCCCACTGTACAGTATATTCAAGCCAGGCTCCCAGTACAGTAAACCATAGGTGGTGCTCGCTAATGTTGGGTACAGTTTCAAAAGAGGATCAAGAAACATTTTAATTGATAGTTTAAGCAAAACTGAATCTGTAAATTATGAGAAAAAGACCAAGTGAAAAGTTTACATAAGAATGGAGGAAACTGCAGCGGGTCTATTAGCCCGTTCTAGGCAGCCCCGTTTACTCCCACGGACGGGTAACCACAGCAATAGGCCATTCACGTGACTAAGGTTATTAAAATACTTAAAGTAATAGGTTATAAATATTCCTTTCTCCATGAAACATCACCTAACTATTTTTAATGTTGAGGTCGTAAGGCTAAAGATTGTCGCCCAGGTGTGTGGTAGAATCATCCGCTCATCTGTTTAAAATCCCGTTAGTGTTACGGGGTAATCCTCCTGGTAAGGTTCTTAGGCTTGCCACCGCGACCTGTGACGGGGAAGACCCGAAAAAGACGAAATATAATACATTTATTTAAGGATGTTGTGTACGTGACGGAAGATGTTTGTTGTCATGTAATAGTGATGTTAGTTGGTGTGGTGATGTTTGTATGCATTTTGAAGGCTGTCATGAGTGTCTGCTTGTTATGTACACTACGTCTCTGGTCCTTGGGTGTTGTTAATATTGTATTTATAACACGCACAGTAAGTGCCCGTTTTCTTATCTGCTTAGGAAGTGAATATCTTTAAATACACAATTTAGGTGTTGTAGGTATGTGAACATTATTTACTGTACATGCTGTAAATATCCGAACATTATTCTTTGTACATGTTATAGGTATCTGAACATTGCACAGGTTTTTAGTTAAGGTCTGACACATGAAGACTCCACAACGTGAAATAATTTAATAAGAACAATTATTAATACTCATTGGTTTACGGGATAACCGTGAGGCAAGAGTGAACACTGTAGTAGTAAGGTGGTGTTGCCGTGAGCGCGCCTGACTTAGCGTTACGTCGACCAGGCAACAAGATCATAGTCGTAATACGGTTTCCGAGAAGCTTAAAGGTGAAGGCGAAACTTGAATTCTAGAAGAGAGAACACTAAAGTTAATTATTAATATATTAAAAGATACAGGAGCAACGCCATATCCAGCCGTTTTGATGTTTAAAAAAGAGTAAATAATGATACTAATATTGTCAATTACAGTTCGAATTTATATATCAGGATACCCAAGAAGACTACTGCTGGCTGACAGACATTGTGCAATGGTTACCACACTGCGTGACAGCCGTGACGAGGGTTCCTTCACTGCCGTACCAACAGTGTGTGGTAATATGGAGGACAGCCGGGCACTCGGCACTGTCTGGGTGTTGTGTCGTGGTGTCATTTCTCGTTTTTCTCTCAACGTCAAAGTTATGAGACTCAGGTGGCGAGGATATGTCCGACGTTATCCGGATGACTTTGGTTATACCTGTCTGTTGAAATAAGTCTTGTCAACAAGAGAACTCTGCGTTTTAAAGTCAGTGTTAATAAAGCTTGGTAGGAAAGTTATTCGAGGTAAGACCGACCAGAATGTTGAAATATGAGACGGATTATTATTTATGCCTGTTGGGGATTATGAGGAAATGACGGCACAACAAGGGGTATCAAGGCGACTGCCACTATTAATGTCACCATTTTTTGCCGATGATGGTTCGACAATATTTTTTCTCTCGATGAACTGAAAAGAAATCATGCTTTATTTTTATTTTTCATAAGTTTGCTTGTTGCGTTATGTGGTAGAGAGTTATTAAAGCGCAAGAGCAAACCTGGACATAATAACAACATTCACCTCGGTGTTTCATCCCTTCCATTGGTGTAGCTGGAATATCATTCATTCAACTCAGGTGAAGTCATTAGTTAAAATCACACAGAAAAATATGTGTTATTGCAATATTGCATTGACGTCACTAATGGGGGAAATTACCCGTGAGAGCAGAAAAAGATTGGGGAAAAATATTTGTATACCATTAATGACTGAAAAACAGGGACAATCAGACGGGGGAAAATTAATTTAATTTATCAATTTTACGAATACACCATTTTTACACCAGTAGATTATGTTGTTCAGTCATGGTTTTCCTGACTAAGCCGTGTGTGTGTGTGTGTGTGTGTGTGTGTGTGTGTGTGTGTGTGTGTGTGTGTGTGTGTGTGTGTGTGTGTGTGTGTGTGTGTGTGTGTGTGTGTGTGTGTGTGTGTGTGTGTGTGTGTGTGTGTGTGTGTGTGTGTGTGTGTGTGTGTGTGTGTGTGTGTGTGTGTGTGTGTGTGTGTGTGTGTGTGTGTGTGTGTGTGTGTGTGTGTGTGTGTGTGTGTGTGTGTGTGTGTGTGTGTGTGTGTGTGTGTGTGTGTGTGTGTGTGTGTGTGTGTGTGTGTGTGTGTGTGTGTGTGTGTGTGTGTGTGTGTGTGTCATGAAAGGCACAACAAATCGCCTTTCCTTTAATTGGTTCCCAAGATTTTTACTTCGTACCGTAATATTTTCTTGGGGGACGAATCCTATATTTTCAATGTATTCCATCGGATGACAATAAACACTTTTTATACACCATTGGAGTAGTATATTTAATGGTGTGTCGTTCCTTGTCTCTATGTCTGGCAATCTGTTTGGTCTGTTCTTTAATTTTTGGTGAAGTCCTTGGCTGCTGGCGTGTCATATACCGTTCATATTTGTTTTTTCTCGTTGTAAATAAAGAGAAACGTGTTAATGAACGATTGAGGAGGGTCTTAGTGGAGTCGGTTTTGTACTGGTGTAAGACCCAGAGCTCGAGGGTCTTACCTGTGCAATTTATTAATAAAATTAGGAGAAACTGTACAAATTCGAAGGTTTCAGTTAATCTACCCAGAGGAGAATTTATTATTGTATATCTTATTTATTTCTTCTTTTATATTTCTTTTGAGGCAGTTTTCTTGCCCCCGGCGAGAGGAGGGAGCCACAGGTCAGTCTCGTTAGTCGTCAGCAGGGTCGAAAGCTTCAATCGCGACTGACAATAATTTATTACATTGTTCGACTCTTGTTGGCTTGACTAATTAATTCATGTAAATCAACACTGTGTCTGTTTTTTTGGGGAGCTTTAATGAAGAGTGATGTGTGTAGTGGGAGTCAGACATCTTTGTCGTGGAAACTACACAGGGAACATTGTTTGGGTTTAAATCATCACGGATGGTCCTTAAAGAGTTAGGCGCCGTTGGTTTAGCAAGTTTCTTTTTATTTAGGCAGTTACAGGTATTCCATGGAAATAGTTATTGGGTTGTCAGGTGTTATTGAGAATCCTACGAGAACAAGAGTGACCAAGAATTGTTCACTTTGCTGCGTTAAGCCGTACTTGGGTGGGAGGGAGGGGGGATGCTTATGAATAACATGTCAGATCATGAAAAGTGGGAACTTTGGGTTGATTAAACATTGTAAAAAATATCTGTACATCTGACAATTTATGAAAAGGTGAGGCATATCTTACTGAAAGTTAATTTACTCCCTTTTAAAAAAAACGAAAAAAATCGCTAAAGGTAACATTCTGACTCTGATGGTTGAGATATTTTACAGACTTAAACTATAAATGTAAATCATGACACTTTTGTCCACTTAACTGACAATTTCGGATTTTCTAACCCACACTTACTGATTCGAAGTCTTCATCTCTCCACTCCACTTACTTACACAGCCACCTGCACCGTCACCTTCACCTCCACCGTCACCTTCACCCAATTCCTCCAATTTTGTTCCATTTCCTCCCTCACATCCACCGTCACCTCTACCGTCACCTGTCTACCACTGATTTCCGTAGCGCCAATCCCTGCCGTCCACAATCCAATTTCTTGGACCGGGTCAGGTAGAAGGGCAGTCAATTTTTTCTTGGGTTTTCTCTCCATTAAACGAAGCTGTCGACGAAACCAAACTTATGGTCGTCTCCAAACCATTACTCTTTGATATATTTTACCATTTGGGATAAGAGGTATTTTTATTATATATTTTTATGCGTTGGTGGAATAAGTTTGTATATGTATTTATGTTGTTTATTATATACTACTGAGACCAAAATGTGTTGTTGAAATATTTGCTATAAAGCAAGACAAATCGAAACTCAACCCTTTGGAGACAGTATATAAACAGTTTTCTTCGTGGTTAAGTTATCGTCCGTAAAAAAATATTAAACCATCGTTATCAAAAGGGTTTTATCGTCGTCGTCTTGAAACTAATAGGCTAGCCCATCATCCCCAAAGGTGTTGAACCATCATTCTGTTAAGTTATCGTCCTCAAAGTGGTAATTCATCGTTCTTGCATATAAGCTGTCGTCTTCTGAGTTTTAAACCATCGTTCTTGAATACTTAAGCCAACGTCCTCAGAGTTCGTCGTGGTTCCCGAGCGTCACAACACCACTCGCATCAATTAAAAGTTCAAAGCGTCAAGAGAAGTCGGCTCCAAACGGGGAAACTTTGAAAACCCATGAAAATTATTCCAACCGAGACTCTTGGTATGAACCCCTGGAAGGAATTATTCTGTAATTTCTCCACCAGTATTTGATTCAATGACGTGAAAAAGGTGACACATGAACTGTTTGGAAGTCTTACTTTTACAGGGATAACCTCTGAACTGTGTTTAGGGAATTTTTCTTTACGTCGCTACAAATTTAGAAGTACCTGAACACTAGCCCCCAGCTTATTTCACCTCAAGATTAACCATCCTTATGTTAACCCAACCCAACCCAAGGTAGCATTAGTTTTTTATCATTAGGTAAAATAAGCTGGGGGAGGGGAATAAATTACAGGTGATCCAAAATATACACCAGACTTTACCCAGTAAGAAAGAGGTAAGGCGGATGAGGGTGATTTGGGGTGACAAGCCGTGACTTGATGAAGGGAAGGAGTTGAGTAAATAATAAAGCTCCCTTAACTGTGGTAACTCAGGTACAAAATGTTAACAAAAGAATCAGAGGAAATCGAACAAAAGAGCTTAATATCCCGCCAGCACCAGCACGTACAGGAGGAGAGAAGATCCGTCCGTGAAAACAGAAAGTAATACCACGGCCCTGGCTCAGTGCGTACACTGAGTGGGGATGATGGTACTGTATAACTATTGGTGGTACTGTACCTCTGTTGATGGTACTGTATAACTATTGATGGTACTGTACCTCTGTTGATGGTACTGTGCCTCTGTTGGTGGTACTGTATCTCTGTTGATGGTACTGTGCCTCTGTTGGTGGTACTGTATCTCTGTTGATGGTACTGTGCCTCTGTTGGTGGTACTGTATCTCTGTTGATGGTACTGTGCCTCTGTTGGTGGTACTGTATCTCTGTTGATGGTACTGTATAACTATTGATGGTACTGTATCTCTGTTGATGGTACTGTGCCTCTGTTGGTGGTACTGTATCTCTGTTGATGGTACTGTGCCTCTGTTGGTGGTACTGTATCTCTGTTGATGGTACTGTGCCTCTGTTGATGGTACAGTACCTCTGTTGATGGTACTGTATCTCTGTTGGTGGTACTGTACCTCTGTTGATGGTACTGTATAACTATTGATGGTACTGTACCTCTGTTGATGGTACTGTATAACTATTGATGGTACTGTACCTCTGTTGATGGTACTGTGCCTCTGTTGGTGGTACTGTATCTCTGTTGATGGTACTGTGCCTCTGTTGGTGGTACTGTATCTCTGTTGATGGTACTGTGCCTCTGTTGATGGTACAGTACCTCTGTTGATGGTACTGTATCTCTGTTGGTGGTACTGTACCTCTGTTGATGGTACGGTATCTCTGTTGATGGTACTGTATATCTGTTGATGGTACTGTACCTCTGTTGATGGTACAGTACCTCTGTTGATGGTACTGTACCTCTGTTGATGAAGGTTTATTCAGGAACATTGTTTAGTGAACTGATTAATTTTTTCTTCAGATTAATGACACAGCTTTAAGTTACACGTAATAAGTCAGTCCCATCGAGTCATCAGATACCGAGAAGACAGCAGTAGAAAAATGTGTCCTTGTGCCACCTGATACTCATACTGCATACCCAAACGCTACCAAGAGGTTAGGTTAGGTTAGCGTTGGGTTAGGTTAGGTTGATTAAACTTCTTAAGCAAAAGAGTAAAAATTGATAAGCGAGGACTTGAGAAGCAGCTCAAGTAGTTGGCTGCCTCAGATAATTAATATGAAAAGGTGAGGCCAATTACGGGTAGGAGGACAAACGGCGGTGCAGGTTCAGCGAGGTGAGAGAGATTTTAATGTCAAGACCAGGTGTAGGGATTTTTTGTTATTGATTGATTGTCAACAACACCTCAGACAAGACCATGGCGATGGGAGATATGGGGAATTAGACATGAAAAGGGTGATGTCAGCTTGGAAGTAACACTGAACACTGCTAGCCATAGGTTGTTTGTCCTCACTTACGTATCTATTGCTGTGATGGCTTCAGATTATATAGGACGACAACTACAATTGGTCCTTGATAAATTGTTTACATTATACTGTATTTCGTCACAGCTTTATCGTTCACCACCACAGTGATGTGGATGAGTTTAGGCCTATCTGTTGTGTGTATATTTATTAAACACAAATATAAAAGCACCGAAAGGTCAAAAGATTCAGAAACATGTAGCTTCAACTTTCTTAAATGTTTACTGTTATAGACATTGTTAGACTTAGGAGTCCAGAGAGTAAACGAGAATTCCTATTCGCTCACTTTGTTTTCAATAAGTGGGCGCCATGTGTTGTGATGGAGACGCCAGATAGGTGTGGATTCGTAAATATGGAATCCTAACGGTACTATAGTTTAGTAGGCCATTTAGCAGTTCATCAATCCATTATAAAGGAAAACTGTGGGACTAGGATATAGAGTAAGCTACGTCTGAATTTCACATTCTGAAGAACAAATACATCTTTTCCCCACGTTATGCCTCAGACTGTTATATGTTTATCATTAATCTCGGGAGTATAATAGATGGTTGAGTTCTTTGTGCTGGGTGTGGGCGGCGGCTGCTCCTCGTGTGTGCACTTTACCCTTCTTCACCCGGGGATGAAGCCATGGTCACGACTGCGCCGCTGATTAAAGGTAAACATTTACCGTGACTCCCGCCCCACCTCCCTCAGTTAGCAGTGTGAATATTTCATCACTTATGGCTAAGGCAAATAAACTCGTTTGCTTCTCGCTCTTAAAAAAAAAAGTTGGATTTAGCGAAATTGATGAGGATACTTTTTGTAGGGAAAATATGTAGAAATGTAGGTCATCACCACACCGACGGAGAGAGGGGTGAGGTGAAGGGGAAGAGGGGCTTAAGGGGATGAAGGGGAGAGAGACAGGGATGGTGTAGACTGTAGAAGGTCAGAGTGTCCCCCGCGAATCGCTGCCAGTCTCCCCCCATACAGTACCTGTCACACACCACGCTAGCTTCTCTCCGCCACACACACTGTCCAACTCTCTTTGTTTCTCTCACACTCTACGCTCGCATGTGTTAGTGTATATAAGACAATAGGTGTTTGGATTTACACGTGCACACCTTTATGAGTAGGTGGGTGTGTGTGAGGGCGTTCCTTGATGAATACATAAGATAGACAGTACGGATCTGTTTTTTGGGCCATGTTTGAGCAGTGAGGGACTTGAAGGATTATGTGGCCATCCAAATGGAGATAAGCTTTTAGCGGCTTTCTTGTGTTATCCTTGGTTGTACCGCCTTTATGTCTGTCATTCCTTGTATGTCTTAAGACTGTCGGTATAGTGTGTGTACACGCTTGAACCCGTGTGAATGTATATGGCGATTTGCCTGAATATATAGCTATCTAATCTATGTAATCTATCTATATCTATCTATCTATCTATCCATCTATCTGTGTCTGTCTGTCTGTCTGTCTGTCTGTCTGTCTGTCTCTAGCATGATTATCTGCCTTTTATATGTCTCTCTTTCAACATCTTGTAGCTTCGTGTCTCCAGTTTTTGCTATAATTAAATTAAGCTCAGGGAGACAGCTCTTGGCACAGATCTAACTCGTTTCTTTCCTCTCTGTTGAATCTGTTTTTATTCATTTATGTACAGTAAGTTATTATTTTTTTACTTGGGTTTGTTAAGTGCCATTTATACTCCCAAGATGATGTGTACCGTCAGAGTTACGAGTGTTGATCCAGAATTCATGATGTTGAACGTTTGAACACATGGATCCTGGAACTGGTCGACTAGAAGGAGCAAAAAGTTGGTCAACACAGTCAATTATGTGTGGTGTATGTGTACTAAAAATCACATGGATGATAATTGTTGATTTATTCATAAGGATGGCGTATACCGACTGCCCTGTGATATATGATGTGAAGATATCAACTTGGGTGACTTGGAGAGAGAGAGAGAGAGAGAGAGAGTGAGAGTCTAAGACTCTTTCAGGCAGGGTTGGTTGCGGTCCTCGAGACATCTTCCCCGCACTCTTGTTTAGCTAACTCAGAACTTCAGCCCGTCTCCTCTACTGTAGGTCTTGCACCACTTCTACGATGCATTAGAATTGTTAATGAGGTCTCTCCTTACCAGTGAGGGTAATCGTGTGCCTCTCAGAATATGCAGATGAGGTATAATTTACATGAATTAGTGTGGCAGCCTCGCGCAGGCAAAAATAAGCTGTTTGCGTACATTCTCGTGTAATGGTCATGATTAATGGTGAGGTGAGTCATCCCTGGGAGGTGTGGGTGGCGTGGGTTGAATACAGTTGGCATGGGTGGTGTAGAGAAAGAGAGAGAGAGATCCTTTGTAGGTTTCGTTCATAATAATCATAGATCAATCCATAAGCAGAAACTTTCATAAAATTCATGTGACCTTTACGTGTACTGTCATTTCGGAGATATCACGCTCACATTTTTTTTAATATATTCCCGTGAAATTGGATATGAAGTAAGTTTCAAGTATAAACTAATTAGCATACGTCAAGTCGCGTCGCAATTTTATGTGTGGTCGATGTGTGTGATATTAAATTATGTCGGTGTCTGTTGGCGCACGAGAGAGAGAGGGGGGGATGAGAAAGAGGGAATGAGAAAAGACAGGGGGATGAGAAGGGGAGGGAATGCAGAGAGAGGGGAAGGAATGAGAAAGAGGGGGAAGGGAATGAGAAAGAGGGAGATGAAAGAGAGGGAGGGAATGAGAGAGAGGAAGGAATAGAAAGGGGAGGGAATGAGAGAGAGAGCACGCGGAAGTTTGTGTTGAAAAGCAAAATAAGACATGATTCATGAAGGGCGCTTCGGAGGCGAAGAGAAGTAATATGCGGAAACTATTTATGATTCGATGAGATATTGAATGTAGCGACTTGTTTTGAAATTTAGGATGAAAGAGTGGCGATTCACTGGGGAATGGCAGAGTTGGCGTGTTGACAGAGAGAGAAAATGTGAAAAAAGACAAAACACAGAAGAAAATGAGAAAGAGAGAAAAAGACAGAAGATGAGAGAAAAAGAGATGAAGATGAGAGTAAAAGAGAGAGTGAAAAAACAGAGAGAGAGAGAGTTGCTGGGAGTGAAACCTGAACAAAAGTTACACTAATAAATGTTGTTTGTGAGGATGAAACCTTAATAAGAGTCGCAACAATAATAGATGTTATTGGAAGTGAAACCTTAGTAGGAGTTAGTGCAATAATACACTTGGATCACCTGAAGATTAACCACGCTAACCTTACCTTACCTACCTAAAAATAATGTTACGGTGGTTAATCTTTAGGTTAAATACGGTGTTGGGGGGGGGGGTTGATGAGTCTTCAGGTGATCCATATTCCAGACACGTTAATAAAGACAACTTGAGCAAGACTATCAATAAAATATGTGGTAACAGATCATAAATGCTTTAGAAGTAAAGTGTGAAGAAGACGCAGCTCTATAAAATTATGAGTGAAACAAATTATTTGGTATTTTATTGGAGGACATTTGGGACATCTTGTCATCATGGGGTGCTAGAAGGTCGTGCAGAGCCTTTATATATAACGTGTGTGTGTGTGTGTGTGTGTGTGTGTGTGTGTGTGTGTGTGTGTGTGTGTGTGTCGGCGAAGCCCTCAGGTGAGTGTCAGAGGTCAACATCTTGCCCAGGATATAACTCTTGTATTGGTTCACATATTTGACGAATCTAGATATGAATATATACATTACTAGACCAGGAGTTGAACATGTGTGTGTGTCAGATGGCTTAAGTCAGAGCCTGAGGTCAAAGGTTACATTCGAACACGGGCGTAATAATTACCTGGAATCTGAAATTTCACTCTTTTGTTAGTTGTGAGTCTTGACTACATGTGTCTTCATCCCTCTAGTGTCCACACACACACACACACACACACACACACACACACATTCATGCTTCCCAGGCTCACCTATGTCTCCCTTGCCTCGTCTTCCTCCCGAAATGCCACACACCGGAAACGCCTAGAAAAAGTGCAAAAGAGGGCAGGCAAGATTATTCTCTCCCCTCCCTACTCCACTTATCAAGAACCGCTCAACACACTAATCCTCTCGGCTCTCACTGATCAAATATGGTGAGAAGCTTCTGCACCATCCTCGACACTGGCTCCTACTTCCACCCGAGATCCCTCGTCCGCGAATTGCTGTTCGACACCACAACCGCATCCAGCCCGTACGAGCACGTACTGATCGTTATAAGAACAGCCCAGTCCCAACCATTGTACAAATTATCAACAACTCGTAATCAACCAGTTTATTCACTCACAGCTAAACTTACCTTTTTACACTGTAACTATGTTGAAATGTCCTGCAGCATGACCTTCTCCTCACCTAGTTATTATTTATCATGTTGGTATCACTTATGTTACTTGTATATTATTTGTCTATCACACCCATTCCCCGATTATGTATCTGTACGGAAAATATCCAGCCATTGTGAATATTGTGAGAACTGGTCGTGCGGCCTTGGTGTAACTTGGCAGCCACTCAGAGAGGACCGTACTGTGCATGCATGAACAGCCACACTCCCGTGGGACAACTCAGTTGACCGGCAGACGCTTGGGAACTTCGTGTTTTCTTTTTCCTTGTGGTTATCAGCATATATATATATATATATATATATATATATATATATATATATATATATATATATATATATATATATATATATATATATATATATATATATATATATATATATATATATATATATATATAAGGTAATTTCTGATAAAACGGTTTTGATGGTAAAATTAAAGCAAGTATATAAAGTAGGCATTAAAAATATATATTAATACTGAGACAATAGATATTTTTTAATAGATGATTTAAAGGCATACTGTGTTATTGGTGGTGTGGTGTGACTATTGTGTTTCTGGTTGATCATAAGTTTTGGTGTGTAGTGAAGTGAATTGTGATATGGTTAGTGGTGGTGTGATTTAGATGTGGTGGTGAGGTAAAGTGAATACATGTTGTAAGGGTTGTGGTAGTTGTATTGTGGTGACATGTGGTAGAGAGAGGAAGAGGGCGGGTCAGATTCACACAGCCGTAAACGTCACACGGATTGTCCTCACGTGGGCGACAGTGACTGACAGGGACAAAGATGGTTGGTTTATAAGGCCAGGTGCTATCTCCCTACCCCACCACCCATCCTCCTTTACCTCTACAAACCAGATTCATTATTCCTAATTCAAGTTCCTCCATATATAACTCGGCTATAAATGGTCTTGTGGATTCTCTCCCAAGGTTATAGCTTTGAAACTATTTTTGGCGTTCGAATATATGTAAATGATTCTAAGGGGAGGATGAACTCATTACCTGACAATAATACTTCATGGTTAGAGATACAAGAGACACTGATAACTGACTGATGGCATCTTGTGATAAGTTGTGTTGCGGGGTGTTGTTGGTATGAGTGCTGGATGTTGTGACTCTCGATTTAATTTTACTACAGGGCCCGGCATGCGTAACTTATGAATAAAATTACCAGTTATAAAAGTAATGACGAACCGACGAGACCTAACTTATTCTAACTTAACCATCTTAAGTTGGGTTCGTATCCTGAGCCACACGCTGCCACTCATTGAACATAAGTACTGTATTTACTAGACTGTATGACCAAAGCGTCCTCGTCCGCCAAAGAATGTGTATATTTTACAGAAACTATGACGTACACTACCCGGCTCTCTAACACAAATTATTGGATTTATTAGTTAATACCTTATTATTTAACATTAAGCTGAGCCTCAAATGTGTGTGTTCCCATAACTAGGTTTAATTCAGGAATTTAATGAACTGTAGACGAGATGAATTGCTTTAGTGGTTATAGCTTATAATGAAGGCCCAAACATGTGGTGGCTGGGTGAGGTTCTTTCTCCTCAGGTGTTCGGTTTCAAAACTAACCATAATTAAGTGGTCAGAAATTGTGTGTGTGTGTGTGATCAGTATGCTCGTCTCGCAAGCGACCAGACCCGGGTTCGATCCCCGGGCTGGGTGAAACTATGGGCAAGTTTCTTTACGCCCTTTGCCTCTGTCTACCCAGCAGTAATTGGGAACCTGGATGTTAATCGATTTGCAGATCGTGTTCCGGGGTAATGGTTAGCTAGTGCAGTTGACGAGTTGTCCGGTCTTCTCGGACTATTCCTTGACACTGGGTCATCCAGCTGGTTAACTCCGGGTGTAGTTATTGTGTTGGCGACAGCTTTTATACCTTAAACAAATCCACGCCTGGGTGGCCCTTGGGCCGGCCATCCTCGTTACACGAGGGGCAACCATTATTATTATTATTATTATTATTATTATTGTTGTTATTATTATTATTATTATTATTATTATTATTATTATTATTATTATTATTATTATTACATGTGTGTGTGTGAAAGAGTATTTTTGGGTGGTCAGCTCTGAAACATTGACATGGGTACCACTTTATGTTCATGTATACAAGTGTGCGTGGACGGGCATGTAGGTTGCTTGCACACAGCTGCCGTAAATATTGAATAGCTAGCACCATTGAGGAGTAGGTAGTGTGTAGGTGCGCTGTTACCTAGTGCTGCCTTCTTCAGTGTTCTCTCCTTCTCATTATCATTATCTTTATCATTATCATCATCATTATTACTGTTCCCTCCTCCTTCTCCTCGTCATCATCATAATCATCACCATCATCATCATCATCATCTTTTCTGTTCCCTCCTCCTCACCCTCTCTCCCTCCCTTTGCCACTCTCATTTTGCTATTTCTCTCTCACTCCTTCTTGCTGTGAGTGTTGGGTTAAGTTAGGGAAGGATGGCGTACAAGTGTTAGGTGAGAGTCACGTCTTACGCTCCATCGTCATCATTACCATCATTATCACCATTGTCATTAGTTACATCATCATCATTAATAGCATTATCATCGCATCATCACCATCATTATCACCATTGTCATTGGTTACATCATCATCATTAATAGCATTATCATCGTCATCATCACCATCATTATCACCATTGTCATTTGTCATTAATAGCATTATCATCGTCATCATCATTAATAGCATTATCATCGTCATCATCACCATCATTATCACCATTGTCATTAGCTACGTCATCATCATTAATAGCATTATCATCGTCATCATCACTATCATTATCACCATTGTCATTAGCTACGTCATCATCATTAATAGCATTATCATCGTCATCATCACTATCATTATCACCATTGTCATTAGTTACATCATCATCATTAATAGCATTATCATCGTCATCATCACTATCATTATCACCATTGTCATTAGCTACGTCATCATCATTAATAGCATTATCATCGTCATCATCACTATCATTATCACCATTGTCATTAGTTACATCATCATCATTAATAGCATTATCATCGTCATCATCACTATCATTATCACCATTGTCATTAGTTACATCATCATCATTAATAGCATTATCATCGTCATCATCACCATCATTATCACCATTGTCATTAGCTACGTCATCATCATTAATAGCATTATCATCGTCATCATCACTATCATTATCACCATTGTCATTAGTTACATCATCATCATTAATAGCATTATCATCGTCATCACTATCATTATCACCATTGTCATTAGCTACATCATCAGCATTAATAGCATTATCATCGTCATCATCACCATCATTATCACCATTGCCATTAGTTTCATCATCATCATTAATAGCATTATCATCGTCATCATCACCATCATTATCACCATTGTCATTAGTTACATCATCATCATTAATAGCATTATCATCGTCATCATCACCATCATTATCACCATTGTCATTAGTTACATCATCATCATTAATAGCATTATCATCGTCATCATCACCATCATTATCACCATTGCCATTAGTTACATCATCATCATTAATAGCATTATCATCGTCATCATCACCATCATTATCACCATTGTCATTAGCTACATCATCAGCATTAATAGCATTATCATCGTCATCATCACCATCATTATCACCATTGTCATTAGTTACATCATCATCATTAATAGCATTATCATCGTCATCATCACCATATCCTGACGCATTAGTATCGTCAACAAGCCGTTCATTTAACTCTACACCACAGTGCAGTATATTTTTTTACCTTTCAAATTAACAAAGGGAATTAAATGTTTTATGCATAAAATGTTTGTTTTTATTGTAGTTTTATGTGTAAAATATTTTAGCTCATTGCTGGGGGTAGTGAGCCGGTGTATATCTTTATGTTTACTGATAATGTGTTTTTTTTTGGCCTTCACTATATTCATTTGTAAATGGGTTATAATAGTGATACTTTTATCATGTAAAAAGTATTAGTGTCCGTATTATGTTTGGGAATTTGGTATTGCATTCATTAAGCTCAGATTCTGGCTGGTATAACCGTAGCTCGTGCAGTGTGTGGGGGAGGGGGGGTGTTCTTGGGTATGATTGTCTCTGTTAGTGCATATATACATAAATAAAAATAACGTTGTATCTGTGTTTGTGTACTCGTGGATTGGGGGGAGGGAGGGGGAGGGATATATTCACGGCCCTGGCACACTAACGATCAAAGCTATTAATATCCAAGTTAGGTGGATTGCCCCCTGCCTCCTACATTGTTGGGTGATGCAGTACCCGTGGATGTCCAGAGGTGTACACATGTGCCGCTGTTTCCCCAGTCTGTGTTCGCTTCCACCTACTAAATACTGCATCCTCCCCTGTAACCTTTGGTGTTTGTGACCAAGCTCTCTCACTCTCCCACCTACTCCCACACTCACACTCTCCCACCAACTCCCACACTCTCACTCTCCCACCAACTCCCACACTCTCACTCTCCCACCAACTCCCACACTTTCACTCTCCCACCAACTCTCACACTCTCACTCTCCTACCAACTCCCACACTCTCACTCTCCCACCTACTCCCACACTCTCACTCTCCCACCAACTCCCACACTCTCACTCTCCCACCTACTCCCACACTCACTCTCATTGCCCCACCTACTCCCATACTCCCACCTACTTCACATTCACTCTCTCTCCCACCTGTCATTCCACCATCAATGTTACAAGCCTAGATAATCTTATTTGAAGAACAACAATCTTAAATTACTATATTAAAGCGAAAACAAAAATATATATTACATGAAGTTAAAGGAAAACTTAGATTGTACGAGTATAATAAATGTTGTTATAATATGTTGTAATATCATATTTTTTTTAAGTTAGCTGTTATGTTATGATGGATATAATTGTAAAATCTGATATGGCTCTATTTATAAACTATGATCACTGTTCGAATAACACTACGTAAACACTGGGATATTAATTTCCTCGTGTCTGTGTGTTTGTCCACCCCACACACACATCTAGTAAGAGAAGGTTGTTCAGAGAGAATACGGTAAGGTAATGCAGATCACTATTGGGTCAGTGATTTTACGCCATCTAGGAACACTTTTTGCGAATATGAAGGACTAAAAAGTGACTGTGGTTTAATTTTTAGTGAATAAATTGCCATGTATTTATTTACAATTAATACTGGCCACTTTATTCATAATTTGGTGTTCTGAATATGGTAAAATTATTGTGAATATGGTGCAAAAAGAAATATCAAGCTGGTATGGTTAGCACAAAGTACTCACATTCATCTCGAGCACTTAAAATATACCCATGTGCACACAAAATGAATTAGCTGCTTATTAAGTGAACTGTCTTCATACACATTGAAGACAGTGCACTCTGATGTGGAGCGAAATAAAACGAGAATGGCGACTGACAGCTGGAAAACAGAAGCCATTGGCTATAATTGACAAGATCTCCAAGGGTTTTACACCATATAACATCACCTGTAGTGTTTCCTTGGTGTCTGCGTCCAGTACAACAACACCGGCTCAGGCAAGGGCTTGTGCCGTTTCTTCTCTGCAACATTATCGGGTCACGCAAAGCTATCTCTTGATTTTTAGCTGCCAGCATCAAAGGACCGTTCGTTGTCAACTCCGAGAACTCGATTCATCAAAAGAATAAAGAGAAGCGGCGATAAGGTCCTCCCCTGCCTGACCCCACTTGCAATCTGCCACAACCCTCGACCAACATGGGATCTCAGTTCGCTCTTATTTGTTCTTTACTAACTAACAGTGTTTTTCTCTCATTTATATCCCTTTGTGTTTTAAATGCACCGTAACGTTTAGCAATGTTAGGCGTTTATCGTGAAGTAAACTACTTATTTCCTTAGAAAGACAACAACAAAAAGATTGTCATGAGAATCTCTCTCTGACTTATAATGGATGATCACTTACCGTTGTTACCCCTTCGTATTCATCGTTACCTTCCTTGCTTTACTCAGCAGTGTTACTTGGTCCCTTCTATGTCACCTGTACAGACGGGCGAAGCAGTCGGCAGTTAAACTTTTAAACCTAGTATAACTTGACATGGTTAGGAACTTGTCGAGAAAACCTGTTTATATTATTTTTATATATACAGCTCTGTTGACAAGATTGAAGTACAAATTTGCCTAAACTGAGGAGTTCAGTCATGGCACTGAGGAGGTTGTCATTAATCTCTCCCACACAGAGCAGAGGCTCATCCACAAGAGAAGATAATATATTAGGTCATATTTGTTTGTGTCATATACACTGACAACAAATCTGTGTGAACAAGAAAATTTAGGATACATTGTCAAGATATCTTAAAAGAATCCAGATTAAATTTATAAGCTACATAATTCATGCAATAATAAACTAGGTGGTCTGAATTGTTTATCGGTGTAACATTATATTATATATTGTTCAGGAGTATGCTTTAAAAGTTTACATGAGTGAGGTGTAGGGGAGGGAGTGCAAGGATTTGGGTATGTGTGAACAAAATGAGTGTATAGTGATATGGAATGAGTGAGTGAGGAGAGACTTTAGATGAGTGTTGTGGTGTGCCAGGTTAAGAATGCTTGGAGGAGGCTGTTCGTCCACTCAGCTACATACTGAGACACACTAAATGATAAAGATAGATACAGGATACAATAAACAGAGACGGCCGTGGCCTCGGTGGGTGAGGCTGGGGTAGAGGAGGCCGCTTCACACTCACACACACTCAAGTTCTATACAATTATTAAACATTTTCGCCACTAAACTCAGAAAGTGTGGGAAAAACATTGTCTTGTAACACCGAGGATTGGTTTAACCAGCTAACAAAATCTCATCTCCAGTTCATGTTGTGGTTTAGCTAGACCTGGGAAACGGATCACACGTGTGCGGCGTCTGCAGAAATGTGAACCGCCTCGTTGACCTGCATAAAACGAGAACAAGTGAATGTATTCAGTGAGATGTAGAAATAAGACACCGCAGGAAGTGTTGCTGAAGTCTTTAAAACTATTTTAACCAATTATATACATACACACACATAAAAAACCAGTTCAAGTGAGAAAAAACTTTCCTCAAATTTAATTACAGGTGCCCAAGACCAAGAGACACCAACATCTTCAGATGACAATCTCACCCACCCAGAAGATCAATCTAAGGCTTATTTATCTCTGATGACAAAGTTATCCTCGGCGCGTCGTAGGCAGCTGAAGGCGTGGGTGTGAGGGCGAGTTGCTGGGTGTAGAGGAGATGGAGCCCCTCAAAAGACTACCGAGATGAGTTCCGGGGATCTAGTTATGAGTGGTGTGTGTGTGTGTGTGTGTGTGTGTGTGTGTGTGTGTGTGTGTGTGTGTGTGTGTGTGTGTGTGTGTGTGTGTGTGTGTCCTGCCATGGCAGTTCTGAGGAATCTTTCCATTAATACACACTGAACGAATAATGAGTTCAGTTGTTTGTAATGGTTCAGCTGTAGTACTGTACTGCCGGTATGGGGACCAGCTTTAGTACTTAGACCAGTTGTGAAGGTAAACATGTTGTAAAGGTGAACCAGCTGTTGATCCCGGGTCAGGTCCTCTCAGCAACACACACACACACACACGACACATTTTCTTCAGCTCTATTTTTTTTTCTTTATTGAGAGTGTCAGGTAGTCGTTCCTGCTCTCGTGATGATCAGTTTTCGTCGTTCATTACTGGTCAAATATCTCTTCCTCTTGTGGACAGGCCTGCTACTTAACACCGCCAGGGACCTCCCACGCTTTGGTGTAAACAGATGAACCTACAGTATACTGAGACATCTTCCAGTGAACACATACTCATCCTTCTGTCTTTACAACTTGTTTCTGTAATTAGTGGTTGTTCTGGCACTGTCGCCTGTATAGTCTAAGTGGGCTGCAGAATCGAACGTTTCATGCTTATCTTTAAGGGGCGCGTGTTGCTCTGCGTTTAGCTTTGCATAGGATACTGAGTGCCCAGTAACCCCTCCCCCCCCCCCCGCACTTTTGCACACTATCATACCAATTTTGAACCAAGTGAACAAAACGTTATTTCATCTCTGAACCACCTTGTTGGATTATATGAAACCTTTTTTATATTTTGTTATTATGTATTTATAGATGATCAAAGAAACAGCGAGTATGAAATAGGTGAAACACGCCATGTTTTACCGGGTAAGGTGGTGGGTGGCACTGTGACGACGCAATGGGGAGACGTAGAGCTGAAGTCAAGACGAGGCGGCTTCCTTGGGCTGCTTAGGCGCCCCTCAGATGGTCACAAGGACGACTTATTGGGTCTGAGATTGACCTCAGGTACCTATGTGTGACGGTCGGATTGCGGTGTTGGTGGAAAAGATTAACTTTGTTGGAGATTACTATATATATATATATATATATATATATATATATATATATATATATATATATATATATATATATATATATATATATATATATATATATATATATATATATAGTTTTACTTGTTGATTTAACTTCGAGTGAAGAATTTTTGAGTTCGAGTAAGAGGAAAGGTTGCACAAGTTTGTCAAGTAACAGAGTGAGTGGTACAGTTTTAAAGAGCAAAACTCTAAAGGCATCACAACTTCCACTTTGCTAATGAGTTTCGAAAGGTCGTGCTCAAACTAAGTTGACTTGGTGGGGGGGGGAGGAGGGGCGTACGGGAGGATGACACTAACAGGGAGAGGTGGTGGGGAGGAAGATGGTATTGTGGGTGGGTGGGAGACGGGGTGAGGTTCAAGTGAATGAGAGAGATGACTGGGAGGGAGATGGCGGAGGGATGGAAAGAACATATGAATGGAGGAAACTGCAGCGGGTCTATTGGCTCATACTGGGCAGTCCCGTTTACACCCAGGACTTGTCGCTCATACATCCATACAACTTATATTTGAAGCTATCCAGCGTATTCGAGTTAATGATGATGTTTGGTAACTTGTTCCATTCATCCACTACTCTATTTCCGAACCAATGTTTACCTATCTCACGCCTAAATCAAAATTTGTCTAATCTAAAACCATTGTTACGAGTTCGCTCTTGGTTGGATAATTTGAGTAATGGTGGAGGGGAGATGGAGATGAGTGTGGGAGGGAACTAGGAAAAAATATTATGAACTTGAAGGGGAGGAAGACCTTGTATAAATATGAGGGAGGGCATTACAATTCCGGGCAAAAAATCCACTTTGTTATTATACACCCCATGGGGAGTGGCGGTAGGGGGGGCGTCGGTTGGCCACTCCTGACCTCGTTCCTGCTGCCGCTGTACTGTAGCTGCTGCTTAATTAGGTACCGTGCCGCACTGTACTCTAACCTGCACTTAATAGCTAAACCTGTATTCGTATTGATGTCTCGAACTAAATTTTATGAATATATTAAATCTTTAAAGTAGTGGCGGAGGCGATAGGGTGATAGAGGTTGGTGATGATACATACAGGGGTGGAGCTACCAGTGGTACTAATGGCGATGAAAATTAAGCTGATAGTAGTGTTGGTACAAGGTGATGTATGTAGTGGTGGTGGTAGTAGAAGGACAGGTAGTGGTAGTGCAGGTATTAGCGGTAGTGGTGCAGGTAGTAGTATTACAGGTAGCGGTGCAGGTAGTAGTGGTGGTGCAGGTATTAGTGGTAGTAGTGGTGGTAGCGTCGACATTCGCATTTTACGCAGGAGGATCGTGGGTGGAGCCATTGTGACCAGCGGCCGGTTTAGGCTGGCGAATTACTAATTACCAACCGCTTTATAACAATAGACAACAGAACTTTATGATACCAGCCTACTGTTGTTTTACACCTATTGTTATTATCCAGTGGACCGACCAAACACTGTGAAAGATGGAGGGCAGTTGAGGGTTGTTGTATTTTTTTTCGTCCCATGTAATATATTGTATTAAAAAATTCAGGTTATATAGATTTGATTCCATTGCTTCGTGGTTTTAGGTAAAGGTCAGAGAGCCGAGTATCGCTGGTGATGTGGTGACCGGCCTGCCTCTGTTCTTGGCGTGGACAGGTGATGCATTAGAGAGGGAGCTGGTGTGTGTGTGTGTGTGTGTGGGTTGGTTGTGGTATGCGGTACGCTTGATGTTTTTAGCCCAGGCACACAATATTTAAACAGTTTGAGCCTTTAAGTTATAAAAGTCTGTAACAACTTTTCATGTGTTTGATTGATGTCTCAGCTGATCTTTTAGAAGGTAATTAGATCCATTCGTGAGGAGTTGAGGGTTAGTTAGACTGTACGGGGGGTCACCTGTGTCCCTCCCACCAGGGTCAGGGTGACGAAGGTAGTTCAGGCACCCAGTGTGTTTATGAATAGGTGGTGATAGAGGTCATGAAGGGAACCTTACTCCTTCTCCTGAGGGTCTTGTGGTAGGATGGTGGTGTTGGTAGTGCTGATAGTAAAGGTGTTGGTAGTGTTGTTGGTGGTAGTGCTGGTAGTAAAGGTGTTGGTAGTGTTGTTGGTGGTAGTAAAGGTGTTGGTGGTAGTAGTGGTGGTGGTGTTGTTGGTAGTAAGGATGATGTTGGTAATGGTGTTGGTGGTGGTGCTAGTGATGTTGATGATGCGGCTAGTAGTGATGGTCGTGCTGGTGGTGGTGCTGATGGTGGAGTTTTGTAGTGTTATGGTGTTGATAATGCTGTAGATGTATTGGTCGTAATGGTGGTAGTGGTGTTTGTGCTAGTAGTGGTAGTAGTGGTATTTGTGTTAGTGGTAGTAGTGATGGTGGTAGTGGTAGTAGTGATGGAGGTAGTGGTAGTAGTGATGGTGGTAGTGGTAGTAGTGATGATGGTGTTTGTGCTGGTAGTCATGGTGTAGATCACCTCCGGGGATCAACCTCCTTTAAATCCCTCCCCTCTACCCCCCCCCGCCTTCCCCTCTCGCCTCCCCACCAAGAAGGGGGTACAGGTGCGCCGGGGTGATCATGAAACCTAATCCACTCATAGAGAGAACAGCCTCGCCCACACCCCGACCTTTCGCTAAGTGAGGTTACCTGGCTGTCGCAAGATATCCAATCACCGGTGCATGACACACTTGGCACATGGAACCAGTTTTTAGCATATTGCAATATCGCTTCTGGTTTGCTTGGTCTCGTAATTATACTAATCCATTTCTCACGTCAGTCATCTCACTGGATTATATTGTGCATTACGCCCTCTCTTCTGTGTACGGTTAGTTGCTTACACAGGTGAGGCGGAGAAAATGTGTGCACTTCATATGGAGAAAGTCAGTTACGGAGTGTTGGTTGTTATGGATCTTAAGGTGGCGTCATAATTAATAGAGGTTCACGTTAGCAACCGTACTGTGTGTGTGTGTGTGCGTGTGTGTGTGTAATAATAATATTTAACTGTTTATTAATAAATACAGCAGCCATAAGCTGAAAATATTATACAAATGACTTATGTGATATATATATATATATATATATATATATATATATATATATATATATATATATATATATATATATATATATATATATATTGATAAAATCACACAGGAAAAGGGAAACAATGGAGCACCTTAACTTTCGTCTTTATTCAAGACATCTTCAGAGGCAACTGAATTACAAGCTCCACAAAAATTGAATTTCCAAGAACTGAACGCACAAATTATCTACGAGTTATTGATGATTTTTACAGTGGTTGAATGGGGTTCTTATAGCAATTATTACACTGGATGCGGTGGTAGGAGACGGTGGCGGGGATAGTGCAGTATCCTCGTCCCAAACTGACAGGTGATTGAGGTCATGGTGATGATCAGAGCGAGATGAGAGGGTAAGTGTATTGGACGCCTCTTGATATTTGGTGTAAGAGGGGGAGAAAATAGTGTTACATCTTTTTCTCTAAGAGTACTCGTTGTTTAGCTAAGAAAGAAGACCAAGCCGGGGAATCATAAGTGAGCCAAGGAAGTTTGAATGTTGTGTAAACCTTCAAGAGGTCAGACGCAGGAGGTCAGGGGCCTTGAGACGGCGGACGACGTGGAGACGATATCGGCCGAAACAGCCAATAGGCGAAATGACCAGCAAATCCCAAACTAGACCAAGTAGACGATGGCTGGAAGATTTGACGATTAAACTGACGTGTAGTTTCCATATCAGTTTGTTATCTATGGTAACGCCGAGGAGTTTTGGGATGTACACAACTTGAACTGTGTTGGGGCCAGTGTGTAAGAAGGAAGTGGGAGGTGTTTGTTAGGAGGGGTAGGTGGGTGCGTATCTTCCCAGCAAACGTCTTCACACACACATATCGTGCCGACAATGGACTCCTAATATGACCCTCTAAGGCAGGGTTGTGTTTAATCGTGTCCACGTGTAATAGCCATGAAAATTTGGTCAGCCTAGAAGCAAACGATTTCACCATCTTGAGTAATGGTTTTTGCTCTCGCTGCTGATGGTGATGGTAGTGATGATGTGGGTGAAGGTGGTTGTGGTGATGTGAAGAAGATGGTGGTGGTGATGTGAATGTGATGGTGGTGTAGTTGTTTGTAGAATGATAATGAGGTAGTGGTGAAGTGGAGGGAATGTGGTGGTGTAGGAGGTGGTTGTGGAGGGAGGTGATTATAGTAGTGATTGTGGTGATGGTTGTAGAGAAGATAGTTGAGAGGGAGGTGATGGTGGTTGTGGTCGTGGTGGTTGTGATGATGGTGGTTGTAGAGGGAGGTGATGGCGATTGTGGTAAGAGGGTTTTTGTATTGAAAGATAGAGGTGGTGGTGGTAGATGGCTATTAAAGGGGAGAGACAGAGGTTGAGGGAGTAGTTGTGGCGCTGCAGGAGGGAGATGGTGTTGAAAAGAATGGATACCCGTTGGTGAAGAGAATGATGGGGGTGCTGGTGAAGAGAATGATGGTGGTGTTGGTGAAGAGAATGATGGTGGTGCTGGTGAAGAGAATGATGGTGGTGCTGGTGAAGAGAATGATGGTGGTGTTGGTGAAGAGAATGATGGTGGTGTTGGTGAAGAGAATGATGGTGGTGCTGGTGAAGAGAATGACGGTGGTGCTGGTGAAGAGAATGATGGTGGTGCTGGTGAAGAGAATGATGGTGGTGCTGGTGAAGAGAATGATGGTGGTGTTGGTGAAGAGAATGATGGTGGTGCTGGTGAAGAGAATGATGGTGGTGCTGGTGAAGAGAATGATGGTGGTGTTGGTGAAGAGAATGATGGTGGTGCTGGTGAAGGGAATGATGGTGGTGTTGGTGAAGGAATGATGGTGGTGTTGGTGAAGAGAATGATGGGGGTGCTGGTGAAGAGAATGATGGTGGTGCTGGTGAAGAGAATGATGGTGGTGTTGGTGAAGAGAATGTGATGGTGGTGCTGGTGAAGAGAATGATGGTGGTGCCGGTGAAGAGAATGATGGTGGTGCTGGTGAAGAGAATGATGGTGGTGCTGGTGAAGAGAATGTGATGGTGGTGCTGGTGAAGAGAATGATGGTGGTGCTGGTGAAGAGAATGATGGTGGTGCTGGTGAAGAGAATGATGGTGGTGCTGGTGAAGAGAATGATGGTGGTGCTGGTGAAGAGAATGATGGTGGTGCTGGTGAAGAGAATATAGGTGCTAGAAGAGAATGATGGTGGTGCTGGTGAAGAGAATGATGGTGGTGCTGGTGAAGAGAATGATGGTGGTGCTGGTGAAGAGAATGATGGTGGTGCTGGTGAAGAGAATGATGGTGGTGCTGGTGAAGAGAATGATGGTGGTGCTGGTGAAGAGAATGATGGTGGTGCTGGTGAAGAGAATGATGGTGGTGCTGGTGAAGAGAATGATGGTGGTGCTGGTGAAGAGAATGATGGTGGTGCTGGTGAAGAGAATGATGGTGGTGCTGGTGAAGAGAATGATGGTGGTGCTGGTGAAGGGAATGATGGTGGTGTTGGTGAAGGAATGATGGTGGTGCTGGTGAAGAGAATGATGGTGGTGTTGGTGAAGGGAATGATGGTGGTGTTGAAGAGAATGATGGGGGGTTGGTGAAGTTATAGGATGGTGGTGCTGGTGAAGAGAATGACGGTGGTGCTGGTGAAGAGAATGACGGTGGTGCTGGTGAAGAGAATGATGGTGGTGCTGGTGAAGAGAATGATGGTGGTGTTGGTGAAGAGAGAATGATGGTGGTGCTGGTGAAGAGAATGGTGATGGTGGTGCTGGTGAAGAGAATGATGGTGGTGCTGGTGAAGAGAATGATGGTGGTGCTGGTGAAGAGAATGATGGTGGTGCTGGTGAAGAGAATGGATGGTGAAAGGTGAAGAGAATGATGGTGGTGCTGGTGAAGAGAATGATGGTGGTGTTGGTGAAGAGAATGATGGTGTGGAAGCGGTGAAGAGAATGATGGTGGTGCTGGTAGAAGAGAATGATGGTGGTGCTGGTGAAGAGAATGATGGTGGTGCTGGTGAAGAGAATGATGGTGGTGTTGGTGAAGAGAATGACGCAGGTGCTGGTGAAGAGAATGACGGTGCTGGTGAAGAGAATGATGGTGGTGCTGGTGAAGAGAATGATGGTGGTGCTGGTGAAGAGAATGATGGTGGTGCTGGTGGCGAGAATGATGGTGGTGCTGGTGAAGAGAATGATGGTGGTGCTGGTGAAGAGAATGATGGTGGTGCCAGGAAGAGAATGATGGTGGTGCTGGTGAAGGGAATGATGGTGGTGTTGGTGAAGGGAATGATGGTGGTGTTGGTGAAGAGAATGATGGTGGTGCTGGTGAAGGGAATGATGGTGGTGTTGGTGAAGGGAATGATGGTGGTGTTGGTGAAGAGAATGATGGTGGTGCTGGTGAAGAGAATGATGGTGGTGCTGGTGAAGGGAATGATGGTGGTGTTGGTGAAGGGAATGATGGTGGTGTTGGTGAAGAGAATGATGGTGGTGCTGGTGAAGAGAATGATGGTGGTGTTGGTGAAGGGAATGATGTTGGTGTTGTTGGAGATAGATGGTGGTTAAGAGGATGGTGATACAAATGGTGAACGTAGACGTTTGTGAAGGGGAGTAATGCAGGTGTAGTGATGCAATGGTGAGAGTTGTTGGTATAGGATGATATTTGAGTTTTAATGAAGAGTGATGGTTAGCACTGGACTATGGCGTTGATGGTAATTAGTAATTGAGTGTTAGTTGAAGAAAGTTGGTGGAGTGATGTGGGGTACTTATTGAAGTGAGGTGATGGTGAGCACTGAATGAGTAAAGTGATGGGTGCAGATAGACTATGGCAGAGGAAGGAAGAACTGGGGAGGGAGAAAGCCAGGTTGGTGGGGGCGCCTGTGCAGTCCCCGCCTGGCCCAGCCGTTGGTCCAGCTTGCACACTAAAGGTCACCCGTTCATAAAACTAACCTCAATAAGCTTAACTCTTTGTTTTAATCCTCCTCCCCCCCTCCCCCTGTGTATGACGACTGTTGTGTTTGTGTGTTGACCAGAATTTCTGCTCCCCTGTACTAAAGTATTCTTGTCAACAACATATTTGAAATGGCATTTGTTGAGTCGGCGAGAGACTTTGGATTACACCCACCCCTCAGTTGCATATAGGGAAAGGGGAGGTTAGCCACTCTGTTTTACCTGGGATTAGTTGATCAGGAAGGGAAGTTCACTGATACCACACCTGGGATTGAGAGTTAGGTTTGGAAGGTCTCGCTTAGTGACATCTTTCCTGTGTGTGGGAGTTTCAAAAACATTAGTGTATGTTGACAAGTTTAAACTAGATGTGACTGTTGGTTTTGTTCGTTATAGTCTGTTAGCTCCACTTGGGAGTTTAAGATTGGTGGTAGTAGTGTTAGGAAGTTGACAGAGATTCTCCTGTTGGTTATAAGAAACACTCTCATTATTGAGGTGTGGGGACGGACCGAGAGGTGAACTTTACCTGAGGTTCTGAATGAGGGAGGAAATAGCTGCCGTAGACCGCCAGGGCTAACATGTAAGGTGGTTCACTGCGTAATTGCTTCCGTCTGTATCACGTTATTACTTCACTCTATCATTAATTTCTCTAAGCTCTTATTTTCAGTAAGTCCCTAATACTGTATATTTATATACAGGTAGAAAGAACTTGTCTTAGACCGATTTTGTTATTCAGTTTACATAAGATGTCTGTTATAGAAACTTAGTCCTACAGAAAGGTGCTTGATAACCCTGGTAGCTAAAGCACCTCATTAAAAAGCAGCAAAAAACAAACAAGGAAACTAGTTTTTTATTCATATGTGATAAGATATTTGAGAAGGTTGGTGTGTTAGTTTTATATTACCTAAGAGTATGGGTTTATGGAGAAGCGCGTCTTTAGAAAGCTACAAGCCATATTATTATTATATTTATTTATTTATTTATTTATTTTTATTTATTTTTTTTTTGGGCTAATTGTTTATGTGGAGGTAAAGAACAGCCCCAAAATGCTTGGAGTGTAGGACCGAGGTCACCAACCCTCAGACATGAGAGTACCACCTTAATTGATTGATAGATAAGAAGGTCTTTTCATGTTAAGGTATCTGAAAGAATATGAAACACCGGGCGAAGACCAACCCAGCCGATGTACGAACTCATCTGAGGTTACCACTCGTTTTCTCTTCCACCTGACCCTGAGGTCTCGATACTTTTTGGATTGGTTGTATACTTGTTGAAATAACTGTGCAGTTTTAATGAATATAATTATGAAATCATATTTGTGAAAAACCTCAAGTTACAAGCTGCTTCTCTTCAGTTGCAGCAGCTGGATGCCCCTGCAATAATCTTTTTAACCCGAGCTCCTAGTAAGGTTGCTGGTATTGTCCCCTTGGAATATGAAATGCACTGTGCTTAACTGTGACCCGCTCAGTCCCTTTCAGCGGTTCCTGCCTCCTTTTACTGGTGGGTTTCAGCGCTGTACAAAGACCACACACCTTCCATGCCTGTGCAGGTGAAAGTTGCTGCCTACAAAAGCGTTTATGAATCAGAGTATCTCTCGTGGTTGGTGTCCTCACCTTACAGTCTAGCATCACTACCCCAGTCGTTTGACATTTTCGAACAGTATTTTCATTACTCGGCTGTTTTGTGAAAGTGATTTGACTTTTAGAGATGGTAAAGATGACAAAGAAGGTAAAAGTAATGCTGAATTAAACCTTTAATTTCATTCTCTTGAAGTTCAAAACATTTCATTGGATCGTAAATGACAGCTTGTGTACCTCAAGTGATGGTAAGAGTGCATTGATTTTTCACTGTCACTGAGGCAACCGTTGAAGGTGAGGGAAGTTCTGTGGGCACTTGATACAGAAGGGATATCCTGTGAGGTTGTACTGATGAGACGTGTGTATGTGATCATTAACCACTAAATCTGAGCTCATCCTCCAGATGTTAGTTAATTTGGAGTTTGTTGCCTCAATAAAATCATAGAACTCACACGTTGATGTTGCGAGGAGAAATCTTTTCCTATACGCGTTTATGAATGTAATTCTTGATGGTCGTATATTAGTATTTTACCTGAAGGACTTACAAGCGAGTGCAGGTGTTCTCAGTGTATATATACCAACGTTTGATATGGAAAGTTGGACTAAAGAAAATAAACCTTACTACTGTATATGCGATATCCAGGTTAAGTTTTAGTCGAGATGAATACAGAACAATGCTCTCAGTGAGGTAGTGGGAGAATCTGCTATCAATAGACCGACTGTTCTTGTTTTTCCGGTCTGTGAATTTTGAGTAAATTAATAGCCAGCTGATAGGTAAAGGTCAAAGGAATATCAGAACCTCTTTTAATGCATCCCTCTCTCTCTCTCTCTGTGTGTGTGTGTGTGTGTGTGTGTGTGTGTGTGTGTGCGTGTGTGTTTTTTTTACCTGTGGAGTTAGATATCCGTAATTAAGTGGAGGATTTGTGTATAACGACGTTCTTAGCGAGTTTGTTTGTCCTGTGTTTTGAATGAAGGGATTGTTAGTTGTATTGAGGTCTAGAGGCTGCGTGCCTCTCTCTCATATATATATATATATATATATATATATATATATATATATATATATATATATATATATATATATATATATATATATATATATATATATATATATATATATATATATATATATATATATCACTGTAGGTGCGCGTGATCCAGGTATATGCTGATAACCACAAGGAAAAAGAAAACACGAAGTTCCCAAGCGCTTTCGTGTAATTCACATCTTCAGGGGTGAATACAGACTGAGTACAGTCTGTACTCACCCCTGAAGATGTGAATTACACGAAAGCGCTTGGGAACTTCGTGTTTTCTTTTTCCCTGTGGTTATCAGCATATATATATATAGCCCTCCCGGGCACAGGTCATCGACACAACGGGGCCTGGGGAGCGAAAAAATAAGAGTAAAAAGAAAAAAATAGAAGATAAAAAGACTGTTAATCTACATCACGAATAGGCCGGAAAACAGCATATTTATAGTGACACAGATTTTAAGAGGATGGAAACACAGAAGAAAGCAGAGCATTCCACACTTTGGCTGTGTGAGGAAAGAAGGTTGTACTACAACGGGTTATTCTAGTGTGCCGGGTACACAGGATGCCAAATCCACCGAACATTGCCTATTAAAGTACCTGTAAAAGAGAGAGAGTGTATGTTGCACCTGTAGTGCAGTTTTAAACTTACTCGCTTCGCAAAGGAGTAGTCCCGGGTTCGATCTGCTGACAGGGTGAAACTATGAGGAAGATTATTAACTCAGTTATGCCTTCGTCTACAGCAGTGATTGGGTAACTGTGGGTGGTTGTATGTCGAGGTAATGGTTCGCTGAGGGTCTTGACTTCCGGGTGTTATATTACCATTACTTCTGTGGGTTTTTTAATTAATGTTTACGGCAGAGGTCCAAACTCCATACGATAGTGTTTTTAGAGACTGTGTGTGTGTTTGGGCTTAGAGACCTTTTATAAAGTAGAAAGACGAAAGGCATCACCGACTGCTTCTTTCACTTCCTCAATTGTGTGATGTCTCAATATTGAAACATTTTCCTTCACACACCCCAGAAGGAGTTGTCACGCGTGGAGAGAGTGGAGTGAGTTGTGACCACGCCTTAGGAGCTGACAAAGCAACAAGGAGAACCATGACCAATCCAGTGGTTCCCTAAACCCTTGGTTCAGATATTCTCGTAACACACAGGGTACAGTGGCTGGTTCCCTTTCTTTGTCGAGTTGTCTCAAATTTGGAACGCACCTGCCATGCTCTTCTGTATTTGTTATGATCTCCTGGCAATTTTACTTGCCCACCAACCTGACTTTTGACATTCTACCTCACCTTTGACATACTGAGCTGCCTTCTTCCTACCTCGATTTGGTATTTTAACCCGGCTTTCTCGCCCTACTTTTAACATTGTAACTGCCCACATAACGTAATTTTTAATGTTTATCTTTTTTCGATGTCGTTTTTAAGAATTTCAATGCAACTTAATTTTTTTCGGTATTAAAAATAAAATCAGGGTTACGGGTTTCCTCTGTGTTTTGGTGTCAGTAGAAAAAAAATAATATATCCAATTTAATCTGTCAGTTAAAGAAAAAAAATCCCAGACATGCTTACGGATCTTGATTTTCCTTGATGTTTTGACCTTTAATCAAATTGCTTGTATTCTATAACAAGTGTAACGAAAAATGGGACGTCTTTGTTGTTGTGTTTGTTGTTGTGTTTGTGTGTGTTAGTGCTCCAGCTGACCCGTATGCTTACACGTCTACCAGCGATAAAAAAAAATATATATTACCAGCCTGTGTTTGTGTCCCGTGTAGATGAAGTATTTATACCCATGCTCAAAATACATGTATCGCTAGACATTGCAACAGACAACATTACTGCGAATTATAATTATATACACTATGTATTTACGACCACAAGGTGTACTATATGTAACGCTATCCTCTGTGAGTCATTATTACGCGTGATTATGTATTTGGAATGTCTTAAATTTATATTTGTCTTCGTGAAAATAAAACACACAAGATTATTGAAAAGTTACTTAGAATAGCTGCAGTTTTATAAGTTACTGGCAGTGAATAAATACTGTAAGATTCTGTGCCTTTAGTTAGAGAGTTAGAAAAGGGAAGAGAGTAAATGGACAAAAAGAATAAAACAATAAACTCTAGAGTACGATAACTTAACCTCCTGAGTACAGTGACTGAACCCCTTGAGTACACTAACAACCCCGAGTACAGTAACGTAACCTCATGAGTACGGTAAGATAATTAACTCCTTCAGTACAAAACTTACTCCTCTGAGCCCCCAGTACAATACTTCAACCTATTCATTGCGATAATATACTCCCTGAATATATTAACTTGAGTGCGGTAATTTAACCTTTGAATACGATAAGTTACCTCTTTAGTAGATAGCATACTCACCAGTATGATATCGAATTCGAGGACCAGAAATTATATTCGTCAGTGTACTCAAGGGGTTCAATCATTGTACTCAAGAGGTTAATTCACTGTACTCAAGGGTGAAATCACTGTACTCAAGGGATTAAGCTATATCTCACTGGGCTAACTCATTATACTCAGCTTCTCTTAGGGCCAATTCATTATACTCAGGTGGATGGGCTCCTACGACTCAAGGGGTTAACTAAGCAACAGGTTCTCGTGCTGGGTCAAGACAGTGGCATGATAATACTGGAGGTATTTTAAGTATTTCTTAGATTTTGTGGCCATCTTCCACACCCTCTCCCTCCACACCTTCCCCTACACACCTTCCCCACCCACCTTCCCCCCACCCTCACACCTTCCCCACCCATACCATCCCCCACCTATACCATCCCACACCTATACCATCCCCCACACCATCCCCCACCTACACCTTCCCCCCACCCACCCTACCCCACCCACCTTTCCCACCCTGTACCCACCCCCACCCATACCTCCCCACCCACAATAACAATAATCACACAAGAGACAATAAACACAAACTTGTTTCATAAAGAGGAGTCTGGTTCTCAACAGTACGTACGAGGTATATTTATATTCCTCTCTGGATGGGACTACACAATAGCTGGAGTTACTCAGATACAACACATAAATTAGGCCCCACAAACAACAATTTCGAAATGACAGTTTAATACTATCATAACAAAGGGAAATTTACCGTAACGTGTGTAAATTTTGTAGTGTTGTTGAAAGACTTGTGTAAAATGAGCTTATTGTGTGTGATTGTGTACAGTCGGTCTCATTTACTGAATTATTAAGGATAATGACAATGATAATTATAATAATACCACCATTGCCACCACGTTCGCAGATTTTTAGTATATGTACTGCCAAAGCAAGTACTTCACTACTACTACTTTTTCTTTTTTTAAACGTGGCCTCAGCCTCCCCAATAGCCACACCTTCGCTGCAATTTTATTACCTTAAAATTAAGTATTCTAATACATAAGTAGCTACCCTGGCTGTGTTGAGTTAGTTGAGCCGCAGATCTATGCGGCATTCAGTGACTGTTGCCTCATAGTCAATATCTGCAACTGTTGTCGGCTTTGGGGCAGATGCTCTCGTTCCCCTGAGGCAGAACAAAGCAGACCTAAGGAGAGAAGGACAGTCGACATCTCATCCAGGCTGTAACATAACTTCCCGGCTGCTGCTTCTGTTCGGATAGCACCTCCACGAGTCTGGCGTAGAAGCATCTTGCACTTGGTCTCATCCCACCAGAGGAGTGAAGCTGCCTTGATCAACGTTCTAAATTCTCTCCCCGTATGCCCTTATCTTGTCATTCTCGTTCCTCCTGTGTGCAGCATCGAGAGCTAAGTTACGGTGACATGCGGCCATGGGATCAAAATTCTGATGTCGAAGAAGGCTCGCTGTCCCTGCGTCCAGAATCCTCAAGCACTGACGTCAACACGGTCTTCGTTAGATGTGTTTGAAAGCCTATGTTGGAAATTCTCGCCGTCCGATGGAAGGAGGGTCAGTTCTACCCTGACATCACGACAGATTTCCTTCAACATATTTGCTCTGAGATCCCTTACTCAGTCATGCCTCATTCATATGAAGCCCCTTTCTTGCATACCATGGCGTGATCGACGTCATAGGAGGGCAAACCTTCTACGGGCCTACCGTACCTTAGAGCAATGGCATCTGTAAATTCTTGTTTATTGAGACTGAAACCATTTGCCCTCATTGGTAACGTAGTTAACCAGTTCGAGCGCCCACCTCCTGCCTTCTATAACTACTTTTTTTTTTTTAATTCTCTGGTACTTGCAGCATCAGTTGCTGCAACTTATCACTTGCCTGTGCTGTCGTTCTGTCGTAATGGACCGTCTCATCTTGTTTACTTCGCTGATATCCACCTCACCTGTTGCATTCTGAGCTATTATGTGGTCAGTGAGGGCTGCCGTGAGCTTAACTGTGTTTTGATGTTCGGTGGCAGCAATCTCCTCTGGATTGGTCAATCCCATTCCTCCCAGTCTCGGTGGTAGTGCAAGGAGTGATCTTTCTGCTGGGGTTAAATGAAGATGGTTCACTAATTTGGGTGTGTAATAGTGGTGGTGGTAGTGGTAGTGTTAGATGTATAGTGGTGGTGTTGGGGGTGTGCGTGTGTGTTGCTGGTGGTGGGCGGAGGGCGCTGTTGTTGTTGTGTGGGTGACGGAAAAGTGAGAGTTTTGCACACTGTAAACTTTGTCCGGATCGTTAGGTCGGAGGGACGGGAGTACAATGGTATTAAGGAACCAGATTTAGACTGTGTTGTTAAAAAACGGGGATTGTAGTTTTTATACATGAGGAAAATGGAAAGATGAAAAAATTAATACAAGAAGACTAGAAAAAGTATGTGATAAACGAGAGATAAACGAGACATATGGTTGTGATTGGGTTGTCCGAGGCGAATACAGACTTAAGGAATAGGGTTGTAGGGATGATAACAAGGAACACAGACATAGAAGGATTTAATATCTCTTCCCCTTCCTGACATTTAACCTATGTTCCCCCTAATGTCAACACTTATAGCACAAATCTGCCCTCATTTGTTTATCGGGGTTGTGAATGTTTGTCGTTTTGTAGAATCGTGTCTAATATGAAAAAAAAATAGAGTACAGAACTAGCAGACGAAGAAGATAAATTTTGTCACACTTTGATTTTTGTCCCTAAACAATAGAAATGGATAAATGTAATATGATTTTGTCTTAATGTTGTGTGTGTGTGTGTGTGTGTGTGTGTGTGTGTGTGTGTGTGTGTGTGTGTGTGTGTGTGTGTGTGTGTGTGTGTGTGTGTGTGTGTGTGTGTGTGTGTGTGTGTGTGTGTGTGTGTGTGTGTGTGTGTGTGTGTGTGTGTGTGTGTGTGTGTGTGTGTATGTATGTGTGTATGTATGTGTATGTATGTATGTGTATGTATGTATGTATGTGTATGTATGTATGTGTGTGTATGTGTGTGTATGTGTATGTGTGTGTGTGTGTATGTGTGTGTGTGTGTGTGTGTGTGTGTGTGTGTGTGTGTGTGTGTGTGTGTGTGTGTGTGTGTGTGTGTGTGTGTGTGTGTGTGTGTGTGTGTGTGTGTGTGTGTGTGTGTGTGTGTGTGTGTGTGTGTGTGTGTGTGTGTGTGTGTGTGTGTGTGTGTGTGTGTGTGTGTGTGTGTGTGTGTGTGTGTGTGTGTGTGTGTGTGTGTGTGTGTGTGTGTGTGTGTGTGTGTGTGTGTGTGTGTGTGTGTGTGTGTGTGTCATCCATATTGATTAGAACATGAGGGAAACTTTGGCCAAAATATATGTTTTTGTCGTGTTCATTATTTGAAACCTCATAAAAACACAATTGGAGCCACGAACAAAAGTCCATTTTAAGTATCTGGGACTCTGAGCTGCTTATTTACCCTTATATGAGGCTGTTGTGTTTTGTATGGATTTTTGGTAAATTTTCCAACAAGAGTGTAAAGGAATATTTATTATTGACTGTACTACATGGATACGAGGTTTCTTGATGGGTACAAACTGAAGGAAGACATTGCGTGCTGAAGTGGAGAAAAGGAAAGAAAAAAGATGATAAAGGGAATAAGAAACATTGGAAAAGTAAGAACAATTGAAAGCTAAGAGCGAGCGAGGTAAGAGAGTGAATGAGGCAGCTACTGGATATATAAAAGTAGTGTGTGTGTGATTCAGTGAAGAGATAAAGTTATTTTTGAGTGAAATTTAAAAGTGAAAGAAATGATGGAAATAATATAGGAAATAAAATATGTCCCTGGTAAAGCGTATTATATTATATACTTTCTATAGCGAGTGTGAGGTTGAAGGGAATATATTGAAATAGGTTTTAGCTGTTTTGTTTTACCTTTTAAAATAATTTCTTAACGTTTATCAATTTTTATTTTTATTTTTTAGTATTCTTTGTCAGATTTATTCATTTTTACGTAAAGAGACAGGAGGTTCACACAGAAGACCGCCCACTCATAAACTCGACGCTGTAAAGATATACTGTACTCCAAAAAACAAAAATGATGGCTCATTCACTGTGAGGGATTCTGGTGAATAGAAAGTTATGAACAGTCGTTGATGTCACGTGTATTTTTCCTCGCTGCCTCCCAAACAAAGGAGAGAGAAAAAAAATTGGTCATGAATGGAGGTAGGTGGATGTGTGTAGGACGGGGATCGATTGTTATGATGGCACCACCATCACCTCAGGTCAGACATGCGCTCATCACCCACCTATAGTCAGAGTCAAGGGTAATGAGGTGCTTAATGGTTCTTATGTTAGATTTTCATATATTATAAATTGAGGAAAATATTTACATAGGTCACAGAATTTCGAAGTAAAGATGCAGAGATGGATGTTAATGTGGCGACGAGATTTACTTTGAAACTCGAGCATGTTTAAATGTCAGAACGGGTGAAAATCGTCAGTTGGGAAGGTCAGCGCCATCTGTGCGGGGGGAGGGGGGATGGTTAGTGGCCGCTGAATTGGGAGGTCAGTGCTGTCTGTATGGGGAAGTCATTGCCCTCTAACTAATCTATTAACATAATTTCAGCTGTTTTCGAGTCAGTGGACGAGGGGCACGACTATGATCTGGTAAAGCCTTCGAAAAAGTCCCCCACGAAAGACTAATACGAAAAGTGTAGACTCATGGCATTGGAGGAGATATTCTAAAGTGGATTAGTGCGTGGTTACAGGACAGAAAACAGCGAGTGAGCATTAACGACACTAAATCCGATTGGAGTAACGTCACAAGTGGAATACCCCAAGGCTCAGTACTTGGACCATTATTATTTATTATATACATAAATGACATAGATATCGGCGTAGACAGCAACACAAGTAAATTTGCTAATGACACTAAAATGGGGCGTGTAATTAAATCTGACGAGGACTCCGCAAAACTACAGGAAGATCTAAACAAATTTTTAGAATGGTCTGAAAAATGGCAGATGAAATTCATTGTGGACAAATGTAAAGTATTTAGTCTAGGAGATGTAAACAGAGAAACCAGATATCAGATGAACAACGATATTATAGAGAAAACCGAATGTGAGAAAGATTTAGGAGTAATGATAAGTAGGAATCTTAAGCCAAGTAAACAATGTGTATTTGCTCGTAACAAGGCTAATAAAGTACTTGGGTTCATACAGAGGAGTGTAAGTTACAAGACTAGAGAGGTCATCCTGAAACTATATCTTGCACTTGTGAGACCTCACTTGGATTACGCAGTTCAAGTCTGGTCACCGTATTACAGAATGGATATAGAATCCCTAGAAAGAATCCAGAGGAGAATGACAAGACTAATCCCGGGCATGAGGAACCTTGAGTACAGAGACAGGTTAAAGCATCTTAATTTACACTCCCTCGAGAGACGTAGAGTGAGGGGCGATATGATAGAGGGGTATAAATGGAACTCAGGGCAAAACAAATGGGTCATAACAAAGGTACTTAAACTATCCTACCAGGAGCGAACTCGTAACAATGGTTTTAAATTAGACAAATTTAGATTTATGCACGAAATAGGTCAACATTAGTTTGGAAATAGAGTAGTGGATGAATGGAACAAGTAACCAAACATCATCATTAACTGGAATACGCTGGATAGCTTCAAACATAGGTTGGATGGATATATGAGTAATAGGGGTTCGGTGTAAATGGGACTGCCTAGTATGGGCCAATAGGCCTGCTGCAGTTTCCTCCGTTCTTATGTTCTTATGTTCTTATCTGTATGGTGAGGTCGGTGCCATCTGTATCTATCTATTTATCTGTCTAGATTCCGTCATCTGTATATATTTTTGTCCACAATATAACTTAAAATTAGTAAGACTTATATCGTTCATCATGACAACCCATAGAACAGCTGTCTTTGGAAGTCATGGGGTCGAAAGGTCTTGGTCAGAGCTTTGAATATTGGCACCACCCGGCGTGAGTCTACACCACCTCACTCGAGTGCGGTCCTCAATGATAATTACTGTTTATTTTCAAGAACCATTTCTCTGTTATCGTGCATAGTAGGGAATGTTGGTAGGAAGGGAGTCATGGGGAGAGGCAGGCGCTGAGGCAGGGAGGGAGGCAGGGGGGGAGCAAGGCAGGGAGGGACCGAGGCAAGGGAGGGAGGGAGGGAGGGAGGGAGGGAGGGAGGGAGACACTGAGGCGGATGTCGATATTCAATTATTTCCAATTCATGTTTTCAGCTTTCCAGTCCAGAGTGTTTTATTACATGCTCGCCAGCTTCCTGTTTGTTTACCCACTTTTTAAAAATTTCCCTGGAGTGATATTCTCATTACAAATTTAAATGGAGTTTAAAACTGAGTGCAGACTTTTACGTTTTTTTCTTGTTTGCTGAGGGGCGGGGCAAGGAGGTGGTTGTGCATGGCGAACATAACAGGTTTGTTAGTGTGCCAGCGATACAGAATATGACGTGTGTGTGTGTGTGTGTGTGTGTGTGTGTGTGTGTGTGTGTGTGTGTGTGTGTGTGTGTGTGTGTGTGTGTGTGTGTGTGTGTGTGTGTGTGTGTAATGTAATAATAATAGTGACAGTTTATTGAAAAGATTTTTAGCCAGAAGGCTGAAAATATACATTGGACATAAATGACTTATTACATACAATGGTGTGGTTTAACAAAAGCCTTCATTAGAAGGTAAAGGAACATACAGTGAACATACAGATTAATGTTTACACACGTAGATCATGTGAGCTGAGGGTGTTGAACAGCAAACACGTAGTGTAGTAACTCCCTCCCAGATGGTGTTAGGAGGGACCTCACGTGATGTAGTAGTTCCCTCAGATGGTGTTATGAGGGACCTGACGTGGTGTAGTAATTCCCTCGCAGATGGTGTTAGGAGGGACCTCACGTGATGTAGTAATTCCCTCACAGATGGTGTTATGAGGGGGCCTCACGTGGTGTAGTAATTCCCTCACAGATGGTGTTATGAGGGGGCCTCACGTGGTGTAGTAATTCCCTCACAGATGGTGTTATGAGGGGGCCTCACGTGGTGTAGTAATTCCCTCACAGATGGTGTTATGAGGGGCCTCACGTGGTGTAGTAATTCCCTCACAGATGATGTTATGAGGGGCCTCACGTGGTGTAGTAGTTCCCTCACAGACGGTGTTCTATGAGTGAGGTGTGGTCCCAGGCCTTCCTATCGTAGACGGATTAACACATCGCTGTTGTTGGGTCGGGCCGTTATCACTGAGTACCTGGGACCTCACTGTGTGAAGGTCAACTTGGGTACCACTGTTACTGTTGAGTTGTTCTCACTGACTTAAGCACTGTTCACCACTGTTCACCTCTGTTTAACACTGGTTCCATTCCTTTCCTAAATGAAATAGTAACTTCTGGCGTGAACTTGTTGATATTCCGGTGGGGAGGAGGGTTCAGGGGAGGGAGTTGGTATGGGCCAACTTAACAGTTGACCTGGCTGCTCCGAGAGGAGCGCCAGGTACGTCTTGACCCTTCGGTGGTCAAGGATGAAGTGTGTGTGTGTGTGTGTGTGTGTGTGTGTGTGTGTGTGTGTGTTCTTATAGATAAGAACAAAAGATGATAGATCATACTGCGGCAACTATAGAGGGGTCTCGCTGCCGTCCTTAGCTGGCAAGATACCTCCTGAACAGACTCTTACTTGAGGTGGAAATCTTCCTCCCGGAGTCTCAGTGTGGCTCTAGACTGCCTCACGGCACCACTAACACAATTGCTGTCCGTCTGACACAGGAGAAGTGTAGAGAACAGCGCCGTAACTTGTACATGGTTTTCATTGACTTTACTAAGTCATTGTGAGGCAACTGCATGGAAGCATGATCATAAGAACATAAGAATGGAGGAAACTGTAGCGGGCCTATTGGCCCATAATGGACAGTCCCGTTTACACCCATCCAACCTATGTTTGAAGCTATCCAGCGTATTCGAGTTAATGATGATGTTTGGTAACTTGCTCCATTCATCCACTACTCTATTTCCAAACCAAAGTTTACCGATCTCGCGCCTAAATCTAAATTTGTCTAATTTAAAACCATTGTTACGAGTTCGCTCCTGGTTGGATTGTTTGAGTACCTTTGTTATATCACCTTGGTTTAGCCCTGACTTCCATTTGTACACCTCGATCATATCGCCCCTCACTCTACGTCTCTCGAGTGAGTGCAAATTAAGGTGCTTTAACCTGTCTCTGTACTCAAGGTTCCTAATGCCCAGGTTTAGTCTTATCATTCTCCTCTGAATTCTTTCGAGGGATTATATTTCCATTCTGTAGTACGGTGGCCAGAACTAAACTGCGTAATCCAAGTGAGGTCTCACAAGCGCAAGATATAGTTTTAGGATAACCTCACTACTGTAGTCTTGTAACTAACACTCCTTTGTATGAATCCAAGTACTTTGTTAGCCTTGTTTCGAGCAAATACACATTGTTTACTTGGTTTAAGATTTCTACTTATCATTACTCCTAAATCTTTTTCGCAGTTGGATTTCTCTATAACAACGGTGTTCATCTGATATCTGATTTCTCTGTTTACATCTCCTAGACTAAGTACTTTACATGAGCGGCAGTGTTCTATATAAAGGTACCAAGTCGTAAATTTTTCTCATCCAAACGGGGTAAAATAAGGATGTGTACTGGCACCAACTCTCATTTTTCCATTTTGGACTGCCTTTTTAACCTGCGTCAGTGTTAATCTAGGCGGCGGGGTGGACATCTATTACTGGATGAAGAGACCGTTCAATACAAGACGACTTCATGCAAGGACAAATGTGTCGGCCGCGTACATCACTGAAATTCAGTTTGCAGACGACCTCACCCTCGTCGCCCACACTGAACGCGACCTACAAGAAATCCTGAATACCTACGCAGACGCGTACTCACACTGCGGCCTTGAGGTTAATGTACGCAAGACATTCTGCTCCAGCCTGCCCCTCGTTCAGCTACGTCTCTACCCTCTCCAATGTAACCATTTCCAGTACCTTAATTACCATTGTTCACCACCGCGGAGATCGATGAAAAGATTCCAACATCAGATCGGATGTGCGTCTCAAACCTTTGGCACTACCCGTGTCTTCAGCTGTAAGGAGCTGAAATTATCTACAGAGCTTTGCGTATATCGATCAATGCTCCCCCCCCCCCTGCTGTGTGGCAGCGAGACATGGGTAACATGCAGGAGGCACCTCAAGGTACTTGAGAACTTTCATCAACGTAGTCCACGTTCCATCCTCTGAGTACGCTGGGAAGACCAGAGGAAACATGTCAATATTCTCGCTTACATTAATTGCAGAACAATCGAGGCTGACATTATCCTTGATACATGCAAGGATGACAGTAGGCTGCCAAATCATATATTCTACTGTCATCTAAAGAATGCTTAGGTTAGGTTAGGCGGGCAACGGAAAATGTATAAGGATTGTCTGAAAACAAACCTGAAAAAGTACAATATCGACCCCTCACCTGGGAGACGATCACCCCACACCGTAACTCTTCGCGGAGCTCCACACGACATGAGGTGTTAATACTTCGAATTAGCTCGGCTGTATACCGAGGCGAACAAGCGCCAACTCCGGAAAGGTGTTACCGTCTTCCCTCCCTCACTAGATGCATCCCTCCACTATGAGAGCCCATGCTCCCAATTGGCTCAGACATGTCAGTGTTGTTATTAATGACCACTGTGTATTTGTATTTTTCAGGCTAAATAAACAATTTCAATATCAATATCAACATCTGTGGACGACCCTGCCGGTCCTGTATCAGCCTCTCTAGTCACCTCAGAGCTCACCAACGAAGATGACATAATTAATAATTCATATCATTTTGTCATTTCTTGATGAGCGTCATAATAGCAGAAGTAGTAATAGTAACAGTAGTGTGTGTATGTGTGATAATTGGTGTGTACTACAGAACGATTATAGTTTGTGTATGATAATGTGAGGATAAGTAATACAAAACAGTTATTGCTTATGTGTGCTTATGTAAGTTACAGTAAGGGATGAGTGATATAGAATGAATATAGTTTACATGTGTGGGTGTGTAAAGATGTACAGCTGTGTGTAAAGAATCACTGTCATTGATTTTTATGACAAGGATCGCGACCTCTCCCGTCATCCAGCTGACTCTGTTTATTGCAGGTCAAGTAGTCCCCAGTCCTAATAATCCTCAACCTAATCTATCCATTTGGACTGGAGTCTAATAGAATAAATAACAGTTCCAATATGCCTTTGTTTGTATCTACTATATGCAGGGCTAATTCTTGATAGCCGAAAATCTTTGTCAAAAGGATTGTTTGACCAGCATTCAGTTCCCCATATGCTATTTGAGAACCGATGAATCGTGTCCAGTCCCCCCAAAATTAAGTTATTTCTTTGTTATATTTTGTCAGGTGAGATTTGCTTTGAAAAGGTTATCTGTAGGTGAGGTTAGGTTAGGTTAGGTCTTATCGGTGCGCGTATTCTGGTGTCAGAAGAAAACGGTTACGTCATGGGTTCACAATCTGGTCAGGTAAACGTGTCATTTGCCCATGCCAACATGGTCTTGTGAGCAAGTCGATCAGTCATATCTATATAAATAACTAACTATGCATGTCGTCAGCATAATTCCTGAACAATAAGAGTTACAGTATTCAAACTTTCCTCATATGCCGTGTCGAAAACTGCACATACAGTTTAACAATTTAAAAATAAGAATAATGATGAAATAAATACATCCGGAATCTCTTTATCGCTCGGGGCTCTTTAATATATATATACAGTATTGAATATATAACCATTATGATAACCCCTTTAGAGCCTGCCATTATGTTTCCTAGTCAAAGGGTGAGAGGTCAGAGTCACAGGTACAGTAGAAGACAAACTTCAGGCGTGAGTTGCCGCCTCCCTGTATATAAAGTGTTGGGGGAAGAATATATTGGTATCATTGTGAGAAATATATACCGACACAGACCATGTATAGGTTAACACTGTGTTGGTATATATAGACAGCCCGAAGGTGTTGGTGTTGACGTCTGATGCCACAAGCCCACTATTCTCTCGTCTGATCTGAGCCACTGGGAGGTTGTAAGTCACTTGTTAGACTCACTCACGCAACCTTCCACACACGCAACCTTGCACGCACAGAGAACCTTGCAAACAAACCTAATCACTCGCATACACTCTCCTCTTTGTTTGATATAGCCACCAACCTGAAAATCTCTCTCTCTCTCTCTCTCTCTCTCTCTCTCTCTCTCTCTCTCTCTCTCTCTCTCTCTCTCTCTCTCTCTCTCTCAGTGCTGGGTGGAGGAATTAAAGGTAATGTGGTGTAATGAATCAGGGTGTTCCCGACCTCCACAATAACAATGCTCCAGTGTCGCCTCCTCCACTATACACCTGCCTCCACCTTATTGTTACACCCCTGGCCTCCACTATACATCTGCCTCCACCTTATTGTTACACCCCTGGCCTCCACTATACACCTGCCTCCACCTTACAGTTACACTAGCCTCCACTATACACCTGCCTCCCACCTTATTATTTACACCCATGGCCTCCACCATACACCTGCCTCCACCTTAATGTTGCACCTAGCTCCACCTTATTATTTACACTGGCCTCCACTATACACCTGCCTCCACCTTATTGTTACACCCCTGGCCTCCACTATACACCTGCCTCCCACCTTACAGATTTACACCCCTGAGTCTCCACTATACACCTGCCTCCACCTTGTGTACACCATGGCCTCCACTATACCCTGCCTCCACCTTACAGTTACACCCCTGGCCTCCACTGTACACCTGCCTCCACCTTACAGTTACACCCTGGCCTCCACTATACACTTGCCTCCACCTTATTGTTACACCCCTGGCCTCCACTATACACCTGCCTCCACCTTGTTATTTACACCCCTGGCCTCACTATACACCTGCCTCACCTTACAGTTACACCCTGGCCTCCACTATACACCTGCTTACCTCCACCTTGTGTTACTATGGCCTCCACCATACACCTGCCTCCACCTGTGTTACACCCTGGCCTCCCACCTTATTGTTACACCCCTGGCCTCCACTATACACCTGCCTCACCTTATTATTTACACCCTAGCCTCCACTATACACCTGCCTCCACCTTACAGTTACACCCCTGGTCTCCACTATACACCTGCCTCCACCTTATTGTTACACCCATGGCCTCCACTATACACCTGCCTCCACCTTACAGTTACACCCCTGGCCTCCACTATACACCTGCCTCCACCTTACAGTTACACCCCTGGCCTCCACTATACACCTGCCTCCACCGTACTGTACACCACTCTTTCGTCTTTAGTTATGGTAACCTGAGACAGACAATATAGCCAGACACACCTGAGACAGACACAGGAAGGGGAGACAGACACCTGGAGTGAATAATCAATGAAGGGGCAGCACTAGGCGGAAGTATCTGTGTAGACTAAGCGATGGAACTTCCAAGTCCTCTATTGAAAGTCCCGAGGGAAAGTACACTGGTTGAGAGAAAGAAAATATACAATAAAATTCCTGATTAAAGGTAGAATGGTAGATAAAAGAGGGAAGTAAAGTAGAGGAGATAGAAACCGATAGATAAAAAGTAATACTGCAGAAAAATTAACAAATTTTGCTCCGAATTTTCAAAGGTTCGTGCATTAAATCTTCGTCTTCGTAAGATGGAATATTTGAAGCTATTTATTGGTTCACTTCAGGTAAATCGCGAAAATAATGTTAAATATGGCTTTGAAATTACTCTAAGACTTTGTACTTTGATTAGGTACGTTTTGATGCTTTACTAGTGGTTATTATTATTATTATTATTATTATTATTATTATTATTATTATTATTATTAATATTTTTATTATTATTATTATACACAAAATTTTAGGTGGTAAGGACAACAGCATAGCCAAGAAGCATCCCCTCCCTCCCTCTCTCATGCTTGATGGAGGGAGCTGATGAAGAGGCTCCCACGGGGACGCTCCCACAAGTCACGACCCCCACCATCACCCTCACCCTCTTCCTCCTCTCCCCTCCTCTTATTATCACCACCCACCCCACCATAATGTCCTTCCTACTCTCTACCTCCCCTCCCCCCCCCTCCCCAGCATCCATTCTACTCGCCCTCTCTCCTCCTCCTCTTCCTACTCTTCCTCCTCCTCCTCCTCACTTACTCCCTCTCCTACCTGCAGTGCGGACTGGCTAGATGATGAGGGGTGGAGGGCAGAGGCTGGGGGATTAGAGAAGAATAAGGATTAGTCCTTCTTATTATAAGCCGCGTCGAGCGCGGAGGATGGATGAAGGGGAGAGGAAGAGACGGAGTTATTAAAGGAGAGAGGGAGAAAATAATGAGAACGTAAAGGGAAGTAGAAATGAAAAGGATGATTGAACCAGGAGAAAGAGATACATGGGAGATAATAATGATGATATAATGAGAAAGGGAAATGAAGATGTGGGAAGGAGGAGGAGGATAGGAACGAGATGATACAGCAGAAAAAGAAGAAGGATAAGAACGTAGAGAGAAGCAGAAATCAAGAGAATTATATAATTAAGGAGGAGGGAAACGAAATGAGGAAAGAGGGAAGAGAGAAGCAGGAAAATTAAATTAGAACATAAATAAAAAAACATCCACATAAAGAATTTACATAAACGAGTTGACACACTGGATGAGCGACCTTTACGAGATGAAAACAATGTTGACACGGGAAGATTACGAAATGGGAGTGAGGTGAGGTGAGGTGAGGTGAAGTGAGGTGAGGTGTGGTGTGGTGTGGTGTGGTGTGGTGTGGTGTGGTGTGATGTGGTGCTGAGGACAGGTGATAAAAGGTGAGTAAGTCCTCCGAAGCTGCGCCTCAAGTAAATCCAAGGTGCCATAACTCGAGACAATAACAATAAAGTTGCTGGTTATTGAACTCGTCTAAGATTTTGTTGTGACTTTCATATGTAGCAACTTTGATTAGAAGCCACGGAAGGTAGAGTGAGTGTGTTGTTTATAGGTAACACATGGTAGGTAGAGTGCGTATGTGTTGCTTATCGATAACACAAGAACTAGAGTGTGTATGTGTTCCTTATAGATAACACAGGAGCTAAAGTGCGTAGGTGATGCGTACAGGGAACTCTCATCACAGCGAGATACACAACTACTGCCCTGTTACTTTAGTTCTCAGACAATCCGAAGTTTGCATTGTTCCTTAAATTGAGATAGACGAAAGCGCACCTATAGTTCCAATCCAAATCTGCTGCCATTTATGATCTCATTTCATGTGACATCTCTTATGTGGGTCAATTAAAAGCTTTATCACAACACCAGGTATATGGGAAATTTACCCTCTGATCCTTTAAAGAGTCACAGTCCAGAGAGAGACGCGATAAACACAACACAACGTGAGAGCAGAAGGAGAGGAGCGTGTGAAAGGGGAGATACAACAAAGAAATAGATACAGGAAGCGAAAGCGATAAGTAACGTCTTGGTAATAACACAATGACTCGTCTGATGTGTCATGCAGGAATGGAGAGTGTGTGTGTGTGTGTGGGGGGTGTTGTTTGTAGGGAGGGGGGAAAGGTAGGTGAAGGAGGTTAGGGAGGAAGAAGGTAAGATTGAAGGATAGGAAGACAGAGGGAGATGGGTCACTAAAAGGGTAGACGAGTGAAGAAAAAGAGTAAATAATTGTGTATGGAGGACGTGGGGAGTAATTCTCTTTCATTATTCTTCGTCTTCTCTTTTCTCCATTGTTAATCACTTTCTCCCTCTCCTTCATTATTCACTTATGTCTCTCTAGTCTCCTTTTCTCTCTCTCTCTCTCCCCATCGTTACTCTCTCTCATTACCCTTCCCCTTCATTAGTATTTTCTCTCCCTCTCCTGCGTCTATTAGTTCCCCTTCTGTTCTTTTTTCTGTTTTTCTTTTATTGGTGTTTCCTCTATCCATCTACGTCATTTATTCACATCACATTTGTTAAAGTTTTTTTTTGTGTGTGATAATAATAATAATAATAATAATAATAATAATAATAATTAACCGTTTATTGAAAGAGCATGGCAGCCTAGGTGTGTTCGGACCTAAAGTAATGGAAGGGGGTGGGACAACGTCGGAGGAGAGGTTGATGTGCATAACCATGGTCTTGGTATGGTTGATGGTGACGTGGTTGTTGGTGGCTCAGTTTTGGAGACTTCAATAAATCCTGAAGGGCGGTATAGTCGGGAGCAGAATTGTTGACACTGATCCCAATGGTGGAGTCGTCGACGTGTGTGTGTGTGTGTGTTCCCTCCACACCTCCCTCCTCCCTTATATCATGGAGATGTTTGTAACAAGTGTCCACAGCTGACTCACTCCACCCCACCTTCCCTTGCTGCACACCTGTTACACCTGCTCGCCGCACACATGTTCACATCCCCCTTCACCTCCC